>NC_088929.1:11342500-11590000 GCF_038396675.1 Hydra vulgaris
TGAAAAATTAACTAAGATTAATAACCAGTCTAAGAATAACTCTATTAAGGTTTAAAATTTTGTTTTTGTTTAGAATAATATTCAGAAATGTTTGTTTTTAAAATTTTGTTTAGATTCTTTTGTCTGGTGTTCTATTTTCAGACAGGAATATATAAAAATGAGCAAAAAAATTGTTTTCTATCTGTCAGCCCACGTACACATTTTTGGCACAGTTTTTTTTCTATAGTGGCTTTCTTTCATCAGAAGTTTCTGACAATCATTTATGCAATATATCAAAGTGTGTTTCACTTCCAAAATTAAAAGCTAAATACTCACATATGATTTTTGTTGTTATTGATGCTTTGCGAGGTGATTTTGTGTTTAATGAAAATCGTTGGTCTCAGAATATGAATTTCAGACTTAGCGCAAGATAGCTCGTGGTGAGACATAGGTAAAGAACATTGAATTGTATTTGTGAAAATTATTACAGAAATTATATTAATAAATATATTGTTATTAATAGATATATAAAATTGTAGACAATAAAAAAAAAAATCTGTCTGCTCTAGCTGCTTAAAACTGACTTTTTTTATTTAACATCTGAAGGACTATGTGTCACTGGTTGATTATAATTGCAATTAATATCCCTCCTCAAACTATAACTCAAAAAGGTGATGAGCAAAGCACATAGGAGCAAGTTAAGCACATAACTACTTGAACTTTGTACCTCTCAAAAGTGATAGGCTATGATGGCTCAAACTATGATGTTGTTATACGGAACTATTATATACAACTTTTTTCATGAAATACTAATTGAATTGACATTAAATGATAATTAATTTAACAGTTAACCATAGTTAGATTAAGATAAATTAGTTTAACTTTATACCATTTTTGTTCCTTACACTTTTATTTATCAACTAAATTTTGTAGATTGAAGTTATATAGTTTTGTACATTATATCTTAGTGGATATTGACTAATGATTGCCTAATATTTTGCTAGCACTTATCAGATTTGTGTTGGTATAATGTGCTGTGGGGGTTCAATCTTTTACCTTTTTTGTGCTCAAAGCGTGTGGTTATGATTGTTGTGCACTGATGCCCAAGTATAAATTTGAAATTCCCAAATAATATATAGACACACACACTAAATAGTATACCCCAAAAAAAATTGAAAATGGAAATTAGAATTTTATATAGAAAAACTAAAATTATCAAGAACTTTTAAGATTTTAAATATCTACGTGTGTGTGTCTATATTACATTGGGACATTCAATAATACTAAATAATATTATTGAATGTCCCAGTTTCTCTCTCTATATATATACTCGAGTATATATATCTGTATATATATATATATATATATATATATATATATATATATATATATATATATATATATATTAAATATATATATATATATATATTAAATATATATATATATATATATATATATATATATATATATATATTAAATATATATATATATTTGTGATGTGCTGGGTACTCAGTTTGGACTGGGGGACCCGGTCGTTCGGCTGTTATGTTGTAATTTGATCCCGGGTACTCGGAATCGGCTATTTTTCTGCAGTACCCGGCACCAGGTATCTTTAATAAACATTTACCTTAAATGATGTAACTATATGTTTAAGTGGTACTTTAAATTGTGTCAAAATATTATTAACAGGATTGCTTTTAGTTTTAACTTCAACCACCATGTCCCTGGTAGTACCGCGCTCAACTTGTTTCTCGGTGCGGCGGCCTTGTTAGTCAAGGTTCGTGTTTTTTATTTTGCAATTTTCTGTCTCTCTTAATCTTTTATTTTCCATAACATAACTTTTGATTAATTAGCGCATATTAGCGATTATTTAGCAATAAATTACAAAAAAATATAAATTGTATATAATGCCACAATTATAAAACAAAAATAAGTTCGCCGGAACAGTATTTTTTGAAGTTGATAGAGATTTTAATTTTAAAGTTCTTAATGATTTTGGCATTAATAACATAAAATGGCAATTTATTCCAAATATTAACAACCTATTAATTATTATTCAATATTAAGAAACTTGATATACTTGAGCAAACTTAATAAGCACAAATTAATCAGCGTTATTATGTGAAAACAATTAAGCAGATTTTTCTAGCTTTTATTCCACCTTTTTAATATATTAAAAGTTCTATATTAAAAATCTATATTTTATTTTATAAAAAGATACAGATTCTTTACAGTTCTGTTCAGATATAGAGATGAATCATTTTTTAATTTAATAATTTTTTTTTTGTTTAAGGTTGACACTAATGTTACAAGACAAGCTGAGCTGAAATGAGAAGATTGGAATCTTATGGTTTTGCATTATCTTGGGCTTGATTATATTGGACATTTTGCTGGTCCTTATAGTTCATTAATTCCTGAAAAAATCAAAGAAATGGATAAGATAATATAAAGTTTATATCTTAGTCTTGTTAAACGTGACAATAAAGTTGGTAGTCAGTGTGTTTTAGTTGTATGTGGAGATCATGGCATGAGTGAAACTGGTAGTCATGGTGGTGCTTCATATTTTGAAGTAATGACCCAATTTTTGCTTTTAGATACTAAAGGAAAAGGTGTGTTTTTGGTTTATTTATTTTTACACAATATTTTTACTTTGAAGTTATCACTAATCTACAATCTAAATTTTATATATATATATATATATATATATATATATATATATATATATATATATATATATATATATATATATATATATACATATATATATTATATATGTATATTTACATCATTGGCCATAAATTAGAGCTCACTTTTCTTTTTTTATAAAACATTAATGTAAAATAAAATGAATTGAAAACAAAACTTATTTTTTATTTTTTATTTTTTAATATTATAAGTAAAATCTATATACATTATGGAAATCAAAAAAATAAATTTAAACATAATGGTCTTGATACCAAAAAATGAAAAATCATGAAACATGTTATATTATTTTGAAAAAAAGGTTGGACAAATGTTAAGGTTATATTTCAAATAATATATAAGAACAACAATTTACAAATGAAAAACCATAAAAAAAAGCATTCTAATATTTTTTAGAACCTCCTTTCTCATGTAAGTATTGGTTTACTCTCTTTGGCATCGAATTTACAAGACTTTGAGTTATTTCTTTAGGCACATTGTCAAGCAGTTTCCTTATTTCAATTTTTAATTGCTCAACATTTAAAATTTCAATTTTTCCAAGATGATGATCTAAGCATAAATTTTCTATACGATTTAAGTCAGGGTTGTTAGCAGGCCAAGACATTATCGATATTTGGTTGTCGACAAACCATTGTTTGCATATTTTTGCTGTATGGGATGGCGCACCATCTTGTTGATATATGATATTACTGTTTTCTTTAAATATATCAATTGAGAAAGAAGGAAATTATCTAAAATTTCAATATATCTATCAGCATTAAGTCTACCTTCAAATAATTGATAGCATCCAAGTCCTGCATAATTCAT
Source organism: Hydra vulgaris (assembly GCF_038396675.1). Lineage (NCBI taxonomy): Eukaryota > Metazoa > Cnidaria > Hydrozoa > Anthoathecata > Hydridae > Hydra > Hydra vulgaris. The sequence goes on from NC_088929.1 coordinate 11,345,990, forward strand.
GCAGGCCCAAATGCCTATACTCCCACTACCTTGCTTAGTTCATTTTAATGTACAATTCGAATCAAATCTCTCTTTAGGTGATCGCCTTAGCATAACACGGCATTTTCGTATATCTACCTCAACATTCATTTCATCAGAGAATATAACATTTTGCCACTTGCAATCAGGCCAATTTTATGTTGATTGCACCATGCAATCCTTGCTTTTTGCTGTTTCTTTGAAAGTCATTTTGCCACATATAATTATTTCTATGAGGAATTCTTCTAACAGTTCTTGCACTCACTTTTATTCAAGATGTATTTTTTATTCCAGATTTATTTTATATATATATATATATATATATATATATATATATATATATATATATATATATATATATATATATATATATATATATTTATATATATATATATATATATATATATATATATATATATATATATATATATATATATATATATATATATATGTATATGTATATAAATAAATAAAAAAGTTATCATAAATATAATAATAAGAACAATAGTTATCATCATTATTAACAATATTTTATGACCATCGCTACATTTATTTATTTTTTAAAACGACTACTATTATTGCTAATTTTTAAAATTGTAATCGTTATTACTACTGTTATTTTTATACATTTCAAACATAAAACAATTTTTTATTTTTTATTTTTTACTTATTTCTTATTTGTCTTTTTTTTAAAGCCTATTAATTTTTTATTTTTTACTTATTTTTTGTTTGTCTTTTTTTAAAAGCCTATTAATTTTTTATTTTTTACTTATTTTTTGTTTGTCTTTTTTTAAAAGCCTATTAATTTTTTTATTTTATTTTAATTTTATTTTTGCTTTTTGTCAGTTTTTTTTTTTATAGAATTACTTCTTAATTTGTTATATATACTTTTTCTTAATTTTAATCTTTTTTATATATATTATTATTGTATTATATTTCTATTATAATTATATTATTAATTATATTATAATCATAGTAATTGATATAATAATCTTTAATTTAATTATTATTATTCCTATTTTCTTGTTTTTAATTTAAATAATTGTTTTATCTTATTATATTTCTTATTCTTATTATTTTAAATATTTTTGTTATTAGAACTATTATTATTTTATCAACCTAACAAATAAGAAGAATTTTTTCATAAAAATACAAAAAACAATAATTTTGATCAACTAAAAATTCTTCATATAAATATCAGAAGCCTAAACCGCTATTTTGAAAATCTTCTCAATTTGTTATTGATCTATTTTGTGATTATTTCACTTTATATTGATCACTCTCAAATCGAAAAAATTGATTATTATTACATAATCAAAACAACAATATATATATATATATATATATATATATATATATATATATATATATATATATATATATATATATATATATATATATCTGTGTGTGTTTCGGAGTTATTTTTATATGTTTCAGAGTTAGTTTTTTTTTCATTATTTCTTAAAATTGCGGTTTCCCAAATAATGATTGTTTAAAAAGTTATTAACAAACAAAAAAAATTACTTGTTGCAAAGAAAAAACTGATGTTAAAAACTTAATCAGCGCTTTTTTTTTTGTGATAAACTAAGATTTAAATTTCTAAGTTTATTAAAAAACAAATACTTTTGTGCTTTCACTTGCCTTAAGTCAAAAAAGTTAAATGTATGCTTTAAGAATACTTTTGATGCAGTGTTATAAGCTATAAAATGTTTACAAGGAATTTAATTTTTTGTTAAAATGTAAATGGAGGGAAAAAAACAAGAAATAAAAAAAACTAATTTTTTTAAATTTAAATAACTTTCTTAATCCAAGTTCTTTCTTAATCATAAGGTAATTGCTGTTGTTTCCTGATAGCTGTAACCTCTAAGAGACCCTGGAAAATGGTTTGACTTAATGAATGTTTGACTAAAGCAAATTCCTGTTAAGCAGAACTTGGGCTGATGTGAGATATTAGTTCAAGTTAAAGCAATTTTTCTTTATTCAATGCTAAAGTATAAACATTATAATATACATCTATATACTAATAAAAGCATGAAAAATGTTTTAGTGTAAGAAGTTATGTATTATATTCATGCTGCACACTCAAAAAATAATATTGCTTTTTTAACAGTATTTTATTATGATTTATTTTGTAACAGTTTTATTATAGTAGTATTTTACATCTGATAATGATCTATTTTATTCAGCTCTGAATACAATGAAAAAATAAAGAGAATATTAGGCTATTGGTATTTATGTTTTGTATTGACAGACTTCTAATGAAAATTTACTCAAGTTGTTTTGATTTCTTTATTTGCTATACAAAAAATTTGAGTTAACCAAGGAAATTTGCTGAAGAGGAAATGAAAAAATGGCTTGACTTAACAAAGTTTGTGTTATCTGAGGATTATTTGAGAGTGTGTGTGTATATATATATATAATTATGATGAAACTATATATATGTATATATATGTATATATATACTATATATATGTATATATATGTATATATATGTATACATATGTGTGTATATATATATATTTATATGTATAATTACGAGATATATATTTTCTCGTTATTATATGTATGTATATATAATAACGAGAAAATACGTGTTTATTCCCATTTTTTTATATATCTTTCTTGTAGGTGAGATAATAAATGACAAAGTTAAATTATTAAACAAGTTGACATAGCTTCAACATTAACATTGCTTTTTGGTCTTTGAATTCCAAAAAAAAGGTACCACAATCAAAATAAATAGTAGGGTTGGTCACTAAAATTTATATATATATTTTTTTTTGTAATAAATGTTTGGTATTCTTTTTTCTTGTTTTTAATTTTTTTAGTGTTGGACAACCTTTTAATTGTTTGAAAGCTATAAAAAGTTAAGGTTGGTACTGCAGCATGCTGCCTGCCAACTTCATTGTCAATTTTTATTGATGTCTGAAACATTCTTAAAAAATGACTTATTGCACATTTGTTTTGGAAATCATTCGTTTTCAGAATCATATTCCATGCTTGTTGTTGAAAAAGTTTCTAATATACTTCATTCAAAAACCTGTTTGCATCTTTTTTTTTACTCAAAAGGTCAGTATATCACAATTATATGTCAAAATTAATCTAAGTCTAAATGTAAATGTTTTTGTTGAACTTTTTCAAGCTGCTCTGTTTATCATGACAATCGCAGGCTCTGGTTCTAATAGTTATATTGAAGAAGAACAGTACATATGGTATTTTTTCACATCATCGTTATTGTTTTTATAATTTTTGTTAATAATCAGTTTAACAGTCTTTTGCTGTAATGCTGTTGCTATGGTTAGTTACATCCTGGCAACAAACAGGCGTAAAATGGGTCAAGCTACAAGACTTATCAGATTGGTTTGAATCTCATGAAAATGTGAACAATGCTGCAGTTATTATAACCTTATTGTTAATTTTTTTTTTATGGTTCATGAAAAAAGCAACATTTACTATTTCATATTTACTTTTGGCTTTGTGAATTTACTTTTGTTTCGTTATTCCAAGGTAAGACATTTGTTTTTGTCTTAAGTGTATCTTATAAAAATTGTCTTAATATGTATGTTTTAAAATGTATTGTTTTATTAATATTATGTATTTTATAAGAATGTTGTGTCTTTTGTAAAAAGTATTATATGTTTTACAATTGTTGCATGTTTCTTAAAAAGTGTTTTGTCATTATTCTGATCAAGCCAGTAGTTCTGAATTTTTTTTAATTTAAAAATTTTTACCTTTAAATTTAATCTTTTGGAAAATAAATATTGTAATTATAAATAAGTACTGCATACAGCGTTTTTTCTCTACATGCCTTAGTTCTATTCTTAGAGCAAATTGTTGTATTAATTTTTATAAATGAAATGTATTATTATAAATGATAATATGTAATTTTTATTTCTTTAAAAAAAAAAATACGTCACTTGATTTTCAAAAAAGTTAATTGAGAACATCACTTGATATCTGATTATTTTTTTAAAATATATGTTTTAATATATTTTTCTAAACAAATTCTTAAGATGAATTTTTAGATTCATGCATCACTTAAAATAAACATTTAATATTTAAAATGAAAATTATTTAAAGTTTATGAATATCTATTACTTTTATGGTTTAATTTCTTTTCTTTTTTTTCTTTTTAATTCATTCAAATTAACTTTTTGAATATTCAAAATTCTTTTTCATAACAAGTTAATTGATGTTAATTTTGTTTTAAAAATTTACAAAATTTTTTGTTGTCAATTATTACTATCAAGAAGAAAAAATTTAGTATTTTAGTAGAAAGTTTTTGTTATTGAGGGAATTATAAAGTTAAAAGTTTATCTGATATTGTTGAGGTAGACAAAAATATTAAAAACAAGTTTTGTTAGGCTTAAGAAAAGATTATAATGAAGAGTATTATTCATTTATTAAAGGTAGATAAAGCTTGAGCGGTAAATATATTTCCTAATTGAACACTGAAATATATAGTTTCATCATAATTATATATTATTTGATTTGATATTTTAGGTGCGATGTACAATTTGTAAAGACTTTTATTATGAAATTGAAGGTAAAAAATCTTTACTCAACCACTCAAAGTCTGAAATATATTGTCAAAACCACGCAACAGTTAATTCAAACAGAGCTATACTGTTGTCATTTTTTATTAATTTAAAAAAAACAACAGATATATCTATATTGCCATATGGCACTCCGGATAATCTGTATATTGGCAGTACTTGCACAAATAGAGTAAAGTTTACCTATTGTAAGTTTTTGAGACTGGACATCAAATGCAGAAGCTATGACACTTGCATTTATTTGTGAACACAATCTTCCAATCTTTTTAAAACAGGACTGTATAAAGATGAAAGTAACAAAGTTTTAAAGAGACTATCAAATAAAAATTTTAAAGAGGCTACCAAATGAAAGTTTTAAAGAGGCTACCAAATGAAAATTTTAAAGAGGCTACTAAATGAAAATTTTAAAGAGACTACCAAATGAAAGTAAAAATCTAATAGAAAAATAAAATGTATAATGCAGCAGTTTTTCTATTGAATTTATGACAAGCAAATTGAACTGGTAAAAACAATTTTAACTTGTTTTATTAAGCCAAAGATGGTTAAAAATATAATAGGAACAAAGTTGAAATTTTTAAACTTGAAAGATATTGGTATTTGAATCACATAAACCTCAGAAGTTATGCTGAAAAATATTTCCTAAGAATAATTATTAGAAATCCAGACTTCAAATCATTGTTTTTTAAGACCTTGCTAAAAGCTTACCTCTAATTGCCAGTTTACTTAATAAATTTACCAACCCTCTATTAAAATGCCTTTTTGTGATTGAGATCATGGCTCAAAGTCACAAAATTACAGAGAAAATGTTAAAAAAAATTTCCATCTTTCTTTCCCACTTGATATAAATAAAGTAGTATTTAATCAAGAATTTATGTAGCTTCAGATAGATATAGCGCTTCCACCTGTATTTGCTGATGGGAAGCCTGTACATCTTGACTATTGGTGAACAGAAGTTTTTAGGTGTAAAAAGTTTTTTTTTTTTTTTTTTAGAGCTTAGCAAATAATCAAGACATGTCTGAATATATCAGTAGGCCTCATGTTAAGCAATCATTCAGCATGATGAACACCATTGTTAACAAAAAGACAATCCGTCTTGATAGCTCAACCCACTCTGCTAAAGCTTCAGTTATTAGCAAGTATCAATTATTAGCAAACAAGACCACAGCGCTGGTGGTCGTTTGTAAACTTCAAGCAAATGCTATATTAAAAAAAAATGAAATTCCATAGGAAAAACAGAAAAGTTGTAGAACTTTTTTATTATATAAATTCAATGTAAAAAAAAAAATTGCCTCACATGAATGATGCAAAACAGTAAAAGAATCTATTAAAGATCATGCAAAAAAGTGAAGAAAAAAAAAAGCTGATGAATCTTTTGTAACAGAAAATTATAAGAATAAAAAAGTATTTGTTTCTGTACCATTGTCTGACATTTTATATATAAGAAATAAATAAATTATCACGCTTTGCAGGTTGTTTACGACAAAACTGTTTCATTTGATTTTAGAGAATTTTAGAGAAACATAACAGTTGTTAGTTACTCTATTTATTCTTTTAATAGGATAGTAGTAGTTATTAGTTACTTTATTTATCCTTTCAATAGGATAGTAGTAGTTATTAGTTACTTTATTTATCCTTTTAATAGGAAAAATAAAGTAACTAAAAACTTTTATCAGAGAAATTCTGGAATTTTTATAAAAATAATTTTTTGGGATTTTTATAGAAAAATATTTCCGGAATTTTTATAATGTTAAAAACTTATCGACGACAAAGTTGTTTTTTATTAAATACTATCAAAAGTTAAATTTTACTATAAGTTTTGTATAAACAATTTTTATTTCCTCAATTATTTATAGTTAACTTGTTTTAGTTGTAAGTAAATTAGTCAAAAATAAAAATAATTACTATAATCACCGCAAATGTATCTGCACCAAATTACTGACCACAATGTATGGCTGGTGCTAAAAACACCTTTTTTTTGAAAATGTCTGCTGACATCCCCTAAATGTGTTCTATAGAAATTAAATAAAGATGTCAAAATTATTATAATGCACTTGATTTACAGGGCAACTCTATGATAAATCTATAATTCTATAAGAAGAATTTTTTTGGTTGTGTTAAAAGAACTTTTTTTCATAACATATTTTTGATGGCTTTTTAACTATTTAACATAATAATACAATAACATTTTGCAAGTCTTTGTATTAAAATTTGATTAATGTTTTTTCTATTATTAATTAGAACATTTTTCTAATATTTATTAAATTTTATCATTGGCCCAATACTTTTTTTAATTTACATTAACGATCTTCGAGGAATTCTCACATCTAAGATGGCATTGTTTGCTGATGATACTAACATTTATTCTTGTCTTGATAAGAAGCCAACACTCCTGATTGCGTTGAGGTGGCATTTGAGCTTGAAAAAGTTATCACTTTTGGGACAGCGTGGGGTTCTCAGTGGCTAGTTAACTTGATAAATTTAAAAATTATAAAAAACTTTAATTTGGATAAATAAATAAAAACTGAATAAAACTCAATCTTTTTCAATCGTTATCACAGCAATCTAGGTCTTCCTATATTTATGAATGGTAATGTACTTGATGAGTTGTCTACTCTTCATCTAGGATTAACTCTAACTTCTGATCTTTCTTGGAAACCATATATCAAATCCATTGCAAAACTAGCATCTGCTAAAGTTGCATCTCTTTATCGTGCTCCCAACTTTCTTACTATGAATTCTATTCTTTATCTCTATAAATGTCAAATCCATCTTTGTATGAAATACTGTTGCCATATCTGGAGCAGATCTTGGAATGATGCCCATTCTCTATTTGGCAAAACTATGCAAAAACTTATTGTAAACATAGTTGGACCTGCAATTGCAGCTAACTTAACCATTGTCACATCGTTGTAATGTTGCTTCTCTTTCTCTTTTCTATAAATACTTTAATCGGCGCTGCTCTAAAGAGCTAGAATCTCTTGTGCCATCTACTAAAGTTCATTCTCATGTTACTTGTCATTCAATTAAGTCTCATCCTTTTACTGTGACTCTTCCTTAGTGCTTAAATATTCTTGTTCGTCTAGTTTTTTTCCTCAAACATTGGTTTTTTGGAATTCACTTACTTCATCTTGTTTTCCTGATGCATATAATTTGCAATTTTTTAATCATCTGTTAATCGTTATCTTGCTTTATAAACTTCATCTTTTCTCTTCCAGTAACTTTCAACTCTAGTAGTGATTGCTTGCAGCCCTGTTGGAAGTAAATGTGTTTAAAAAAATAAATGAATAAAATTGTTAGAGCATAAAATTGTTTAAAAATGAAAACATTAGTTTATGTTTAAGTATTTTATGAACTTTTTCTACGCATTTACAGAAAAATAATATAATTTTGTAAAAAAAATGCTTTTATGTACATGAGCCGCGGTGTTACATTTTTAGTGGTTACGTAATTATATTATAAATAATATAAAATTTAGAATTGTATATTTTTTGTAAGTAATATTTACAAAAATTTAAATGTATAAGATTTAATGATGTAAATAAAATGTTCAAGTTGTTGTTTAAAATTTACTTTAAAAGAAAAAATTAATTTGAATTGTATAAAATTGTTTTGTCACTCTTTTTGAATTTCATTTTGAACTATTTATTTAAAAGTCATTAAAAGTTAATATTTTTTCAGTTTAAATAGACTTAAAAAGTGCAAATTAATTTGAATTTAGTAAACTTGTTTTGTTGCTCTCTCACTTTGAGTTTTTTCAGCATTACTTTTTCTTAGTATAACTTTATACTATTTATATTTTTATATTATTATTAAATACTCTTTAACGATATACAGTAAACAGGTAGTTTAATCATTCACTGAAGTTTACTTAAAAGAACAAATTAATTTGAATTTTGTGCACATAATTTAGGTTCTTTTTTTTTCACAAACAGATTTTAATTAAATAATCACTAAGTTCTAATATTTAATTTACATATAGTGTATACCATATACTATATAGTATTTAACAAAATACTATATAGAATATGGTTGGGGCAGGCAGTCAAGTAACAAAAAAAATCTTATCAAGTAACAAAAAAAAAATTCTGGTCTTGCATTTTAATTTTCACTCTTTGTCAACAAAACTTTCTGACAACCAGTTAGGAACCAGCAAGAATGAAATGGGATATATATTTCTTTGTTTCTATATATATAAATCTGTCAAGTAAGTATAAGTCATAATCTATAAGTCAGTATAAGTCATAATCTATAAGTCAGTATAAGTCATAATCTATAAGAAAATTAAAATGCAAAACCAGAATTTTTTTTTTGTTACTTGATAGACTGCCTGCCCCAACCAAACCCTAAGTCGATGTAGCAGCACTCCCTTGCAAGTCAAGCTATAAGATAGTCGATGTAGCAACATCTATAAGTCATTATATATATATATATATATATATATATATATATATATATATATATATATATATATATATATATATATATATATATAAATATATATATATATATATATATATATATATAATTTAACATGGTCAATCATAAAAAGTGCCCCTGCTTGTAACAATATAACTAAAAAATGCCTATTATGCTTATATGAATAAATAATAATTTTATTGCATAAAAATCCCAAAGAATTATTTAAAAAAGCAAGTTAATATCCAAGTGTTGGCATGAAAACAAATTTTTGTTAATAAATTTTTTGATAATACAAGTCAAAAGATTAGATTTTTCTGACGGGTTTTTCACTTGTACAGAATTATTTTTCCACAAGAAAAATCATATTTTTACCTAATAATTACATTTAGCATCAAAATAAAAAAATATAAATATATCAAGCCTTCCCAGGAAGCTTGTGCTTCTCATGTCGCACACCTTGTTTGTACATGTTAAAAGTAATTTTTTTAGATAACTTAACCACATTTCTATAAAGTAAGCATTTTAGGCGTTTGCGGCAAAATAAACCTATAAGAAACTACAGAGAATAAAACAGCAATACTCAAAGAAAGGAAATGAATACTATGGGGTCATCCATAAAGTACGTACGCCAAAAATTTTGAAATTTGACTCTCCCCCTCCCCCCTGTTGCCATGCGTACTTTTATGTCCCCACCCCTTTAAAAAGTACGTATGTTTGTCAACTACCCCCCCCCCCCCCCCCCTCAACTTTTTTTTCTCAATAAAAAAGTTTATTTAAAAAAAAAAGGCGGAGGGTACCTTAGATACTTTATACGACCCCAAAGCCCTTTGTTTGCGCATTTTAAAAATGTCTTTAAGTATATATGCAAATAATAATTTAAATAAATTTAAACTGCTTCAATGTTGAGCGTGTGTTTGGCTTGTAATGCGGTGAAAATACTCGGCATAGATCCAGGTACGATTCGCGGAGAAATCCATGTAAACCTTTTTCTTTGTTTTAATAACGAATCAAATATAAATAAACTATACTTAAGGCGGACGTTTTTTTTAGGCATCCCTCTTTAGTAAGTAAAAAACGAGTCTTACGCGAGATCAGTGATATTGAAAACAAAGGATAAAACCCAGTGCCGAGGGTAGCCTATACCTCTTAATTGGAGGGGGAGGGGCAACAGCAAATTTTGTGCCCTTTTGCTAATTTAAGAAGCTCTTTATTTTAGCAAAACCTAGCGGTCAAATTTGGAAGATTTTGAGACGCCAATGGCACGTTTTTTTTTGGGGGGGGGGGGACTTCGACCCATCAATCACGGCTAAAACCTGTTTTTTGTCGACTCAATAAATTGGTCTTACTCATGGCTAGTATATAAGGGGTGGCATGTGTGCATGGGCCCCCGAAGAATTTTTTGATGTTGCAGATAGAACACTTTCACACATCGTGCAACTTAAGTTTGTTTATATGCCAAATGAGGTGGCCTTGCAAAAAATTAGGATGGCGGAGGCCTGGGAACAAAAGCCCTAAAACATTCGCCTCCCTCCTTCCCTGCCCAAACGTGAGGGAAATATTTAGCAAAACTTTTAACTTTACCATCTAAAACTAAATTTAAATTTTTGTAGAAACAAAAATTTAAATTTAGTTTTTAGACAGATTTTAATTTTTGTAGAAAAATAATGTAAATTACAAAAAAGTTATGACCATGCAAAATTTACACCCCTCTCATTTTGGGAGTCAGAAAATTTGCATGGTCATTACTTTTGTAATTTACAATATTTTTCCACAAAAATTAAAATCTGTCAATAAATTTAAATTTAGTTCTAGATAGTAAAGTTGAAAATTTTACTACATTAGTGCCTTCACGTATGGGCAGGGGAGGGTAAGCGTTTTAGGGCTTTTGTTCACAGGCCTCTGCCATCCCAATATTTTGCAAAGCCTCCTCATTTGGCATAGGTATAAGCAAACTTAAGTTAGGAGTTTGCACGATGTGTGAAAGTGTCCTATCTGGAACATCAAAAAATTCTGAGGGCGCCCATACATGTGTGTGCATAGAGGAAAACTATACCCTCTACTCCATATACCATACATCTTTTTATGTTGGCAAACTAGAATCTTTAATCAGAATGTAACTTTTCTATTGATTAGCTGGTTAATTGTGATAAATTAGAAAATTGAAGTACGTACTTTTAAATTGAACTCTCTCCCCCCTCCCCCCCCATACGCTTTCGTACGCTTTTTGAAGACCTTCCCCTCCCCCCTATGAGCATACGTACTTTATGGACAACCCCTATGCGAAATAGAAAATCTAAATAAAATAAACTAAAAAAAATTAAAAAAAGAAAAATTTGTTAAAGAAATAATATACCTAAATATTTTAGTGTTTTAGTTTTCTTTTTTTTAGGGCGTTTGTTATTTTCCGCAACCAAAATTGATTTCCTTAATATACTGACTGACTTTTGTTAAGGAAATTCTTTATCCACTAGCCCAAAAGCTTTTGGATTGTTAATTTGCTGAACTTTTTTATCGAAATTTTTTGGAGCCTTTTGAAAACATTTTTTTAAGTTTTAAAATACATTATTCAAACAGCAATTATTATGTTCATTATCTCTAGTAATTTGTATCAACGTTGAAAATTAGGCAATATAAAGGAAACAATTTCAGACAGGCATCAAATATTGTAAATACATTTGTAAAAGAAACCATGGCACTCATTTATTTAATTTCTTCTGTTATTAAAAAATTTATTAATCAAATACTATATTTTACAAATAAATAAATTTATTTTCTGATTTTTGTATTATTTAAGTATTGAGAAAAAACGTCAAATATAGTAAAACGTTTTTAAAAGCAAAAAGAAAAAAAGAAAACAAATAAAAATAAGAAATAAAAATAACAAAGCTTCTCATAGTTCTAACAAACATAGCATATTAGTTTCCTTAAAATCGCAAATAAATTGCGTACTAACTAATAAACGTAAGTAAAAAAATTAACAAAGTTTCTCATAGTTCATAGTACATAGCAAATTAGCTTCTAAAAAATTATAAATAAATTATCAAAGCTTTTAATTGTTGTTATAAAATTATAAAATTGTTGTTATCATATAATATGTTTTTTTCCTTGACTTGTATCAAATTCTGTAGCTAAAAATAACAACCACCCTAAAAAAAGAATACAAAAGTTGTATAAAAAAGTTTAGAAAAAATTTTTTTTTTGAATTATTAAACTTTTCTAGTTTTTATTTAATTAAAATTTGATATTTTATTACAATTTTGTTTCCTTTTTTTAGTATTCGTTTTTCTATCTCAGTATATTAGTTTAGTTTTTTGCTGCGAATTATTAAAACATTTTAAAAGTTAAAAAATGCTAAATGCCGTGGTCAGTGTGTCTAAAAAAATTACTTTTATTGTGGACAGAAGCGTGTGACCGCACACGCTTTGTGGGAAGGTTTGTATATATGTGTGTGTGTGTGTGTATGCGCGTGTGTTTGTAAGTATGTATATGACTTACTGTTTGTTTTCGAATTGTGAACTCAAAGTCATGTTTTTTTGTTTTTGTAAAAAAGTGTAGAATTACCTAACTATATATGTTGTGTATACAGTATTCCATATTCAGACAAAAGATTTAAAATGAGGTTTTTACAAGACTACCCCAAAAAACTGTGGAATATTTATGATATTCTATTTTTTTATATATTTTTTATTCATCTTGTGAAGGTTAAGGAGGTCATTACAATTAAAGATTTTTTTTTTTAATATTGTTGCAACCCTTTTTTGATCATTTAACTCTAAATACCTTGACAAACAAAGTTGCTGCAAAGGTGGAGTTGTATTAACAGGGATGTGGTGACTATCACACACAATATTTCTTATTTATGAAGTAAGTGTTAAATTACACTAAGTTTGATAAATTTTGATTTATTTACAATTTATATATGTTGTTGACATTCTAAAACATCATTTTAAAATTTGATAGAGAGTACTAACTTGATTTTGCATAAAAGCTATTTTAGAAAAGTTTTTTTGCCTTAACATTAAGGTTGTATTCTTTTACTAAAATTGATCATGATTAGCATAATTATTTTTTTATATATTATTTATTTTATACTCTATATATAATTAATATTTTTAGTAAAACTTGATAAGATTCATGCTCATATAGTTTTGTATATATCAAATTATGCTTTGTTAACTTTATATTAATTCATGAATTTCTTTCTAATTTTTTTTGCCAGTTGCAAAAACTTGAAAGATTGGCAAATAATCAGCATCTTTTTCAGCTTATCAAAGTTGATATTTTTCAGTCAAGGTAATTCAAATAATTTTTCTACAATTGATATACCATCTGGAATGATTGGTATGTACCATTATTAACCTATTAATGCAAATATATTAACGGCTTGTTCAACTTATTGTGGACAGTTATTTTTGCTGGCAAGCCTTGTTGATTTTACTAAAATAAGGTTAGTTTATGTTTTAAAAAATCTTAATAAATATATTTTTATCAATTAAAGTCAATCAGAATTTAAATGGTGCAACTCAATTTTTACTCAATTTTTTTTTGTTAAAATAATTTTTCTTTTTATGAAAACAAATACTTTTAAAGCATTTTTTGTTGTTTTCAACATTGTGCCAGTGTTTAGAAGGAAGTTTCTATTGTTTATGTATGTATTTTCAGTGTCTTTGTACCACATTTTTTTTATCTAGTTGCTGCCTATGTGCATGTTACTTATTGGGTTATTTACCCTGTTGTTGCAGTTGCAATTTACCACCCTTTTGTAGCTATGATTTAACACCTTGCTAAAGCTATAATTTATCACACTGTTGCAGCTATGATTATTACAATGATTTGTGGCTATGATTTAACATCTGTTGCAGCTAAGATTGCTTCACTGTTGTGGCTAAAATTTACCATGTTGCAGCTAAAAATTTTACTCTTCTGCTGCTATGGTATACCATGTTGCAGCGATACTTTTTAAGACTTTTTCTATATTAGTTAAATAATTTTCCATACTTTAACAATGTTCAACATTGGTATTATAAAAAAATTAGCAAATTTTTTAACAACTTAGCTTAAATTTTTTATTTGTTTATTGAAGAAGAAAAAGAAAATTTTTATGCTTTTCAATAAAAATGTTAAAGAATTTAAATCCATATTTTTTAAAAGTAAAATGTTGTATATATTATACTTTTTTGTGTGTAAAAATATAAATTATTGTTAACTGTTATATATACATCAACTTTCATTGTTTATTTTTATTTAACTGAATGATTGTAGTTTTTAAACTAAAGAGTTTTAGAGAATATTCATATATATGTTTTTTTCTTTTTTTTTCTTTATTAATAATATTGATTATTAGTTTCTACCTAAATTGATTTAGTTCAAATGAGCAGTATCAGTGCTTGCACATTTAAAAATACAAAAATATGTTAAACACCATATTAATGGTGAATCTGTTAAGATATCATGTCAAGTGTATTTTTACTCTGTTTATTCTGTTATTTTTTGCTTTATTTAACATACATGTTAAATAAAGCAAAAAATACAACATTTGTTTTTTTTAGTTCATTGATAAAAAATATTAATGTTTATGATTTTATGCAGTTGAATTCAGATGATAAAGAATATACATATATATATATATATATATATATATATATATATATATATATATATATATATATATATATATATATATATATATATATATATATATATATATATATATATATATATATATATATATATTTGTTATTTCACCTCCCCAAGGCCTTCTGGGCCTTGGGGAGGTGATAAGGAGGCTACTTAATTGTGGTTATAATCCTCTCTCAACTCTATAACTCCGAAACACGAACCTTGACAAACAAGGCCCCTGCGCGGAGAAACAAGTTGCAACTGCGCTGAGAAACAAACATATATATTGTCAGTTTTGTTTATTACTAGAAAATAGTTTCTTGTTTTTATTATTTTTTTATTATTATTGTTAGTATTATTAGTATAATAATATAGTTATCAGTTATTATTACTATTACCATTTAACAAATCTGTACAAAAAAATTTGATATTGTAATTATCTGTAATCATCTCATTATCTGTAATGATTATGCTTTCAAGATATTTAATATGTTTGTTATAATCTCTCTGATTTTCTTTAAATCAACATTTTTATTACGGTTTTTATGTTTTTCGTTTTTCATTTTTTCTTTTCAAAAAGTAGATTAACATAACAAATATTTAACACAATGAAATGAAGACAAAAAGTGATGATATTAAACGACGCATGAGTACACGAAGCAGTGAGACTTTGGTGGTCAATGATAAAGATCTTTCGACAGAAAATTCTGAGGGAAATTCTACTAAGGTTTAAACTAATCAGTTAATTTAACTGATGTTTGCTCATTTTGTTGTGTTTGTGTGTGTGTATGTTTTATTACTATTAATTGATACTATTAATTGATAACGGATAAGAAAGAAGTTTGAAATTTAGATGCTTGTGCTTAGTTATCAATCTTAAACATTGCATAATGGTGGCAACTGTGTTAAATGATTTATTTTTTTGTTATATACACTGATCTCTATAATAACATTATTATAGAGCCATGTGGTTATAAGTTGTTCTTTCATTGATGTTATAAAGTAGTATTTAGCAGTACAATGCTTCTCCGTGTTTGACAAAAATGTTGTTTTAGCTTCCCAACTTCTTATTTTTTGGGTTTGATCACGTGTTTTTTTCTTTTCTTTTTTGTATTTAAATAAAAAAATTTTTTTGTTTAGTTTCACATTTTTTCAGCTCTAAATGTTAATAGAGTTATTATATGTTATTATATTAATGTTTAAAACACCATTTAAAATCACTATTTTATATTATTTTATGTTAAATATTATAAATTTGTATAAATTATATAATCGATTCAACAAAAATATTAAAAGATAAAAAACCAATAGTAAATGTATAAAAGAAGAAAAGAAACATAGATTAGTATGAAGTAAATTAATATCTCTTATTTTTTAAGTCTTTTTTAATAGAAAGCATATAACATTTAAACAGAAAAGCTATAAAAAGATATTTATATATAAAAACATATTTAAAAAAATATAAAACTAGCTCATTTTTAGAAAATCTCTTAAAATAAATAAATAAAATATTAATACAAAAAAATATTAATAATAAAAATAAAAAGTTTAAAATAGTATCCTGTTTTGCGAAAAACTGCCATCATGAATTTTTTAGAATCAAAACAAATCTTAAAATGTTGTTTTTATTTTGTTAACTCTAAATGTGTAAATAAAAGAAAATCAAACGTTTAACAGTATTACAGTAGGGTGGAGTGGAAAAAAATTTGTTTTCTAAATGAATTCTAATAGTTACCAAAAGTTGTCACTTGGGGGTGTCTTTACAAATAAAAAAATTTTTTTTTGGATGTCTTCTGCCCTCTACCGGCGATTTAATTTTGGAAAATTTTGATTTTTTTTATAAAAAGTCTATATTTTTTACAAAATAATTTTTTCGCAAATGTCTTATCATAGAGTGTATTATACTATTTGAAAGTACATCCAAATTCAAGTCTAACAATATAAAAATCATTAAAATATTCAAAAGATTGGTAAAGTTGTGATTTTTCAAAGAATTAATACTAAATGTCTGGATTGCTCGAAAACCAATAATATTGACATAACTCAGAAATCCTTTGAAAATTGATAATAAATGACATGTATTTAAATTGAAGTGTTGAAAAGAATGCTTGAATTTGCATTCTAGTCATTGAGCATTTTGAAAATTTAAATGAATGATGTATTATTTATGATTTTTTTATAGAAATTCCATGTTTAATGACATCCAAATAGTTAAATTAGACAAAATAAAGCACTATATCATTTTAGTTTCTAAAAAGTATATAAATTATTAAGTCATATTTACTCTATATCTACACAACAGAATACATTTTTTTTTTCCTTTTGGTATGTATAAATAAATGTCTTTGTAAAATATTGCTGTTTAGATACTACTATACTTTAGATACCCTACTATAACATTACTATTATTAGGCTACCTAATTTTTTTTTGTATTTGCATGCAATTAGGTTCAGTAAAATTAACCAAACTCCATAATTTGAGATAAATGATACAACAAATTCAAGTGAAACTTCTATTGCTCTGTAAATATTTTTTTGGTCGTATAATTTCTTATTTTGCTTGTAGGTGAGTACATGACATCAACAATGGAAGTTGCATCAAAAAAACCTCCTCTTGTTCACCTTGTTTCTGCAACAAAGCTAAAAAAGTACCACTGTCTGAGCAACTGTTTCTTGAAGATCAAAACGGATGATGGTTGGATCAGTTGACAGTCATGCTGCAAAATTGTTGATTCACAAAAGAATGAGGCAGGCTCAAGAACAGGCACGCAAAGAAGCACACAAAAATCACCATCTAAAACTATGCTGGATAGTTTTTGCAGCAGCCCTTCATCGTCTGACAACAAATCCAATAGTGACACTGACTTTGAAATTGTAAACTATGATGAACATCTGAGACCAAGTTCTCAACAACAGAATGAATTAAAAAATATACCAAAAGCTTCAGATCAATATGCTCTCTCCGACTGAGCTGTTGCTGAAATCAGGTGTCTTACAAGATTATGGCATAGTAACGTCAGGCGATTGTTCAAATGCAATTGACAGGAGCAAAATAAAAAGAGAACATCAGAAGTATCAGTGTTTGATTCGTGATGATCATTGTTTTGATGTCCATGGCTTCTACTTTGATGTAGGAAAGATATAACAATAATGAATGAAAATCTTAATGGAAAATTTTATCAGAGAGTAACAGTGGAACAACATACCTCTCTTGAAACTTGAGAAACTTGAGCGCCCATTGCAATGGTTTGTTTGCATGCTACATGCAAATGAACTGCCATACAGTACAGTTTTCTAAAAGCAAAAGAGTGATTTTCAGAGTGTGGGCATTGTTGATCTTAGTTCATATCAACAGTATCTGAATGATATTTGTGTTGCTCTTAATAGTGGTCTCTGTCCACCATCTCTGTCTCACAGGGAACCAGGAAAACTTGTTATGTCTCGCTGGGTCATACTGGCTAATAGAGTTTTTAGATTGTATATTGCTACAACACATTCAGCTGATATTCTGAAAGTAGTGGCTGAATTCATAATGAAAGTCTATGCACCAATGTGGTTTACAGTTAAAACAAAACCTTCATGCAAGGATGGTGCCATTGTTGATCCAGTACTTCAATGTAATGGGTTCTTTGGTCACCCTGAGAATATGCTGCTAAGTATGGTAACTGAGTACAGGAGGCATATATGAGAGCTGGGACTGCAGCGAATAATGCGAGCTCGAGCGAACAAGCAGCCGAAACGACCTAAAAACAAAATCAGGGTGTTTCAGGTACCAACTTTCAACATGGATGCTGAAGATTGAGCTAATAAACTGGCAATTGGGCGCAGCGACCAAGCCACCTGTTACAGAATATTTGTCTGATAATGAATTGGGGTCATTTGTTGGCAGTAAAGAAACACCTATTAATGAATTTCCTTGTTTTCCATGCCATACGCAGGGAGTTAAAAGATGCGTAAAAAATGTTACCAAAGCTTCAAAGGCAGTCATGGGGCAGGAAGCTCGAGATGGTTTCATCCGGGCATGGAATGCTGCCAGAATGGTAATGCCTATGTTCAACACAAAACAAGAATACTGCACAAGGTGACAAACTGACTTCAACATTATAGGGCAATATTTTGAAAAACTAAACCTTCTAAACATTGTTGTATAATTAAATTTTTGTAATTTTTATCATTTTTCATGCATTCGTGGCCTGTGACTTTTGGGATTTCTTTGAAAAAAATCATAAATTCACCATTTATTTAAATTTTCAAAAGGCTAGAATGGCTAGAATGCAAATTCAAACATTCTTTTCAACCCTTCAAAATCAATACAAGACATTTAATATCAATTTTTAAAGGATTTCTGAGTTATGTCAATTATAATGGTTTTTGAGCAATCCAGACTTTTTTTAAAAATCACAACTTTATCAATCCTTTGAATATTTTAATGATTTTTATATTGTTAGACATGGATTTGGATGTAATTTCCAATAGTATAATATACTCTATGATAAAACATTTGCGAAATAATTATTTTACAAAGAATATTGACTTTTTCAAAATTAAATTGCCGGTAGACATCCAAAAATAAAAAATTTTATTGCCAAGACACCATATCCAAGTGACAACCTTTGGTAACTATTAGAATTTGTTTAGAAAAAAAAATTTTTTTTTTACTCCACCCTCATCCCAACAATAACAATAAAAAAAACATCAAAAAAGAAATAAACAAAATATCTTATTGCAAATATCTTATTAAAAATATATTTTATATATATATATATATATATATATATATATATATATATATATATATATATATATAATTATTTTTAAAAATAGCACGATGTTTTTTATTCTTGACATGTTTTGAAAAATTTATTTATATTTTCAAAAGATTATTTTACAATAATAAAAAACTCTGAAATATATGTTAAAAAATAGAAGTCTTTACAGAGAAATATTAACGGACAAAAAATTATACATAATAAACCAATATATTTATTACAAAATAACTCAGTTGGTTATTTTAATTTGGTAAATAACCAAATAAAATAACCAACTGTCAAAAAAAAAATATATATATATATATATATAAATAAACTGACAGTAAAATTAAATAGATAAGTTTATAGTATAATGTAAAGCTTGTTTATTAAGTGAGGGACTTTCCCATTTAATTTAAAACTAACTCAAAACGTTTTTCAAAAGTTCACTTAAAAAAATTACTTCAGATTTCCACATCCAGTTCACATTTTATATTTGGCGGAAAATATTACGATCAAACAGATGGTGTTGCTATGGGTTCTACTTTAGCGCCCATCTTAGCTAATATTTTCGTCGGATATCATGAACAAACATGGGTCAAGAACTGCTCTTTTACAGCACCATTTTTTTATAAATGGTATGTGGATGACATAATTGTTATTTTTAATTCTGAATACGAAGCTCAAGAATTTTTCAAACACCTCAATAAACAACATCAAAATCTGAAATTTACTATGGAAAAAGAACAAGATAACCAGATTGCTTTTTTAGATGTACTTATTAAAAAATCCAATTCGTTTTCGAATTCAGTTTATCACAAAAAAACGTATACAGGTCTTTTACAAAATTTTTTTAGTTTTATTTCCTCTTGCTACAAGTTTAGACTTGTTCGGTGTTTGATTGATCGTACATTTAAAATTAATAATTCTTGGTTTGGTTTTGATAAAGATATTAAGAATCTATCATTAGTTTAAAAAAATAATAAATTTCCACAAAAAATTGTTGACTATGAAATTAAATCCTATATTGATAAGAAAATGAACCCATTTGTGTCTAACATTGTTAATAGCTTAAATGTAAGATACTTTAAGCTTCCATACATTGGAATGTTCTCTAATTACACTAAAAGGAAAATTTCAAAAATTGTTTATAAATATTCAAAGAATGTTCTAATAAAATTAATTTTCACTACTAATAAAATACAAGATTGTTTTTGCTTAAAAGAGTCACTTCCTAAACTGCTTAAATCTCATGTTGTCTATAAATTTTCTTGCGCTGGCTGTAATGCCAGTTATATTGGAGAAACCTCCAGACACTTGGCAACTAGAATAAATGAGCACCTTAAAAGTGATAAACAATCTCATATATTTAAACACTTAAATTTATCTCTTAATTGCAAAAATTTGGCTAACTGTGATTCTTTTGAGATTTTGGATAATGCCCCAAGCAAACACAAATTAAAGATAAAAGAAGCTCTCCACATTAAATGGGAAAGTCCCTCACTTAATAAACAAGCTTTACATTATACTATAAACTTATCTATTTAATTTTACTGTCAGTTTATTTATATATATATATATATATTTTTTTTGACAGTTGGTTATTTTAATTGGTTATTTACCGAGTTATTTTGTAATAAATATATTGGTTTATTATGTATAATTTTTTGTCCGTTAATATTTCTCTGTAAAGACTTCTATTTTTTAATAATATTTCAGAGTTATTTATTATTGTAAAATAATCTTTTGAATATTTAAATAAATTTTACGAAACTTGTCAAGAATAAAAAACATCGTGTTATTTTTAAAAATAATAACTTATTTTATGCTATTACGACGTTCAACATATATATATATATATATATATATATATATATATATATATATATATATATATATATATATATATATATATATATATATATATATATATATACATATATATATATAAATATATATATATATATATATATATATATATATATATATATATATATATATACATATATATATATATATATATATATATATATATATATATATATATATATATATATATATATAGAGAGAGAGAGAGAGAGAGAGAGAGAGAGAGAGAGAGAGAGATACATATTTAGTTTTTTTTTGAAACAATTATTTGGTTTGTTTCTCCCATAACTTTAACAGCTGGAATTTGTGAAAACCATAAATTACCACTGTAATGTTCTAAAAATTCCTGGTATAATATTAAGAAAATGTTTAAAATCTGCTACTAGAGTCTTTTTTTTTAATTAATTTTTTTTAAAAAGAATTGCCATAAAAATTTGCAATTTTTTTAAAAATTTAAAATTTAGGTCTCATAAATAAAAATTTGTTAAGTTATAAAAAACTGTATTCATTTTACTTCCTTATTCAATAGAAAAATCTTTTGCTTGTTTATTCAATTGGAAAAAAAAGTTATTTTTAGAAAATATTTTTACTACAAACACAAATGCAAAATATTGTGACTTAATAAAAGCGCTGCTACAGCTAGATTTGCAAGTAAAAATCATTAAATATTTTAAATAACTCTATATTAAACTCCAACAAACATATATATTTTTAAGAGTTGCCTAAGAAACATTATAGCAAGTAAAAATAGAAATAGCAAAAAAAGTTTTGAGAAGAAAACTAATTGCAACCCTCAGAATTAGGAAAAGTGAGGGCGGCAAAAACTATTTGAGGTCCATAAAACATAGAAATGTAATCGGCAATTTTTTGCCGACCTCAATTGCTTTCAGGTCAGCATTGCCGAATGCCGACCCTAATTCCGAGGGTTGTAATTGTGATGGCATAAAAAGCAATCATAATTTGCGGTTGTGATAATTTGTTCATTGTGTATACTACATTGTTTTAATTTTGTTTTTAATTTTGTAATTAGATAATTACTACAAAAAAACAATGCACAGATCGACAAATCTTTCAATATGAAGAACAAGAAGCCATTTCACGAGATTCTCATGATGATGTTGATTTGTTTTGCCGAACATGTCGTAATATTGAAGTTGCTATCAGTGATATAAATGATTTGAAAAAAAGCAAAGATGGTGTATGTATTTGTTATCAATTTCTTATTTGAAGTCAATAAAAAATGAAGTATATTGAAATATTTGAAGTTATTAAAGCAATAATAAAAAGTTTTGAATTTTGAAAATAATTTTAAATAATTTTTAAAAGTTTTAAATAATTGAAATTATATCAGTTATATCAGTTTATATAGTTCTAAAAAATAATAGATAAAAACTTTAAACATAAATTTTTTAGTTAATTTGTTATTTAATTTATTAATTAAGTTATGCATCAAATGATTTTGTTTTCTAGAAAGAATTTTAACCATAGTTTAGATTTTCAAATTTTTTGTTCATAAAATTTGAAATAAGTTTTTGGTTTTTCATTAATTTAAATGTTTTCATACTCTTAAAAAAAAATCTATTTATTTCATTTTCACAAAATTTTAGTTATTTTGAGGAGACTGAAGAAATTAACTAAATCTTTGAATTAAAATTATTGTGATAAAATAACATTTAACCATTATTTTTTAATGAAAGTGTGAAGAAATCAAAGAAAAACGTATTGATGCTGTTATTCTAGCTACAAATCTAAAGAAACTAAACAGGCTCACCCAAATGAGAGGAAAGAATGCAGCAGAAAAAACTCAGGCAGTAAATAACTTTTTGGCTTTTAATATTATGTTATATATAACAGTATCATATTTTGTAATAACTTAAAAATCTTTGAGTTGAATTGTTTTTAACATCTTCTAGGCAAAATCAAAAGTTGATAGTCTTCATCTTGAACTTCAAAATCTTTTGTATGAAGTTGTACATATCAAGAAAGAAATTCAGCAATGTGTCAACTTTTCGTAAGAAGTTTATGAATATACGAGTAGAAGAGTTTTTATTTGGCATTTAGCTATGTGTGTGGTAAAGAATTGTGTTAAAACAATCATTAATGTGTGTTAAAGTAATTATTTGTTATAAATATTCATATAGATCAAAAGATGAAGATATTGATTTGGTAGACATAGATACATTTTATAAAGAAGCTCCTATTGAACTTTCTCATCCAGTAAGTTTCTTCTTAAAAATTTTTTTATTTTTGGTCTATTTGTTTCACCATAGAATATGGAAGTTTTACAATAAATTATAAACTTACATAAATAAGGTTAGGTGTCATTTGTAAAGTTAAAGACTATTCAATGGAGTGACACCTAACAAAAAAAAAAAGTAAATAAAACATAAAATAAAGATCAAATTTAAAAAAAAATTAAAAAAAAGAAAGAAAACTAAAAACATAGAAGAAAAAATAATAAAATAATAAAGCACTAATAAATAATGGTAATATTAAAAATAGCAATAATAATTATTATTATAAAAATAAAAATAATACGAATAAAAAAATAATAATAACTATATTATGATAACTTTAATATAAATTATAACCAATGATAAAACAATGGTAAAAATAATTCTAGTAAAATTTATAACTATAACAGTAGTTATAACAATTATAAGTAATTAAAAAAATTATAACAACTATAAAACTATTACTACAATAGAATCACTATAATTATATATAATAGCCTTTTTTTTATAATAGCCTTATTTTGACCATCCTGAAGGTCTATATGCACATCTATACTTCTTTTTTTTTTACACACCATTTTTCACATATATTTGAAAATTCACTAGATTTAAACACCACTCCATTATCAATCAAAAGTTCTTGCAGTAAGCCATGCTCCCTAAATACGGATTCCAATTGACTTACTACATTTTTGGTATCTTCGCGAGGCAACTTTCTCCAAGTTGCAAACCAACTTGGTCCACAGTCAATCATTGTTAAATATGGCGACCCTTTATAGTGAGTCACATCACAAGCAATTCGATACCATGTGTCTGGTACATCTAGCACTTCATTTTCCCATTTTATTGGTGCTGGATCAATTGAATTACATTGACAACATTTGCGAACACATTCTTCAACATCTTTTCTTAATACGTGCGGAAGTCTTCATTGCACTGTAAACATTGTCCGATTAACGCCAAAATGATGCTTTGAGTGACAATTACGAATTTCTTCAGCAATACTTACTCCACATAGCTCTTTAATATTTCTTCGTGAAAGCTCATTTAACCAAGTCTTTGGAACTCTTGTCAACACGTCTGCTTTGTTTTTGGATGGCGGAACCCATTTGTAATGTATGTTCAAAAGAGTTCTAAAGTAATACGTAAAGAGTTGAATGGTTCTTTTAAATCTTTGCTGTGCTAAATTTGAAAAAAATTTGTTTGTTTATTGTGCCACATTGTTGTATCACCAACACGTTGTTTGAAGAGTTTGAAAAAAACTTTTGTAAAACTAAACTTTTAGTTTTACAAAAGTTTGGGCAACTAAATATATCATCATTATAATTATTTTAGTTTTTTTTTCTTTTTCTGTTATTTTATTTTAGTATCGACTGATGTTTTTAAATTGCAATCTTTAATTTTTTTTTCCTTTTGTAATTTTGTTTATTATTATTTATTCATTTTTCTTAACTTAACATGATTTAGTGCCAACAGTTTTCTTTTTTGTTTTGATTTTATTCTTTTTTTTTAATTTAGTTAGTAATTATTCTTGAAATTAGGGTTATGACTTTTTTTAACTTTTTTTAAACTTTTTGTAAAATAATTTATTTCCAGCATCATAAATCAATAAACTTTTGCTGAAGAGTAATGAAAATAGGTTTTATTTTATACTTTCAGAATCTCTGGTTTTTTTTCGTCGCGGTTCTCCGAGACAAGATCTCGTCTTGGTATTTTTCCGAGACGAGATCTTGTAGGAAACCGAGATTTTTTCAAAAATCTAAAAACTATGAAAATAAACTGAAATTTTCCGAAAAATTTGTGTTTTATAGTTTTTTATTATTGTTATATTAATGAACCATAAGTTTTCTACATTTATCAAGTTAATGTTGACTCTTGAAAAAACTTTTTAAAAACTTAAGTCATTCAAAGTTGCAGCTGTCATTCTCTACAATTCCTTACTACGGTGGTTGCTTGAAATTGAAAAATTTTGTTCATATCGAATTGATGTTGGCTTGATTAATTTTAACCCATTTTCTAAAATGCACAACTTTTCTTATTTGAATCCAGTTGTGATGCAGCTGTTAATTTCATCACCAGTCAAATTATTAGGATCAGTAACTTGGATTTGTTGTCGGGCATTGGATTCTCTTTTCTTTCTTGGTTGCTCTTTGAGCCTTGGAGCAAAGTTTGAAGTTATTTGACGTTTTAAGGAAGCAAGAAGACGTAACTTAGGATCATTGGGAGTCTGTTCAACTGTCTGATGAGCTTCAGATGCAATTTCCACAACATCATCACTGTCATCATTACTGGATGGAGTAACAGAATGTTTAAGCCAAAGTCTTTTTACTTCTTCAATAATTTCTTTATTTGATGAGAGTAAGAATGGGGACACTTTCGACACTTCAAAAACTCCTGGATTGCTGAAAAATTTGAGCAGACTAACAGTTAAGATCAGATTTCTTTTAAGAATCTCTATTTCAATTTCTTCAATCAAACGAGCACAAATAAAACTTTTCTTCGTTCGCAATTCCTCTAACAAAAATTCTAATGCGCCTTCTGCAATGTTCAAGTCAGCATTATCGCCACTAATGGCATCCACAGCCATTTTACATGGTTGAAGAGTTGCTACTAATTCAGGAATGTTTTTCTCTAAATAATCAGGCCAATCATGTCCAAATGATTTAAGAGTTTTTTTTATAGCTGGGATCATGTCTTTGAAAGTTTTCAACATTTTCAATGCACTGTTCAATCGAGTTCTGACATCAAGAACTCACAAGCTCTTTGACTAATTTAAGTTTGTATTTGGATTTTTTTACAATAGTTCAAACATCTTCGAGAGTTTTAGTACTAGGCAATGCAGGATTGTACTCAAATGCTTCCTCATCTTCCACGTTTTCTTCATCAGAATTTGCCTCAGCTTTATTTTTGTCTTCATCTTCTTCTTTGTTTGTTTCTAAACTAAGCACGCATGGTGCGTTGCAAAAACTCTGAGATGTACATGCTAACATGTCACTCTCTGTATCTGATTCTTCTTCACTCTTGTCTGATAATAAATTCTTATTTGCTCGATTGATATCTGTAGTTATCTTTTTGGTTAACTTAACGAGTTCCAATTGTATACCATTTGATAGAGAATCAATTAAGACATTTAATACGCTTTTAATCGTATTAATTAGTTGGTTTCAAAGATAATTGTGAAAAAAACAAAAAATTTACACAAACAAAGTAGTGACGCTATATTTATGCAACCCACTGTGTGTGTGTGTGTGTGTGTATATATATATATATATATATATATATATATATATATATATATATATATATATATATATATATATATATATATATATATATATATGTGTATATACATGTATGTATGCGTGTATGTATGCATGTATGTATGTATGTATGTATAAATGTATATACATAAACATAATTGTATAACTATTTACCATCTTTTTTCTAGGAGGTAACTAAAACAGATGCCCATAAACAAATGTTGGCTAGACTTGATTGGGAGTTGAAACGGCGTAAACAGTTTGTTGCTTATTGTTGTTTTTACTTACATAGTTAATAAAAAGTTTAAAAGTTGATTTAGTCATTGAAACTTTTTTTTTTTTTAAGCCTCTTCATTATATCCTCTCTATTATATCCTCTCCATTATATGAATATAAATCTACTTCATTGTAAACCTCTATTATATTCATTTTTTGTTTATTCAAAGAAACTGCAACTAATTTTTCTCTACTCTTTTAGGTTGGTTGAACAGAAAAATAAATTCTTAGAAGAGAAAAAAAAAATTGAAGATGAAATCTATTCCAAGACAAATTATTTAAATAGTTTAAAACCACATCTCGCACAAATTATGAAGGTAATTTTTAAGTTACAATTATTAGTTATTTTTTGGATACATTTTGGTGTTAACTTAATGTATATTTTATGTTAATTATTATTGTGGTGATAATTTTATATATATGTGGTGATAATTTTATGTATATTTTATATAGACTACTGAGCCTGTACAAGAACTTATGGGTGTGTCATTTGAAACTGAGCGTTTGATGTTTGAATCTGCACAGTATTTATCCAGGTTTTTATTATATTCCTTACTTTATTAAAAGCCTCTGTATAACTTATTGTTTTTCAGTATTGAAAAAAGTAGGTCTATATATATATATATATATATATATATATATATATATATATATATATATATATATATATATATATATATATATATATATATATATATATATATATATATATATATATATATATATATATATATATATATATATATATATTATAAAATTTACCACCAGGTTTGAATGGCTCCGCTTGATCAAGAATATTCTATTTTAGTATTGGTTCTAAATCTTTTTTTTACATTTCCACACAAATTTAGAAAGTTCAGTGGAGTTGGCCTTACTTTCATGAAGTTTACTCAGTAAGCCCAACGTAATAATATCCTTCTTCTTCTTGGTGAGTTTTTATGTTGCAAATATAAATAAGGTTTTTTGTAAGGCATTTTCCATTGAGTGGGAATACGGTAGTTTGTTGACAATTGCATAATTGATTGGCATTTTCATGAGAACTAAATAGTATATTTTTATTATAAGAAGTATTAATACTCTTGATATTTGGAAGCTATAACTAACCTTTAAGTTGTTCTGGTTAAGAAGTTTGTGAAATTTGTGGCCTTTGAGAAACTTTTATCAATTGTACTCAAAAATGTTTTTGCTATGTTCTGACATTGAGTGAATAAGGTGGGTTAAACCAGATGTTTTTTTTTCGAGTTTTTGTATTACATTTTTTTATATTTGGAATGAAATTGATCTTTTCTTTTAATCCATAAGAATTGAGAGCATTATTATAAAATGGTGCAGCTCTATCAAAAGCTTCTTTGCTTGAAGATATATTACTGATGCAAGATCGTTTTTGGTATCAATTTAATGATGCTTGGTGGATGATTGGAATTGATGTTAATATATAAAGGATTATCTCCTGGTTTTCTATATGGTTTAAAAGAGTTCTCAGAAAGATTAAATGTGATATCAAGGAAATTTATGGTTTTTAAGTTTGGTCTGATAGTGATGTTAAGATTAAAATTGTCTTTACACATTTTTATTAGATCTTTTTTTATTTTTCCGATTGAGAACCACTGATATTATAGAAGCAGCAAACATATATAGAAAAAGTTGTTTCTAAAACGGTTTTAAAATTTTAGTCCCAATTTTTTTATTTAATATTAATATTTTTTTTAATATTAATATATATTTTTTTTATAATAATATTTATTTTAAGTGATTTTTGTGATTTTTTTTTAATTGTTTTTTTTTAGTTGTTTTAAAAGTAGTAAATAAATTAACATTTAAATGTTAATTTGTTTACTACTTTTAAAACAACTAAAAAAAAACAATTAAAAAAAAACATTTCATTTCCTTATAACTATAGAAGTACACTTTTTTTATTATTGTTATTATTATAGAGGTGATTAAATTCAATAATGTATGTTTAAATTACTTACAGTGTCCACTCGCTGGAAAAACTAGAAAAGGCTGTTTTTGGAAAACATGCTGGAAAAACTGGAAAACGAGTTTTTTGAGCATCGTTAAACCAATGATGCTCAAAAAACACATTTTCCAGTTTTTCCAGCATGTTTTTTCTAAACAGCTCTTTGCAGTTTTTGCTGCGAGTAGACATCCTTATGTATGTAAAATGATTGCATTGTAAAATGAAAATCCTCATGTTCATATGAAAATTTAAGTGGCTGTTCTTTTTGTCTTAAATGCCAGTTTGTCTCAAATAAACTGTGTCAGTTTGTTGCAAAGAAAGAATAAAATTCCATTGTGGATGCTGTCAATTAGTGGACCACACCTTTTGAATTGCTTCATATTGCTAAATCCAGATTAAGCATATTATAAAACTGTCTGACATTTTGCTACATGAAGGTGTTTGCTCTATCATGAAGCTCTGTTGGCATAGCAATGCCTGAAACTGTCATTTTAAATCTCTTCATTGTTTTTAAATTACCCACTTTATGTTAAGTTTGTGATTTTAGTTTGTTATCTATATGTTTTTAAAATGTATTAAAGCTATATGAATCAGGAAGTTTTACTAGGGGTCCAGTCTTCCAAATTTTCATAGGTTATTCAAATTTCATTCAATATAACATTTTAATTTTTTTCTTTTTTTCTTGCAGACCTTTATATTTACTGTACGTTCAAGCTAAAGCTTACAGAGATACATGTGGTATTTTTTTAATTTAATTTAAAGATTAAGGTTCTATATATATTTTTCACAAATAATTATGTTTTTAATGTTGGTTATAATCTCATTTCTGTTTGATTTTGTTTGTAACTCAAAATTCAATTCATTGCTAGATGAATCTTTTCAATTTCTAGATAAAGTAATGCAAGTTGAAATAGAAGGTGATATAAACGAAGCTAAAAATGATCTTCAAACAGAAACTGTAATTATAGGTTTGTAACCAAAAATTCATTAATAATTAATTTAGAATTTTATAAATTATAAGAAATTTTTTAAATTCTAAAAAATTTTACTTATCAGTCTGCTGATTTCAAAACAGTATTTATTGTTTTGTTTTTAGATGAGAGTGATGATTCTGATTCAGAAAATGTTGAACCCTCTGAAACTAATAGCGAAAGTCACAGAGTATGCTTTAGTGTTGTTAATTTTTTTTTTTAATTATAGCTTCCTTTTACCTTTATGTTTGGAGGTTTTTATTTCTTTAACAATAAAAGTTTAAAATTTCTTTAAGAATCGAAAAAAGGAAGGCACACTCAATCGATTAGAAGAAAAGCGAAACAAGTTGTTAACTCCCCATCCTCTTTATGTGCGAATAAAATGGAAAAAAAAAGGTAACCTGTTATTTTTCAACTTTTTAGGGAAAGATACATCTTATGCTGCTTAAGAAATGTAAGAAATGTATGATGGATTTTTTCTTTTTAGACACATATGAGTTAGATATGCTGTTTAAATATTTGCCTCAATTGAATGTGAGTTGTATCCAAGTAAATTTAAATATTGAAGGGTCAACGTCTTTGTAAGTATTACGTATTATGCATTAGTGTAATCTATTTTATTTAAACTCTTTTAAAGATTTTTTCAAATATGTTTTAATTTCTCGTAGTCCTTTATTATCATCTGACGTCATTTTAAGAGATCTTTTGGCCTCAGATTCAGGCAATGAACTACCAAGTGTTGCAAGCAAGTATCAATTAGAATGCTTAGGTTCAGAATCTTTTGATCCTTATATAAAATTGGTTGGTTATCCATATTTGTGGGTCCAGTGGATCTGTGGATTAAATAATTTACCAAACAAAAAACTTCAAAATACAATGACCGATTCAGCTATAAATATGAAGCATTTCCAAACAGTAATCAAACATATACGAAAAAGAATAAAAGGAAGACTGTCGTTACAAAGGCAGTTGCATCTGCTTGGTAAGTTAATTTTCTGTTCATAAGATAACGTTTTGTTTTTAACAAATTGTTATTTAGCGTATTCTGCATGAACGTTTGATTTGCTTGAATGATTTTCAGTTTAATTTAAATTTTAACTTGATACGATATTTTGTGTGGCTCAATGGTCTAGCGGTATGATTCTCGCTTTGGGTGCGAGAGGCCCCGGGTTCGAATCCCGGTTGAGCCCGTTTTTTAAACTTTTCATCAAGTAAATATAACTTGTTTTAAAGTCATGAATGCGCAAGATTTTTTTTTTGCCTTGTAGGTTTTGTGTCAATTAAAACTCATTCCAAAACTCTCTGACTATTGGTCGGAAGTATATATTTTGCGAGTAAAGGTAGCCCGGAAAGCTCTGTTAACTTTAAATCGGTTTTTATACATATTTTAGAAAGCCTCCAGCTACCTGATTTAAACAGTCCTTGCAAATCGTTCAGTGTATTAACAAGTTGGAAAGAGCTTACACTAGAGGAGTTTATGGTAGATAAAATAATTTAAAACATGACATATTACAAATAAAGAAGATTACATATATTTTGAAAATTAAAAATAAAAAACTAAAAGCGATTTCTTATGGAGTTAATATCTATTTTTAGAGTTACGAAAAGGGAAGGGCGTTGTTTGCGATGGAAATCGTTCCGCGTGACTCTATGTACTACTCTGCTACAGTTACTCGAGAAGGTGATCATTTAGATTCATTTAATTTATCATTTATTTTAATTAATGAATAGTTTGAATTTTATTTCAATTATTTTGTTTTTTACATAGAAAACTTAGATGTTTTAGTGGCTATACACCCAAACTATCCTCAAGAACCGCCAGTTTTTCTACTAAGTATACAAACTGCATGTATTGAAAAGCGAAATAGCTTAAGAGTATGTACTTTATTAATAAACTATTCTTTATTAATTAATCATTTAATTTACTAAATAAAAGTGTTAATGTTATATTAGTTTTAAATTAGGAGCAAAATAGCTAAAAATGTTGTAAATTTATAAAATTTACAAGACAAATTTTTAGGGTAATATATAGATACATCGGGAAGTAAGTTTTATTAACTTCATTTAATGGAAAGAAGTTTGGTCGCAAAACTTAACGTGCATTCTAATTTTTTATTTTAGAATTTAGAACGTGAAATAAATGCTTTTACAGAAGAGTTAGTTCTTAAGTGCTCATCAGATATGCTTCTTTCATCCATGCTCCATAAGTTGGCGGTTTGTTAATTTTTATTAAAATCATTCATTTAAAAACGATCATTCATTCGAATCTTGATTCACGAACCTTCAATCGTTAGCTACGTTAAAGTATTTTAAATTTTTACAAGAAAAAAATTACTTTATTATTTAGGTATGTTTTGATATATTTGTCGAGACAGGGGAGAAGATTTCTAGTAAAGATCGACTTTATATAATAAAATTAAGGTATTAATTTGTAGTATATTAAAAAAAAGCTTTTCCAACTTTATATATATATATATATATATATATATATATATATATATATATATATATATATATATATATATATATATATATATATATATATAAACGCACTTGTTTTTTTAAAAGTTAAGGTAAGTTTAGAGTGGTACAAAGAAAAAACACGAGGCAGGGTCCAAGTGTTTTTTTTTTCTTTATTTTCTTTGCCGATTATTAATTAAGAAAAAAACACAACTTTAATAAAAAAAACTCAAAATCTTTTCTGAAATTAAATAACAAACTCAAGTAAAAAAAATTGCAATAAAGTTTAAACGCACCTACAACTTCTTTTAATCGAAAGATATTAATACGGGATATAACCCCCGTTGTTTTTAATACATGTTTGTATTCGCCTTGGCATTAATTCAATTAAGTTTTCAATCATCTTGATTCGTATTTCAAGCCACAGTTTGGTCAGTTCTTGTTTGAGCATTTTTGGTCAGTTCTTGTCTGAGCATGACTAGTTATTTGCTTTTTTGTTAGATAATCCATCCAGCTCCATAAATTTTTGATCGGGTTTAAGTCTGGGGATCGTGCTGTCCAAGCCATGAGTCGAATATTACTTTTAAGAAAATAATCAGTAATTGAATGAACTGTATCGCATTGAGCATTGTTTTTTTTGAACTACCAGTTTTGATCAGCCTGGAATAAATTGCGACTAGGGATAGGCGCGTTTTCCAAAATGTCACGATACTCATACTGGTTTAATCTTCCTTCGTATATTTTATAACAGCTAATGCTTGAGCCTGATATACATCTCCATATGCCGACGGAACCACCACCTTTTTGAATACGGCTTAGTATGTGTTGCTTCAAATATTTTTGCGACGAACAAATCTCTTGTTTTTTCTGTTAATAATTTCGCAATTTGATTCATCGCTAAAGATAATCATTTTCCATTGTTCCACTGAATAATTTAAACGCTCTTTGCACCATTCTTTTCGTCTTTGGAGATCGGTTCACGTCAACAAAAGCTTTCTTGCGTAATAACTTACTTATTGTCATTCGACTAACTGCTTTGTATACCCAGCGAACTATTGATTTCTGCACTTAAAGTTTATACTCCCGCTTTTGGGTTACGTCTGGTTAGCGTGTAAAGCATGTTTTCATCGCGTGCTTTCAGTTTTTCAGGACACCCAGTACAAGGTTTATTATTGATAAATAATTTATTATTGTTGTACGAATGCTGAATTCAGAAATATTTAGGCGTCTACCAATTTCTCTATTGCTTATTTTTGTTTTATGCATTTCAATGACTTGTCATTTTGTTTTCAGCGAAACAGCTCTTTTACCCATAAAAATATGATATTTTGACAAAGTTGGATCAGTTGAAAATTGCTGAACTTTGAATCAAATCATAGTTGCGGTTTTTATTCAAAATAAGATAAGAATAGGGATCCAAATGAAATATCCTAACGCTAACAGGCTGCTGAGTGATAAAAAAAAAGACCAATAAAAAATCTCTCAATAAACTAGTGTTACGAGTTTTCTTAACAAAGTGCGTTTAAAATTTATTTAAAAAAAATCGAAAGGAGTTAATTGCTCCGTTAATTTTCTCATCATCCTCCACCTCCTTTATAATATCCATGCAATTTTTTTTTCTCTCTAAATAATAAATTATAGCCATAGTATAAATAAACATAAAAATACAGAGTACATCTCATTAATTTACCGGGTTATCATTTCTTAAAAGTACTATATACGTTTAAAAAGCAACTTTCTGTACAAGATATATATATATATATATATATATATATATATATATATATATATATATATATATATATATATATATATATATATATATATATATATATATATAAATTTATACATACATGTTTTATATTGAATTTCAGAGGACGCGATCGTAATCGACCTTATCGTTATCAAAATGAAGGATATTTTATACAACGTTAATAAAGAATGAAACGTTAAAAATTTTGTTGTGAATTCATTTAAAACAGTGTCGGAATAAAAAATGTTGTAGAACTTTGAATATCTTGAAATTGTAAGTCGGATAGCAAAAAGAAATTTGAGTTCTACGAAACGTTTTAAAAAGTTGGTGAGCCTCTCATCATCGACTAACTCTCATCATCGACTAACAACCGGTTGGAATTAACAAAATTTTACTTTCCGAAATGAGTTTTGAGTCAAAAAGCAAATCTTATGAAGCTAAAAAATCAAAGTTTTAAATATTAGGATACTCGAATTTTTTAAATAAAATCATTTTGCAAGTTTTGTCTCTATTGTATAAATAAATAACAGTTAAACTCATTCAAAGCAATAAAAAGTAAAACATTAAAAGTAAATTGTTTGTAAAACGTTAGTGAAGTTCCATAAAACACAATCTACAAGGTGACTAATGTCTTTTTTTATGAAGAAGAGCGTTTTAAGAATTCTAATTTTATTAGCTTTCCGTTGTCCCCTCGTGTCTAAATAGGAAGAATTGGTGACCTTAATCTATTGTGCCTAATCATGGATGTTTATTGCCTAATTAAACAATACCAAGTTTAACGTCATAAATGTGTTTTAAAAATGACTTTTTTTTTCTTTTTCTTTTTTTTTGTTATAGATCACAGGCCATCGAACTGTATCAAGCAGTTTCGTAGTGCAGTCGTGAGTTCTTACCGTTTTTCAAATTATTGTGCGTTTTAAGGTATAAATTGGTGGTTAAAATTTTAAGACATATATATATATATATATATATATATATATATATATATATATATATATATATATATATATATATATATATATATATATAGGGGAACAGCTCATTTTTAAGTTTTTTTTGTTAAAAAAAAGTCATTTTTTGACAAAAAAAACTTAAAAATGGGTGAAAACGAAACTGTATTTCCATCTTGTATTTTAAAACGCTAATTGGTTTTTTAAAATATTATTAACGCAGTTTTATGCGCATATGTTTAGTTTTTGCGCTAAAAAAATACCTTGCTTCCGGTTATTCAAAATGAATGGTGTACTTCAGGTGAAACTTTTTTAGAAATATTTTTTTGTGGAGCGTGTTTGTTTTGTGTTACTTTAGTTAGAGTAGTAAGTATTTTTTCAAATTTTTATAAAATTAGAGGCAGAATTTGCAAAATAATTCATCTTGCCCGGTCACGTGACCAGATAACAAATTTATGAACTTATTATTTTAAATTTTATTTCAAACTTTTCAACTTACTACTTAAAAATCAATGCAGGCAATGAATTATTATGTTATCATGAACACACTGACAAAGCGTCACTGTTAGTTTTACGATAACTCAGGCTTTTCAAAACGTTCGCCATCTTGTCCCGTGTTTCCCTATATATATATGTGTGTGTGTGTGTGTGTGTGTGTGTGTGTGTGTGTGTGTGTGTGTGTGTGTGTGTGTGTGTGTGTGTGTGTGCTCAAAGAAGTAGTTTCAACAAAGGTTTAAAAGCTTTTAATTTGAGAGACAACCGTGAAGACAGACGATACATAATTTAAAAATTCTTTGATATGTTTTTCAACAAAAATGCATTTTTAATGGTTATTTAATTTGAAATAAACAAATGAAGTTATAGTTTATCTTTTATATGTTAAACAATTAAAAGTAGTTTTGCAATACTTGCATTGGTTCTCGTAAGGGTTAAATCTCATGCATGTAAACCATAGCTAAAATCCAGCGGGTTTACGGAGAGTCTCATATAGATTCTAGTTGCAAATCTATACTTACAGTTTTATAGTACATAACTTGGCTAAATAATTTTTTGTTATTATTCATTAAAAACATATTGTTTTTAATGAATAATAACAAAATTAATAATAAAAAAACTCTATAAAATGGTATAAAAATGATTTGTGCAACATCTAAATCTTGCGGAAACAAAAGATGCAGGATTACTTTTTTTAAGCTGCAAAGCAAAGAAATAATGAACGAAACACAACCCAATGAGTTATTTGATGCCCAATGAGTGTATGATGCAATTGTGTGAGTGATTTAGGTTGATTAGTGAAGCAGAAGTCACTATTAAAAATATTTATGAATCTAGAGCTAACCCTGACTAGCGCTAGAAAATGTACTGAACTTCGTAAAGTGTAACTTTACTACTGGTTGTGAAACTAAACACTGTTCGTATATAGTTCAACTTTAAAGTGCTCAGATCAGTGTAATTGAACAAAGTGGGAGACACTGATTCTGCTGCTGACTACGATGTTTACGACAATGGTGTTTATGATTATGATAAATACGAAGCAGACTTAATAGAAGACGCTCATTTACATCGGAAATTTTTAGATCTCACGACTGCACCACGAGTGTTAACTTTAAAACTTCTATTTTATATTATGGTCCGCGGCCTATTAGGAAATAATAGAGTTTTCAAATTTCACATGAGAAATTCTTAAAAATAATTCTTATTCAGTAAACACTAGGGATGACACTTTTACTTATTTTGATGTATAGACGCGAATTACTTTTTAGCCTAAATTAATTACATTTAAATATATAAATTACTAACATTTAAAAGTAATTCGTTTCTTTTTACA
Source organism: Hydra vulgaris (assembly GCF_038396675.1). NCBI lineage: Eukaryota > Metazoa > Cnidaria > Hydrozoa > Anthoathecata > Hydridae > Hydra > Hydra vulgaris. The sequence goes on from NC_088929.1 coordinate 11,382,911, forward strand.
TAAATTATATAACGCGTATAAATTAAAGTGAGTAACTGTTACTTAAAAAGTAATTTACTTTTACAAGTAAAAGTTATTTTCATTTTTACTTTTACTTGTAAATGTAACTTACTTTTAATGGTAAGTCGTGAAAAGTAAATTACTTTGAAAAGTAATTTTGGTTATAATTATGTAAAAAATTTACATCGAAATGTAATTTACTTGTATTTAAATTAACTTGTATTTAATTTAAATGTAAAAAAAAGTTATTTATGAAGTAAACTTACGTAAATATAATATTTAAAAGACATAACACTTACTTTACAAAGTAAAATAAAACTACATCATAACAACAAATTACTTTTACGTGTTAAAGTAAGTAATTAGCAAAAGCAGCTTACATAAAAGTAATTTGAAAAAAATTGTTATTTACTTTTACAAATAAAAGAAAATTCTTTCTTTGAAATTTTATACTTTACTTTGTAAGTAAGTAAAATGCAAGTTATATTATTTACTTTCTCAAAGAACAGTCATTTTATGTTGATTTAACATAAATTTTGAGATAGGTAGCGTATTCAAATCCAGTGCCTGTTTGAGGGCACTTCTGGGTAATACTTCAGGTAAAACGCTGATGTATGTGGGCAGTGTTTGTGGTGGGGCATCAGGAAAAGATTTTTTTTCACGTATATTATAAAAGGATAGTTTTATTATAATTAGGGGCAAATATAGTCAACATTCGGGTATACCAGTACTGTAGAGACGGACTCCCTGCCGCATGAGTGCTAATAGGGGTTGCTAAATAATCATTGATTTTTTATTTCTTTTTTTTTGTTGAGCAGAAATAGGTTAGTTGCCATTATGAAACTTTGGTTGGGAAAGAGGACGTAATTTCTAATCTATGGGTAATTCATGGATGTGTAAACCTTGACTAAGTCACTGTTCGTTAGAGTGCGCTTTTTCTCCAGATATTTTTCTTTGTATTTTCCTTTTATATAAAGTATTTTGTTATGGTAATATGACGCAGTATAACATTTTTGGTATCCGCAAGGACATCGACTGCTAAAACAGTTTTCAAAAAATTGTTAAACTCATTTAAACTATCTGGTATAATTTATATGACTAAAGGAGTGTTTATCAGTTATAAACTTTTATTGCGTTTTATCATGTATAATTGATTTGAAAAAAGATGGTAAGGAAAACTGGTCAATCTTCTACTATAGGTTATGGGCACCATAATAACCTCCTTTTTGTTGTGTTGGTGTCCAACCCGCACAAGGATGAATAGAAAAATAAAATGTTGATTTGATTTCACAAGATGTTTATCGGCTATCAGTTGTCCTGGACTCTTGCGATTGATTTTTCACTACCTTCCAGACTAGCTAGAGTTCAGGATGCGGATTCACAACTTTTGCGTAACTCTTGCGTAGTAGAGCAAAAGTTGAGAAAAACTTACGCAAAATATTTTTTGCGTAACCATTTGGTATTCACAACTTTTTCGCAGCATTTGCGTAAAGTTAAGGTTGCGCATTAGTTACGCAAAATTTAGGCAAAAACTTACGCAAAATTTAAGGCAAATATTTTATAACTATTTGTATAAAGGAAGTAGTTAGTATTATTAATTCTTTTTTTAAAGACAGGGCTTACATTTACTTACAACTACTTTTTTTTTGTTGTAGCAAAATTTTGAAAATTTAAATTCTAATCACAGCGGAATAGTAAACCTTTAGCATAAAAGTACAAACTCAAAGATATATTTGTTTAAAAATAATGTCACGTCACAAAAAGGGCGGGGAGAGATTGTTTAAAATGTCGCATATACAAAGAAGAGAGTCTAAAAACAGCAAAAAAGTGTATCGTATTATTTAAATAGCCCCATATAGCATATACGTACATTTACTTTTAAAAGTAATAGCATATATAGCATAAACATTAGTTTATTTGAAATTATTTATAAATAAAATTTCTATTGTCTTAAATATAGGAAAAATTTTAAAAACATAAATAAAAGTTCAACAACTTTTCCATAACAAATTATGAAAAATTGTATTTTTCATAATATGTTATATCGAGTAGACTAATACATTAGTGTATTAGTCTAGTCGATATAAATCTACATTCATATCATACATATTATTATGAAAAATACATTAATCTATTATTCATAATACGTTATGGAAAAGTTGTGTTTTTTATAATTTGTTATATCGTTAATAAAAGTTGTATTTTTCATAATATGTTATATACTAGACTAACTTCGTAACTTCGTAACTTCGATGCGTACAGTTTCAATTGTATTAATTAATAAAAGTTTGAATTTGAATTAAAATCTACTTGCTTTTTTTAAGTTTTTTTCAGTGATATTTCAGATTGAGAATTTGTTGTACCATTTTTGCACGAATAAAAACATGGTTCTTTTATTTTTTGGATAGAGTAGGGTAGAGTGGGGAGAAATGGTCCACCATTTTTACTTTTTTACTAAAAGTTACATAAAAGCATAAATAACAACAACTTAGGGATGTTTGTTATATTTCTCAATAGAGTAACCATTAATTTTAAAACATAGTCTATAAAAAAAATAAAAATTATCATACATAAGAAAAAATAAAAAATAAAAGACACCACCCCAATATGGGGAGAAATGAACCACCTGTGGGGAGAAATGGACCGACTTTCAAAAATGTGTTGACATTGAATTTATTGAATGCTGTAGCCCGTGCCAGTGATGTGGCTTCTGGCTGTCTGAGTAAAAGTTTTGGATGGCGTCTCATAAATCCAAAAAGACACTCTCTTCCGGCCATTGAATTGGTGATCCAAGGGCAAGAGCACGATCATTTTTTGTTGTGAGGCCATAAAACATATTTGAGCACCTGGCCAAGTATGTTGCTAAACAATTTTCTTGCTCTGCAGTAAATAACAGGCTGTGCTGATAGTTGGGACACAGGCTAGTTTGTTTACTTTTTGCCTTTTTAATGTTGTTAATCAGTGTTGATCAGGCAACGTTAAATTCTTTTGCCGCTTGTCGAACTGTCATGCCCTTCTCAACAGCAGTTACAGCATCTATCATAACTGATTCTGGCACTTTGCCTTTGTCAGTTTTCCTTATGTAAACTCGAGGCATTATTACCTGGGAAAAAAAAAAATTTATCATTAACTATGTTTTGACTTTTAAAAATCTAGATTAGATCTATAGCTAGATCTACTTAAAATAGAACCAACATTAATAATTAACCGATTTATTACAGTAAAGGTAAGACATACATCTATATAGATTCAAAATGCTAATTAAAAGCATATCATCTCTATAGAAATCTACTGCCAATCATGAATCAAATGAATGGGGAGAAACGGACCTCTTGTGGTCCATTTCTCCCCACTGGTACCTGAATTGGTTAAAACACTATAAAACCTTTATTTATTGAACTTGTAAGGTAAAAGTTATAAATTATTATAAAGAAATGTTGGTTTTAAAATTAACTTGAATTCTGACGTAGATCCAATGAAATATAGACGTGCAAATTGGTTAAGAAAATACTTGTTTTGTGACTGAAAAATTTCCGTAAGCAAATAAAAAAAGTGCATAAGAATTGAGGAAAAGGAAATGGTTTTTTAAAAACATCTCATGTTACTGAAGTTTTTTTATTCTGGTCCAAAACAATATGGTCCACTAGTTTTAAAAATAGCCTGGGGTGTCCATTTCTCCCGACTGTCCATTTCTCCCCACTCTCCCCTAAAGTTAATTCTGTGAATCAGGTGCGTACAGTATAAAAATGTTTGACTCATTGACAGAGGAAGTATTGATTAAATCACTACAACAAGTATTGTAGTAGGTTTTCAAGACACCAAATACACTACAATCTAATAACTACAACCAGTGTGAACAATATGCTGTTATCTCAAGAATTGTAATACTATTTTCAACAGCAACAGATAATAACTCTAGTGAATTGTGAAAAGCGCTATCACTCCATTTGGACTAACTGGTGGATCGAGGAATTTTTTTTAGAATTTCTGCTCTTTGCAATAACAAACAACAAGATTGAGAATTTATATAGAAATACAAAATAAAAGATCTACCAAAACAATTTAAACTATTACAGAATATGTTTATTTTTTGCAAATAACAATATTATTTACCAAGAAATTAGGCTTTGAAAAACAATGCTCTTTTTTTTAATAATTTAAATTATCCATAGATATTAATAATATCTCCTGGTAATTGAAATAATTAAAAACAGAGCATTCTTATTCAAAATCTTAATATTGTTAATACCTTTGGATAATTGAAATCATCGAAAAACATAGAATCATTATTCAAAGTAAGTTTAATATTTAGGATATAATACTTTTTTACTTCAATAGCCTGATTACTCAGAGAAAATTTTAGTATTATTGTATTTTGAAATAGCCTTGTTCTCATTTATAAATTAAAAAAAATTGATATTCGAAAAACTAATGAATTAATTACATATTTTTGTGAATATTGTGTCTTTATTAGCACACATATTTTCTCTCTCTCACACAGAGGGTGAGAGAGAGAGACTATCTCTCTCTCTTTATGCTAGTTATGCAAGTTAAAGTATATACTTCAATAATATTATTGTATATATTTTGGTATAGTATAGTATAGATAGTATAGTATAGATACAACTATAAGTTAGTATAGTATGGATACATCATATAGTTTTGAAGTATGACAGTAATTAGTTATTAACTTAACTTATTTAATAAGTTATTGGAATACTAGAAAACTATATGATATATCCGTACTATGGTCGCTCTTCTTGTTTTAGCTAGGCTATCAGAGAGTGAACCATCCAGTATATAGATCGTATGTATATTTTTTTAACCTAAAATTTAAGGTGAAAACAAGTTTTATAAAACAAGCTTAAATTAATAAAAAGTTATATTTTATTGGCAATGACATACAAAATCTGAAATCTTTTACAATAATAAAAACGCCATTTTTCAATATTATTAGATGATTTATAGTTACTCCAAACTTAAGTCAGAAAATAGCAGACGTAACTTTTCTTGCGTAAAGTTTGCTGAGCACTTTTTAGGAAAATGTTGTGAATACCGTTTTTTATTCTTTTTGCGTAAATAATAACTTTAGTAGGAGAGAATTAGCGAAAAATAGGGTCGAACCCGGACAAAAATGGTATAAAGCTGAAATTTTGCAGAGAGAAAGTTACTGCAGTCTTGCCCATTATTACTCCAGTCTTGCCCATGATAGCCACCGCATGCAGACATGCATTTTAATCCGTTTTTCCTGCAAGAACACATATTAGTTCCGCACATATTTCTTGACGAAGTTTTACAATCGCAGCGAATCAATTTTAATATATTAGGTGGTGCCACATCTTTGTCTGTTGGTATTGGAAGAAGACAACCATTATCTAACTTTCATCCCCATTCTTTAGGATCCAAGTTGAAAGATTCATCTAGCATTTTCCATTCAACAATTTGTAGGTGAACTCTAAGACCATGAAAATAAGCAGCACGGTCTGTGGGTGGTAACTTTTCTGGCCTAATAATTCCTTCCCAAACCATTTGTTTATATTTTAAATACCTAAGAAAAATACAATGAAAATATGACACTTTCTAAATCTAAATGAGTGACTTAAATCTACAAAATTATAATTAAACTTTCAAATACCAACCGCATTTTCCTTAACGAAGATTCTACATTTCCACCAAAAAGTTGAATGAAAGCCCTTACTGCAAGTTCTCTAACTTTTTTTTTGGTTGCCCAGTAATCCGAAATAATTTCAGATAGTAATTGTAATTATTGGATTTTTGCAGTAATTTTAAAAAACTAGTTTTTCCTTTTCCCAGTATTGAAGGTGTCGAGTCACATCCTGACTGTGCGTGAACAAATAACAGATGTTCTTTAAAATCCATTACTCGAGATTGAGCGTCTTTAATACTTCAGAGTTTTTTCTTTCTTGATAAAAAAAATCTCATTTAGTTCATCTTTCCAATGATACATTAGCATAACTGCTATATCAGTATCATCAGCAACAAAAATGCATGGTGAAATTTTCTTTGCAACTTCCAACGATTTAGAGACAATTTTCGTGTCAGCATCCCCTTTGCAAATATATACTTCATATCCATCTCGTTTAAGGTAATCTGACAAAAGTAAAATTAATTGTGCCTTGTTGTGTGAATTCGATAGAAAACGCTCTTGTGAGTACGGAACCTGATTATTTTCTCTTATAACAAGATTTTGGGAAGGACCTTTGCATTTTCTTCTGATGTGTTCATTAAATTTAATTATAGATTTCTTATCATAACCATCAAATATAATATATGTGGTGGCATAATTTTTTCTTATACAGCTGATGTAGGTCTCAACAATTTCTACAAACCTCATACCTTTGTTCTAAAGAACTCTGTGGAGTAAGGAACCCCCATCAAGGACATATTTGCACAAACTGACATTTGTACTTGCTTTAATTTCGTCGTCAGGAAGAATCACTTTGCGCAAAGATGATTTGTTTGCTTTCAGCATTAGGTTATTTTTAAATAATGATTGTTAAAAAATATAGTTCAACGTCATCCTCTCTTTCTGCAATTGCTGCAAGTCTATTAAAAAGGAGTTTTGTATCGACACAACAATCAGTTTGTTTGTCTAGTTTTACGCTATTGATCAAAACATCTAAAGAAAAAAATGTATTCTTCTTTTTAAACTTTGCTTCATTTAACTTAAGACACCCATGAGGCTGAGAACACCCATGTTCTCAGCCTCTTCACAATTGACAAGATCTTCAGCATTGACTGACAAAAGACCCGTGGATAATGAATATAGATTTATATTGACAGTATTAAATTGATTTCTTACAGAAAACCAGTCATAAAACAACTCACAATGTTCATAATCACATACTAATCTTTTAATACCCATTTCTTTATTGCTTTTCATAACTCCGATTTCAAATCCAGATAATTTATGCATTGTTTCATGAAAACTTGCAGAATAACAGATGCTCATTGTCCATAGGTTGCGTACATTTTCATCAAATCCTCTACCTCTAGTTAAACCACCATTGCATTTTAAAGTCCGCATCAGGGTCTTCTCTTTTACAAGATCAGAAGATAGGCCAACCCAATACCTTTCAGATCGGCGCACTGCGTGACGATCATTTAAGAATTGTTGATGTAACCATGGATTTGTTTCTGAAAGGTATTGCATTTCTTGCAAATATAACCTGGAGCACTTGGCATAGTTTGAATGTCCTGATGCGGCAAATAAGTTTAGCATTTTTGAGAATGTTTGAAGATGCAAGTACCAGTTACAAGTTCTCTCTGCAACTAAAAGTTCCTTTATGATACTAATATATTATATGTACAAGATCCAAAGTTTTGCAGTGCGTGATTCATATGACTTCTTATCCGTATAGGTTAATATGGCACATTCAATATTTTTGAAAGCATCTGTATTATTAAGTCTGATTAACTCTTCCTCATTCATACCATTTTGCATTGCGCTTTTATAAGTGCATTCAAGTCCAGATATATCTAGTTTTGATTCGTCAACTAAAATATCTATAATATGACTTATCAATGCACTCTGGACCAACATGTGACCTCTTAAAGCTCTTGCAACAGCTTTTCCTTTAAGCATATGTTTTACTGTATCTTCAGAGTAAACTTGTTCTAAAACTTCTTCCAGGCCAGTCCCTGCCATTAGTTTTCCAATGCTTCCGAGAAAGCTCATCATTGTGTGAAACCCTCCGAGTCGACATACTGTATTGAGGTTCTGATCTATTATAACACCAAACGCTTTTTGCCATAATGGCTGATCAAACGTAACGCAGGGAGTAACTATTTTATATTTATTGGCTTCATCAATAATGAACAATAGTGTAGAATATATGCATGTTTCATCTGAAGAATTTAAGTCAATAATAGGTAAAAATTTTATGGATACTTTTTCATAAACTGTTTTTGATTGTGATGTAGTATGCATCATATAACCTGACAAGTTTGGGCGAGGATTATTTCTTGAACTAAAAAACCATGCCACATGCCAAATAAGATCAAGATTCATTTCGGGCGCACGGAATACTTCAGATACAATATCTTTTATTGGTTTAAAGCTTACATTTAATAAACCCTGATAGCTTGATCCGTGATAAGGCGTTATTTTTTAAGACATATCAGATAAATTTTTAATAGACTTGTGTTTCAAACGTGTTATGCTTTCATAATTTCATTTAGAAGACGAACGTATTGATATTAAACCTATTCCGTGAAACGTTCCTTTTCCGGTCAATATTCAAATGTTGTGATCTACATTATCAGCGACCCAATGTAGGAAGTTCGGCTCTTGTTCTTGCGCAGCATTTACTCTACTAACTGCAGCAGATAACTTGAACAACTTAACTTCATCGGAGGAAATTGAAAATCCAAATTTGTAAAGGTGATCCACAAGCCATTTTGTTCCAAAAGATTTATCGATATCTACTCCAATTCCAAATGGAATTGGTGCTATCATAGATCTTGGTCGCGAAGCTTGAGCAATGCATTGTCCTAAACTAATTTGTCGAAGCTTAACTGAAATTAAATGGCTTAGAAATAGCTGTAAACTCTTTGGAACCCATTTGAGTCCATATTCAATATCACAATATCCTCTAGTGACGGATATACTGATTTATCGACATTCATTTTTCTGATTTCGCTTTTAATTATACTTGTAGCGGCAGAAATAATATCATTTTTAGTGTGATCTTTCTTTTTTTGAAATTTTGATATTACAAAAGAAGCCAAATCTCTGAAACAAACTAAATTAGATTGACCAGAGAGTTCTCCAAAAAAAATATGATCACGTTAATGTTCAAGTAATTTTCGTTTTAAAGATTTTGGTCGAGTAACACGGATAACCATTACTAAGTTCTTTCATTTTAATGTGCACATCTGAAAGAGTATAAAGTTCGCAGTCAGTTTCTTCTTCTAACCAGAAACAGAAATTCTCAAAATTTTCAAACATAATGAGATCTAATATAAAGTTTGTGTATTGTCAAACCCAAGCTTGCACAATACACAAACAGCATTCTTTTTTTTTTTAAATGTAAAAACCTTTACTACAAGTAACGTTTAACTTGTAAGTTTTACTTTTCCATATAATAGTTTCAATATAATAAGACGCAACCTTTTTTCGGAGTAAAACTAAATTATTCTATTCATACAAAATGTTTCATTGCAAACTTTTGTTATGAAAACAAAAGAAATGATTAAGTTTTTCGCAATAAAAATTTTCTTTTGAAAACAAAAAATCGAATGAAGTTTTGCGCGGCAATCACTTTTAACACTTTTATACTTTTCAAACGCAAATAACTTAAAAAATAATTGTTTTTAAGTCATAGTTCTTATATAAATATTACTCAGCATAAAATTCTCGATTCAACGATATATAATTAAAGATGTTTTGGTGTTGTCAAAATTAGCCTATTTTTTGCCCCAAATTGCCCCAAAAGGGATGTTCTCGTAGCGCAATCAACGGGGCTTTTTTTACGCTCATCCAGAGACTGTCAACTTCCTCTGTGAAAAGTTTCAGCTTTATACTATTTTTGTCCGGGTTAACTCGCAATTCTCTCCTACTACTTACGTCAAAACTTAAGTTTTTGGTTACGCAAGGTTTGTGAATATGACTTTGCGTAACTTTAAACTTAAGCAAAACTTACGCAAACTTTACGCTAATTTTGGACGAACGAAAGTGTTGTGAATTTGCACCCTGAAACTTGCAGCATCTGTGTAAATTTAATAAAAGTATATCTTAAAATTGTTTTCAGAGCCAACTGGAGAACTTCACTTTTTTGAATCTCTCTTTCAGACTTTACTTTGATTTTACTTTATTTTGACAGCATTTGTGTATTCCCAATGAACACGCATGTTAAATTTGTTTCCTAGGCAAGGGGGTTTGTACCCTTATTTTTTTCTCTAATATTTTGTTTTTCTTTGTTGTTGGAGTTTATAACTTTTTAGAAAGAAAGATTTTTTGCAAAAAATCTTTTAAAAGACATTTTTTTGATTTATTCCTTTCAGTATTAATTTTTTTGTCTTAGCATAATACTTTTTTATACTTTATGTCTTAGTATTATACTTTATTACACTAGTATTATACTTTTAGTATTTATTTTTAGTACTAATTATTTTGGGAGGAAATAAGTTAGTGGTCTTGATAAAAATTTACTGTAAAGGAGCCGGGTATATCGTCCCCTCAGTGTTATCTTGTTCCATCTACAAATGTAATAAATAAACTGTTTTATCTAATACATAAAATAAATACATTGAAATAAGCGAATAAACAAACATTTTCAAATCTAATTTATACTTTAATTAATATGTTTACAAAAACTAAATATTATTACACAATTGTGATCAATAATTTCCAATTTTAACTTGTTTTCTAGTTGTATTCGTACCAGTTTTGATTTGTCAAAAAAATCAGTTATTCAGTAAATAGCCCACTCTTAAGAAATAGTGTTATTAATACCTTTACTAGAGTGACAATTAATAAACTTTGTGTGTGATATAATTTTTTGTAGTAACAAAAAAAAATAATGAGCACAGAATTTTGATATTTATAATTTGGCAAAAATTGTCTAAAAATTGGTGAAAAAATGGGTAAACGAAAGGAATTAAACATTGCTGAAAAAGAAAGAATTCAAGTTTATCATGAAGAAGGTTATTCACAAGTCGAAATTTCAAAAAAAATGAAAATTTCAAGATATTGTGTTCAAAGGACATTACAACGACACAAAAAAACTGGTAAGAATGCAACTAGAAAACGTACTCGAAGGCCTAAATAAAACTAATAAATTACAAGATAAAGAAATAAAAAAGATTTGTTTATCAGATAGAAGGTACACCGCCGAAAAAATCAGGTCTGTGAAAAAAAGAAATTTGGCTAGCATGGGCGTGTAGCTGATCGTAAAACAATTATTAAGACCAATTAATAAGACAAAAAGGCTAAATTGGGCTGAAAATCATCAACATTGGTCATTAAAAGAATGGAAAAATGTTCTTCGGACAGATGAATCCAATATTGAAGTTTTTAGTTCAAAACGTCGTGTTTTCGTGCGAAGATTTGCAGGGGAAAGATATTCGGAAGAATGTTTATTACTGTTAAACATGGGGGTGGATCTGTGGTCGTTTGGGGATGTTTTGGTGGGGGGAATATTGGAAACCTACACAAAATTGAAGGAATTATGACAAAAGAGGTATAAAAAGATATTTTAGAACATCAAATGCTGCTTTCTGGTGAGAGTTTATTTTCCGATCAGTATGTTTTTATGCACAATAATGACCCAAAACATACCAGCAAAATCTGCAAAACTTATTTAGCAGATCTTCAAAGCCAGAAAATATTAAAAATCACAACCACCAGATCTTAATCCGATCGAGTTGTTGTGGGAAGAACTTGATAGGAATGTGCGAGAAGAACAGCCATCTTCTTTGAAAGACCTTTGGCACATATTGAAAGTAAAATGGGATGCAATATAACCTGAAAAACTATCTAAATTGATTGATCGTATGCCGAAGATCTGTACAGCTGTAATAAAGAATAAAGGTGGTTATTTTGACGAATCAAAAATTTAATTAAAACGCTAGTTAAATTTAGAAATTATTGACAGAGGCGTAGAAAGAATTTTTTGGTGTTCAAGATTACTTCCAGACATGGAGCAAACTCCAAACATTTATATGTTTATATTTATGTCAAATAATGAGGGTTTGCAAAAAATTGCGATGATTGGAGGCTGGGAACAAAAAAGCCCCAAAATTTTTGCCCCCTCCCCTGCCCCAAACGTGAGAGCAACAAGTTGATGAAGTATTTTTTGTACTATTCTTAACTAGACTAATATTTTTCGATAAATTTTAAGTTTCATTTTAAAATATTTTAGCGTTCAAAAATTATGACCATATAAAGTTTAAACCCCCCTCAATTTGAGGGGGTTGCAAATTTTATATGGTAATAATTTTTAAATGCTAATAGATAATACTATGAGATAACATTATTTGACATAAGTCAAGGACTATTATACGGAAGGACGCGCAAAGTCGATTTCCTGACTCCGCTAGCGAAGGCCATTCAATATTTCTCACTAAACTCTTACTTAACTAAATTTGGCCAAAATAACGTTTTATAAAATCAAATTACTGAAATATTATTAAAATAATTTTGCGTTATTGTAAATAAAAAATTAATAACAAATTAAAAACTTATTTAAAAAAGCATAAAAGATCAATATAAAAAAATTCCTCTATGAAAAAACGTAAACATTATATCCTCAAGAGAGTTTTTAACAAAGTGAAAACTTTAAAAAAAACAACATGAATTTAATATCAAAAAAAGAAACAACAAAATATTATATATATATATATATCATAATGACATTATTCAGCTAGGCGTGCCTTCTTAATTGATGTCTGATAAAGGCATTTTTTGATTGGTCTTGATCCAAATTCTGCAGTCCATGCAGGAGATCATTTGCCAAACGCCTGAAAAGACTTTTTGAAGATAAACCTAAATCATAGTATGTGTCCTTTACAGAAAGAATGTTTATAAGTCTTTTTCTACAACATGCTCTGTGTTTTTTTTCTTTTACAAAGCATAAACCAATTTTAACTAGCTGATAGGTACACTCATGTGGGACTGTCAAATATCCCCTTGAAACCTCCTCAATAAAGTCTTTAGCTTCATTTGTTAGTTTAGGTTCATCATCTGGATAAACTAGTTCACCTTCACATTTTTTCTCAAGCCACCTTGCCACGTAGGCAGCAGAGTTCTTTTCAGTTTCAGAAAGACTCACATCATAAATGCATGTTTCAATTGAGGTTGCATCTTCAATACTAATTGGACCCTCGCATATGTGACCTTTTCTATTGGGTTTCCCTACTTCCACTGATTCTAAAAATGATGCAGCAAATCAAGCTAAACGCTTTTTAAAAGCAGAGAAGGCATCACCAGCTGCCATAAAAGCATTTGCCCCTGTTGATTGTCTATAAACAGAAAACTCTCCTTCTATTCTGTCACTTTGTAGCTCTCAAAGCAAAACGTAATCAAAACCAACTGAAAACTTGCAGATAGCTATCAACACTTCAGTGGTTTGCACAAGGGCTTTTTTGGTATCATGGGTAACACACTGAACTCGTTTAGGTCCATGTCCTGATTTCATACATTTAAATATGTCTAAAAACAATTGAAGATTATTTAAATCTTTATCTTCCACAGATCGGTTGTGATCTCTCAGCCTAATATCTTGCTTTTTTGCAGAAACATTAACAATGTTCCACCGATCTAAAATATTCTGAATAAAAGAGGAGGTTTCATAAGCTCCTTTTAGTTTTAGGGCAGCTACTACTTTCTCATTAAATACTCTTAAAACATATTGCACATTCTGTAGTTGAAGTCTCGAAGGATAAACAGCGGCATAGGATAAAGGAACTAATTTTAAAATGTTCTCTTTCTCATATTGATATAGACCTTTCACATCTGAAAATGAAGCTATGGTTTTATTATCTAAAGATATCTTTTGACACTTTTCAGAAATCCAGTTATTTTGTAAGCATTTAAGTAGATGAACTGTGTCAAACAAAAGAAACCAAACACGATGATCGTCTAATGGATGAATGGCCTGATAGTCAGTAATTCTGTTAAATATTTTACAGTATTGCTGATTGATTTTATGGTTATCAGTTACAGATCCTAAAACTATTCCACCGTGTTTTTCAATTATAATAACAGCTTCTTTCACAACAATGAACTGATACAATGATGTTAGTTTGTGAACAGGAGTAACAGAAATCATTAAACTAGGTCCGCCATGTAAGCATTTCATCATAACACATAGCATAGAGGTTGCTTTGGATTCTGGATCATTTTTTGCCATCCCATTTAAAACTCCACATGAATAAGCAACTGTTGGTCTAATCTTTACCTCGTCAACTATCAAAATAACATTTTCTGGTAATTATTCTTTACTTTTTCAAATGTTTTTTGTAAAACCTGATCAATGTTAGTGGCAGAAATTATAGACTGCAGCTTTCTTTTACTTGGAAGGACTAAAAAATCACGAAGTTGATGGTAGTTGCAGTTATAAAAAAACTCAATGGCAAAGCAATAATCAGCTATAGAGAAACTTTTGTTACGCAAGAGTTTTAGTTGTCTTGTAATGAAATTCATTTTTTTTTGCTTAATATCATCATCTAATTCAAATTCATTTTCTGAAAGAGTATTTGACACCTTTTCAATAACATCATTAACATGGAGTTTATAATTATGAACTAAATTAATTGCTTCGATAAATTGTGAGTAGAAGATTAAGCCATTGTTTGGATTCAATATATTACCTAATGAAACACTAATTCCATGTTTAAAAGCAGAAAAAGTTAGTGGTGAACACAAGGTACACTTATCATAAACAATAATTGTCATAAAACTCTCTTTGAAATCTTTTGACAGAGTTTATCCTCTTGTCAAGATATTACTATTTTTTCATACTTTTTGTGTAATTCGGTGTCAGGATAAAAATCAGAAAACGAATTTATTCTATCTTTTTTGATGAAATACTTCAATTGCTGATCCTCAGGCTTAGATTGGCGAAGCACAGGCTTTGGTGTTGGTAAACAAGAAAAAGGAACATTAAAAATACTTGGTGCACATGCTGGTTGAGTATAGCCACCAGGCACCTTTATCATTTCTGTATTTTCAGGCCAATGTTTTTCACATATAAAGAATTTAGATGGCTCCATAATAAAATTTTTACCTGAAGGAAGTACGTTAATCCATCTCTGTTTCTCAACTTCATATTTAGGTAATTTAAAAACACGACACTTATTAAATTTATAATTCCCTTTGCAATTTACAACGCCGCATTTGTTCACCATAATAAAAGTAAAAGATTTTCAAAAATTATTACTAGAACGTAAAAGAACCCTACAACTTTGATAAAAATAATGGCCTTCGCTAGCGGAGTCAGGAAATCGACTTTGCGCGTCCTTCCGTATAGAAGTCCTTGACATAAGTATAAACATATAAATGTTTGGAGTTTACTCCATGTCTGGAAGTTACCTATCTCGAACACCAAAAAATTCTTTCTACGCCTCTGATTATTGATCAAAAATGTATAATAATATTTAGTTTTTGTAAACATATTAATTAAATTATAAATTAGACATCAAAAAGTTTGTTTATTCACTTATTTCTAAAAATACCTCGCTTGCCTCCAACTTTTTGTCGGTGGTGTGTATATATATATATATATATATATATATATATATATATATATATATATATATATATATATATATATATAAATACAATGTTCTACCTGATATAATATATTATATTACATAGAACATTGTATTTATTTATATATAACTTTTTTTTGAATTTATTTTATATATTAGATAGAACATTTTATTAATTACATTTCTAGATAGAACAAGATAATACTGAGGGGACGATATTTGTAGCTATGGTGCTGCTTTTTACTTCTCTTAATCAGCGTGGTTGTTGTTAGGGCTGTCCCGAAGAGGTCTCTTTTAAGGAGGGGGAGGATTGTATATGTTTTTTGCCAACTAAAAAAAAAAAAAAAGGATTCTCGATATTTGACATTTGCCAACTATAGTTCAAAACTTGTTAACTTAACTGCTAAATGTACAAATGTACTAACTCAAGTCGTACCGAACGGGGGTGGAAGAGGGGATACCCTCTTCCACCCCCGTTCGGTACGACTTTGGTCAGCCCTGGTCGTAACAACCACTCAAACAGAAATGAAAACTTTTTTTTTTTAATTTCATTTATTAATAGCTATTCATTAGTCATTTCCAGAAATAACTTTCATTTTGATTAGATTGGTTTTTAACAACAACCACGCTAACTAAAAAAGCCAAAATACAAAACTTAGAATATAATTGCAAAATGCAGAGCCATATTTAAAGCAAGAACAATAAACCAGACAGTCTTTTAAAAAAACTTTTAAATAACTGATGTAAATAACATCAAGATTAATTAAAAAAAAATTAAAGTAAAAATTTATAACTTTTTATAACAATAACCGCCTATTTTAATTTATTTAATATAGCGAATTTAGTGGGATGGTTCAGAAAAGCACACTTACAAATTTAAAATTATATGGTCGATTGTGAGGAAAGGTGTCTTGATGCTAATTTATCATACAGATGAAATAACATCAAGTTCTTTTTTTTCCAGTAAATTTTTGTTATTTTTTTTACTTTAAATTTTCAAAAATTTAAAGTATAAAAGTTAACAAAAGTGCAAATCACAATATTTAAACAACCAGATTCCAATAACATATTTAAAATCACGCTCGTAGCAAGCTTTTTGTTTTTGTTTGAGAATTTAACTTTATGTAAAGATATGGAGCAAACTCCAAACATTTATATATTCATTTTTTTGTAAATTTTTTTAAAAGTATTGCGATAATCGCAATTATCGCAATACTTTTAAAAAAACTATTCTTATTTTTATTATTATTAATTTGATAATTATCAAACTAATTTTTTTTCCAAATTTAATTTCGACATTGATTTTTTTTATTACGTAAAGACATTTATTTAATGCAGTGATTGATTTTTAATTTTTATAATTTTTCGTTTTTCTAAATTTGCCGTTACAAATTATTACTTTTCTTGTGTAAAATTTACGAATGGCGGGGGCAAAAGAAGACAAAAATAGTCTTTTTGCCAAATCCCTTAATATATAATAAAGTCATTAAAAACTTGTCATTAAAAATTGATGATCACGTTAATTTAGTTGACAATTATACCAAGCAAGCATTTTGACGTTGATTCAACGTTGAAAACGCGTCGATTTCAGGACGCTGATTTAAGCGTTGAATTGGAAACAAAAAATCGACTTTGAAATATCAACATCGATTCAACGTCTATAAATTAACGTTGAACTGACGTTGATTTACGAACGTTGATTTATGCGTTGATTTGGAAACAAGAAATCGACGTTGAAATATCAACATTGATTCAACACTAAAAAAACAACGTTGAACTTATGTTACGTTTTTTAAACGTTTTCGAAAGATAACACTTTAAAAATGAATTAAAATGTATTTTATAAAAGTTTTACAAGTTAGAATAATAGGGTAATTTATTTTTCATTTTGGCAACTACCTTCGTTTTCGTTTGACTCAACGCCACCTTCTAGGTATTATCTTTTTGATTATCTTCATCATCTTTGATTTTCACGATCACCTTCCTTCATTAAATTCTTCATCTTCTTTTTCGTGTTTGTAATATTTCCGTTTACTTCCATTTAAACGATGAAGTGCATACTTCAAGCAGGAGGCTAATTATGTACGAGTTTTTTTTGTCTGTTGCTTTTGATTAATAGCACTTAATCGATTCTAGAAAATATATGCAAAAATATTCGAATTTAGTCAAGCAAATAGAACTGTAGAGATAGGAGGAAATAAAAATTTATTTATTCATATTATTTCAAGTATTCATATAAAGTAATTTATATTATTTTATATTAATACTTGAAGTTTACAGCTTTCATCTTAACTGATTTATTTTATTATCTGATAAATTCAAGGAAAGTTTTACACCTATTTTTTGTGAATACTAAATTAAATAAACTAAATTATAACTCATTTATTTTCGGCAGGTAGCTATTAAAGTGAAATAAACACTTAAAATTAAACTTTGAGACTTAAAATCAAAATAATATCCTACCATTATAGCTTTGTAAATATTTATTCCTCCATAGGTAATTTCACTGTTACTTTTCCCTTCAAACCAACGAAATGGAACTTTGATTAAAGTCTGTTTGTCACCAGCCTTAAACATGTCAAAAGACAACTTCAACATTTTTCTTTTTGAACTAAAAATCGGTTGAACTGATTTTCTTTACAAAACTAGTAAGTATTATTGATTAAAAAAATGTTTTCGAAACAACTTCATCATCTAAAACATTTGTTCTAGATTTCTTTCTGTTGTACTTTCTGACTCAGTAAATAAATAACTGCTTTATAAATTTCTCTGCATTATCCGTAATGACATAACAATCGAATACTTTTATTTCTATAAATAAATAAATATAATAACAACTGAACATTTTTATTCATAAATATACACAGACACGTAAGTGGATATATGTAAATAAAGAAAATATCTTTATATTATCATGTATAATATTGTATACTTAAAAGAGTGCTCAATAGATAAACTAGAGCTATATAATATATATGTTACTGTTACCCGCAGTACCAGGAATTAGCTAAATGCTAATACTTATAATATAGTATAATATTGCAACTCTGAGTTTCATGTGTTACCACAATCATCAGGCAAGTTACTATTTGCAGATATGCCAACAGATTTTCATTTATTGAATATATATATATATATATATATATATATATATATATATATATCAGGCAAGTTACTATTTGCCTGATGATATTGGTAACACATGAAACTAAGAGTTGCAATATTAAACTATATTATAAACATTAGCATTTAGCTAATTCATGGTATTGTGGGTAACAGTAGCATATATACTATATAATATATATATATATATATATATATATATATATATATATATATATATATATATATATATATATATATATATATATATATATATATAATATATATATATATATATATAGTATATATTACTGTTACCCACAATACCATGAATTAGCTAAATGCTAGTTTAATATTGCAACTCTTAGTTTCATGTGTTACCACAATCATCAGGCAAATAGTAACTTGCCTGATATATATATATATATATTCAATAAATGAAAATCTGTTGGCATATCTGCGACCGCTAAACTTTTTGAAACATTTTTTGAACAATTTTTTATCATAAGGGGCTCCTTTACCTATTTATAAAAAAAGAAAAGAGTACAAATTCAAATTCAGGGCTAATGCCAATGCATTGGGCTGTACAAATCAGCAGTTGCCAAAAGTAGGCATCCATGCACCCTTAATATATAATCAATCAATATATTTTTGAAATAGTTGGTGATTACATTTTAAAGTTGTTTACAAATAGTAATATTACTAATATTAGGTAAACATCTAATAAAAATTATGATAACAAAAATAATATTTACAAAAATAAACATTAAAACTCCCAACAACATAAAAACACAGAGAAACTAATAACAATAATGATAACAATAATAGTAATAAAAAAAATAAGTTACATGTTTTTATAAACACAAATAGCTATATCTATAATGTTAGACAGTTACAAACAGTTAAAAAATTGATAAAATGCAACAACTAACTAAATGACATTAAACAATTATTTAAATAGAAAACAAGAAAATAAGAAAAATAATAAAATTAAAAATAATAATTCCAGTGATAATGATAATTATAATATAAATAACAATAACAAAAAAGATTAAATATAAGAAAAAAATAGTTATCATCAAAGTAATACTATCAAAAAATCAAAACCGATAAAAAAACATAACAAAAATAAAGAACATAATATGTTCTTTATACATTTTACATCTGTACATGTGTATATTATACACATGTACAGATGTATAGATATGCGTACACAGTTTACACACATATATACACTTTTGCATACAGAAATACACATAGGCGCCTATACACACTCACATAGAAATGTATACATACACACACACACACACACACACACACACATATATATATATATATATATAGATATATGTATATATACATACATACATATATATATATATATATATATATATATATATATATATATATATATATATATATATATATATATATATATATACTGATGATCTTGATATAATCAAAGAGGTGAAGGGCTTTTACACACGTACAAATATCTTAATTAGACGCTTTCATTTATGCTCTACCAGAGTGAAGGTTAAACTGTTTAAAGCATATTGCATTTGTTTATATGGTGTTCCTTTGTGGCAAAATTATAATGATAAAACAATGGCACGCCTTCAGTATTGCTACAACAAATGTGCTAAAATGTTTTTCGGATACAACAAATATGATAGTATATCTTACATGCTTTTAGAGTTCAAACTACCATCTTTTCATACAACTATCTTAAACTATAGACATGCTTTTCGTAAACAGTTGATGGCTTGTACCTTGGCGAATCACTCTATGAATTCAGTTAATCAAAGTTTAAAATAATACTTTTCTTTGAAAAAAAAAAGAAAAAAAAAAAACTATGGACCTGGCACCTAATTTGTACATGCCTGTTGTCTGAAATATATTTTATTTATTATTATTTATTATTTATATATATATATATATATATATATATATATATATATATATATATATATATATATATATATATATATATATATATATATATTAATTCGAGTTCTCTTTTTACTAATTTATTGATTCTTTTACTCGCATTTTTAGCTTTGATTATAAACAAAAAAATATGTATGTTTGTAATTAAAGATGTGTAAAACAATGTTAGATAACAAAACACGGCTTTTTTTTAAATAATTATTACTAATAATATTAAAAATGCATTTAGGCATTGCAATTTTCTGCAAGCTAAATAAAACATGAAATTATAAACCAAAAGAAACTTAAATTAATTGTTACCTATAAATCTAAAATGTACTTAAGATAACTTGTCAATAGCTATTTACGAATTTTAAGTAAAATATTATATATAGTTATGAATAATTTTTAAATATTAACACTTTTAAATAAAATACAATAAAAAAAGCACATTTCGCTGGGAGATAAACCATAATTATTTTTAAAAGACCTTATAATAATCTGCCTCTATATCAAAAAGACAGGTCGTTTTAACGTTGAATAATCCACGTTAGTTTATCAACTATAAATCAACGTGGAAGTGACGTAGAAAATTCCGACGTTAAATTCCACGTTGCACAGTGGGCCAGAATGCACTTTTACTGGACAAAATTCATAACTAATTTAATATTAGAGCTATATTCACTAAAATTAGTATGAGTACTAATATGATGTCTGCGCTTTTTATGAAGGTAATATTTTTTTATTTCGTTGCTATGGATACCTTTATTTTGCTTAGCAACAACCTACTTTTGTTATCTGCAGATATTTTATAAGTGCTATATTCACTAAATTTGGCATGAGTACCAATATGAGATCACACTTCTTACAAAAGTGATAATTTTTTAAATTTAGTTGTTATGGATACTTATATTGCTTAGTTACCGGATACTTTCCTTAGTTACAAAGTGGTAAATTGATATTTGAATATCTTATCGGATTTTTGACCCACCTATATTGAATAACAATTGAGTATTTAGGTAAATAATGTTTTAGGAATAACAAAAGCAAAAAATAGTGCAAGAAAACGTTATCAATTTTAAATTACATCAAAAAATTATAAAACAATAATATCGTTTGAAGATTGTTTAAGTAATTGTAAAACATCTGAAGGAAATGCTTTATGATTTGTTTGGTGTGATGTTGATTTACGCAATGATGAAATAACAGGATCACTGGAAACTAGGAGTCTATTGATAAGATCAGTATTTGTTGCTTTTCTGAATGTTTTTCGGCTAAAATTTTCGCGATAAGATTTAAAGTCTTTATTTCTAGCCTCTTGAGCTTCCTCTGACATAAGTCCGATGGGTAATGCAAGGCTTTTAATTATGTCATGTCCATGTATCAATACTTTGTGAACTGATTGAGCCATGTAATACCATGGATAAAGGGACACATATAGTCTAAAAGTGTCAAAACAATAATCCTTGAACTTTAAGCAGTCTATTTCATATCCTGAAGAGAGCGTTACCAAGATAATGTAAAATCTGAATATAAGGTTTTGGTCAATACCCAGAATTTCAGCTGTTTGTTCATATGCTGAAAAAGCACGCCATGAGGTATTACCATCATTACTTGTTCCAGAACCACCACTTTTAGGGAAATCAACAACAAGTCCCATTTTGTTCATAAAATCAGTCTGAATCTTTTGTTTAGCTACAGATACCTTTTCTTTGTGTTCTTTAGATCTTGCTTGCCACTTTCTTGTTTCTTTTTTATATGCAATGTGCAATAACATCTCAAAAAATCGAATCCATGCATGAAGACTGGAAAGACCATATTTGAACTCTCTGTTAGTATAATCTATATTAAGGATATCAAGACTATTCATATTTTTTGGAGAGACACCACACACTGAACAGCATTGGTATGAGTTATTTTTTTCAGATAATATTGTTTGAACCTTCCCATCAATCATTGTAAGTTCAATAATACAATTCACTTCAATAGAAGATCCGCAAACCTCTAAGAAAATCATACCCAAGCTTTCTATCTCACTTTTAATGTACTGATCTTCTTCAATCACAGATTCCTTGGATTCCATTTTGTATGCAAATCTTATGGGTCTACAATAGGCTGTGGAGGACGACTTTTGATTTCTCCAAATAGGCACCTTTTCGTTGCTGTTGTTAAATCCAGTCAAATCCAATGGGACAAGACAAGTAATAAATAATGATTCTTCACGCTTTAAATCTCTGTTAATGTCGGGTTCTGATAAAACTTGTTTATAAATGCTTTGGCCAGTAGCACCATCAAAACCAGCCTTACAGGTTAGTGTCATTGTTTTTATTGCTTTGTCGTTCAATATCAAGTGCCTTAGCACAGGTTCCTGAACTGCACAGATTCTTTGCAAAGTATGAGTCATTAAATCTTTTAAAGGAACTGAAGCTGAATAGTCCTCCACTGTTATGTTTGCAGGATAACATTTCAATTTTGCATCTCTGACATCATTGTAAGCGGGGTAGATGTTATATTCTTTCTCCAAGGCTCCGCTTCTAATCAATTGATAGGAAGCTTTTGTCAGACTTGCATCAATTATTAAAGCCAGTGCTTCGTCTGCTGAATATTTAGTTGCTTTATCTGTATTTGATATATTTAAAACATTCTTGGCAGCAATAACAACAGATTCATCTCTAAATTTTTTATTAGCAGCAAAAAATAATTCATTGGATGAATGAGATTCAATTAAACAAGATACACGCCGTTTTTTAGTTTTATTAGAACTATTATCAAATGCAACTAGTTTTCGACCACGTCTACTTGCAGTTGGTTTATTGTCTTTTTTTCTGACAATTAAATATTCATTAAGCCAGTTCACAAACTTCTTTTCAAAATTTTTCACAGTATAGTTTGCAGATTTCCACTTTTTTTTATACAAGTAAACAAATCGTTGAACAGCATGTCTAAAATCAACGTCTTTAAAATCAGCAAATTTTGGCTGAATAAATTTTAATATATCTTCAGTAATATTTTGTTTTGAAATGCTAAGATTGTTTTTTTGGAGAAAATTATGAATGTCTACGTTTAACAAAACCATATCTAAATAATTATTGTAACAAGTATTTTGTATTTAAAAGTAAAATGTTATAATATATATGCCGCCTGGACTACTAATACTTGTTAGTAATTAAATTACTACAAGTGTTAGTAATTAAAATTAAAAGTAATTAAATTACTGTCAGTGTTAGTAATTAAATTACTAACAACTACCGAAAATATGTTGTTGCTATGTTATGCAAAGAAAAGGTATCCATAGTAACCAAAAAAAGTTAACCTCATAAGAATTCTGAATCTCATTTTAATACATACCCCCAATATTGTGTATTTAGCGCAAGTAAAATACTGTTAAAACAACGTTAATGTAAAAATGAGTTGTTGCTATGCAAAATTTAGTACCATAGCAACCAAGTTAAAACATACATAAAATCTGAACGGGGATTTAAGGGGACGAGCAATCAATTAAAACTCGATTGAAGCATCATATAGCTCAAATAAATATAAGACAACACATGGCAAATTGTGGTAATTATTAGTTATTGTGCGGCAAAAAATAAGTTTCTTAAGAAATTTTTTTTTTTAATCTGTGATTTTCAAAGTATAACTGAGATAACATGCTATGACAAATTTATTTCACACATTGGTTTTTCTTATCTCTAAATACTCTAAAATAACATGTACTAATTTTTTGTTTCAAAAACGTAGATGTAATTGAAATATAACACAACGTTGATGTCACCGTTAATTACTTATTTATAATTTTTTTTATTTTTTATTTTATCTCAATATTCAAATGCTTAGAGTCCTGGTAACTAAGGGATTTAATATAAATAAATTATCAATAGATTTCTCCTAATATATGTAGATACTAAAATTAAATAGGTTTTCAAGATTAGACAACTAAAATTTTTCCCATTTTGTCCACCTACTGGCCCACTGTGCGTTGATTTATAGTTGATAAACTAACGTTGATTATTAACGCCTTAAGGCGTTAAAACGACGTTCTATTTTTCAACGTTACTTTATCAACCGTAAATTAACTTGGAAACGACGTTGAATGCTCCGACGTTAAAAATTTCAATCTTGCTTAGACGTTGATACGACGTCGTTTGCTTTGTGGGATTCTATTGTTAAAAATATCTAATTGGTTGTATAATTTATTGAAAACACTGCTTTTAAAATTTACTATAAACCAAGACAATTTATTTAGCTATATATATTCAATTTATTTATATCTCAATTTGATTTTTTATCTTTAATTTTATAGTTTGGCTCCTTGAAGCATTTGTTATTTTGCTTTTTAATTAAAATATTTTAAATGTATTGTGATGTCTTTTAAATTAAACTAAAGTTTACTAAAAGCCAACATGAAATAACGTCATAAAACAACACCGACAAGCTGCATCATGACAGCAACTTAAGTATGACAGCAGGTTACCGAAAAGCAGGTAAATTGTTTTCCAGTTTGTTTGTTTTTTTCTTTTATGTCTACTTATCTGTTACAATTTTTATTGTAGGTTTGTCATATGGCGCAATAATGCAAGATAAAAGATCAAAGTTTACATATTTTTTTCAATTTGCTATACACATGTTTGATTTTAAACTTAATTTTTTTGTTTCAAACTTATTTGTACTCAATTGCTAAGTTATTTTTAATAAATTTATTTAGCTGTTTGCATTTAACGTTTTAAAAACAATTTTCTTTTTTAAGGAAAAATGTATCACGGGGATACCAAAAAATTATAAATCCTTTATAATTTACGTTCACTTCTTAATTATTTAATAATTATTCAATCTTTAATTAATTAAAGTTCATGTTATAAAAAATATAACAAGAATTAAGCTTTAGTTTTTCGTCACTTTAAAGCAATTATGAAGTGTTATTATTTTGTGTCAGTAACTAAAAACGTATTGTGTTGAACTTAGTAATGTCGAGGAAAATGGCTCTGCCTTACACACTGCTATGACCTATGTCAGTTTTAAATTACTCAAATAATGTTAAATAGTTGGTAAATTATTTTACCTCATACTTTTTATGTTAATTTGGCAGGTGGTTTAATTTTTTCAATTTGAAGGCGTTTTTCTAAAAGGGTATTAGTTAATGTTTCGCAACTTTAAACTGTGGAAAACAGCCACTATAAATTAAATATGTAACAGACCGACCATAACCCGTATTACGAGTTGCTTTCCGCTAGTTTTCGATGATTAATCTTTCTTATATAATTTCTTACCATCTTTGTTTACATTGAACACTATTAATAACCGAAGTTAAATTATAAAAATTTCTTTGAATTTATTACTAATATTGCTTTTCTAAATAAGGAAAATAATATTTCAGATTAAAAATATAATCATCAAACTGTAAACAGCATCACGAAATGCTAGTAAGATTTTTTAAATAATATGTTGTCCCGACAGCAGGACTATCTGTAATATTTTTAAAAGGCGAGTAAGAAAATATATCAATTATCTTTATATGTATATGCATAAGTTATGCAGCATATCTTAGTTGGTTTTATTTTAAAATCGCACAACTGCTTTGTGCGTTTTTACCATAAGTTGTGAAATCATAATGCATTGTTACCTAATGTGTTCTTACGGGTGGCCTATAACTCAACCTAATTTTGAAATTTCGTAAATCGTAGATTATGACGTTTTTGATTTTCAACCGATAATTTTTGATTTTTATATTTACACCTAATTAAAATATGTTCTACTAATTTTCCAACCTACTAAATCGTTGACCTACTATATTTTTGACCAATAATTTTTTATATTTTGTTGTTAATTTGAATACGAGCCAAATTTGATCAGTCTTGGCGCAGTGGTTAAAGCGCTGTCTTGAGAATCGGGAGGTATAAGGTTTTATAAATGCTTGGAAAACTTATTGATCGTTAATTAAAAAAAAATTAAATTTGATAGTTAAGAAAATAACGTTAAAAACACAGACCAGATTATCGGTTGAAAGTTAATTTATCTCAAATCGGTTGAAAATGAAAATCTATAAAATAGGTTAAAAAATAAATCGGTCGAAAACGAAAAAGTCGTAAATCATTTGAAAATAAAAAAGATTATAATCGATTGAAAAAATTTAGGACTAAGTTGGTTATTTGAAAACTAGTTCCACTTTTTAGTAAATGTTCTTTTTGTAGAACAACTTAGAAGGTTCAGATTTTTGTAGGTCTAACTCTCTGACACGTTCTTAAGCGGATGGTCGTAGAGTTTGCACTGTAGTTTATTCTCTTGCATCTGCTTGTTTAATATAATCGATCATTTATAATCATACTCAGTAAATTCTCGTTAGGGAAACTTAATCAAATCTCGCCCATATCCACACTAAAATTACAGTTGAAAGGCATTTATAGACCTACACTGCTGCACAATACATCATTTGATAGCTTAGTCTTTCAGCTACAAAACTATGCAGACTATTGTAGACTTTTTAAAAGTTTTGGCATTACCATTAAAAACTGTACTGTGTGTCAAAAGCACTGAATCTCGCCCACTTGAACTCAATCTCGCCATGTTGATTTAAAGTCGCCCACTGTGTGTCTTTTAAAAAGAACTTATACTCGCCTAGGATGAAGTTATATACAGGTAATTTTTATGCTCAATTGCACTATTTTAGAAAAGTAAAAAACCATGGGGTTTTTGTGAATGCGAACTTTCACCCCTTCCTAGATTCTGACCTGGATCTGGATGGGACTCGTAGTACAAGGGTTGCGAGTTCGAATCCAGTTCGAAGCAGTTATATGCTATCGGTTAGACTTGATATGGGGAACTAACTCATTAAACAACTTATGCCCTAGTGGTGGTGCTTTGTAATAAGACCATTAGGTCTTATCACAAAATTAATAAGACCCTTAGAGTATTCTTAAATAAAAATAATAAAAAAGTTTATATATATAATACGAAATTGTACGCATTTATTAATATATGAAAAAGATTTTAAAATATTTAGTACATATTAGTCAGTATTGTTCTCGGGACCAACCTATGGTTGCAATAAAGATGATAGTGAATTGAACTTCTTTTTTTTTTGTTGCTGTAGACTTGTTGGCACAATTTTTTAATTTTCTTTTCTCAGGCACTTTTTTTTCTTCTTTTTCTTTGAGTCGCTTAGCAGCATTGATAAGTCGCAGTTGTTTTCTTTTGCATGGTTAAAGCCAGTTTGATTTGTGTGAAGGCATTTCAACTATATCTATCTGGTTCTGGATGGCAATATCAATTAGCGCAATGAAGTTGTGAGAATCGTGCCCATCCAGAATCAATAACTGAGGACGTTGTGGACCAATGTTTTCTAAAAATGTCTTGGTAAACCATAGCTTTGCTAGCCCCTGTTTAGTCCAACCACTATCGGACCAGCTCCAATTTGTTCCTGATGGCGCGGACTCTGTGTTAAAACCCAACAAAGACCTGGATGTCTTTCCTTCACTATAACCTAAGGTGGAATGAACTTACCCTGTGCATTTACACATGCACTAACAGTGATTGACTCTCGATTTCCACTCGTTCGACTATGGAGTTTTTTTGTGCCTTTTCGTGCAACCACTTTTCTTGGTTTTACATCAAGTTGTAGACCATTTTCATCCTTATTCTATATGGATTCTGGTTTAAGGGGAAAACCTTTCTTCACTATAACGCCATTTAAAGCAGTAAAGTATTTTGACCCTTTATCTTTATCCATGCACTGATGTCGAACTGAAGCTGTACCCTCAGGTTGTCGCAGAGTTACCTTATGTCCATGCCGGCGCTTAATCAAAGTCCACCACTGGTTGCTTGGAAGTATCTTCTTGAAGTTAACATTATGCTTTGTGGCAAGTTTCCCAGCATAATTCAGGAACTGTGACTTTCCAAAACCTAACCCTAACTTTGCTCTATTGCTTGCATAATCGATAAGTTTTTCTTCTATTGCAAATGGTGGGGAAGGTTATCTTTCTGGCTTTGCTCCAATAACAACTTTTCCAGAGAGCCTCTCAGTGTTGTACGTGGCACATTATATAATATTGCTGTCTTACAAACTGAAAATGATGGCTCTGATCTGATATGCTTAATTGCACTCATCATATTTTCCTCACTCCATTTCAGGAATTTGCCCCGTTACTAAACAGTGACTGGCTGATCAATGGAATGATTGGAACCATTAACACAAGTTAAAGAAACATCAAGTGTTGGTAGCTGTTTCATTTGACAAATGTCAAGAGCACTACATGTTGAAGGAGTTACACCATCCCGAAGATGTGTTGTATTATGACATATTGTAGCCTCTCTTCCATCAAACATCCTGTGAAATCTTGGTGGTGATCTACAAATACCTCCTGTTTTAACCATTTTTTTCAAGACAAGACCTAGATAAATTTAATTTTAGTATGAATGTCATATTAATTTGATAAAGTGTTCAAAATTTACAAGAGCTACAAATATTAACACACGGTGAAAACCATGTTAAATTAGTTTTAAATTTGAAAATAAATAAAAAATCGTAAATGAAATACCCATTATTTCTAAAAACTAACTATTATAAAAAAAAACATG
The DNA here is from genome assembly GCF_038396675.1 of Hydra vulgaris. Taxonomy (NCBI): domain Eukaryota; kingdom Metazoa; phylum Cnidaria; class Hydrozoa; order Anthoathecata; family Hydridae; genus Hydra; species Hydra vulgaris. Next base: position 11,411,747 of record NC_088929.1, read on the forward strand.
GCATAAAAAGATAAAAATATATAAATCAATACTAAATTCTTTCTTACCAATAATTATCAGGAAAAGAAAATGCAATAGCAGACAATGTTTACTTAGTCGCGATGTGTTTATTTTCTTTGCTATTCTTCTAGCTAATTTATTGTGTTTTGACGAACATTATCTTTTTATACAATTACTCAATACTCAACGCAGGGCCATAGTACTGTAATTAGCTATTTATTTTTTAATTAGTTTCCTTATTAACAATACACAGAGAAAGCTTATTATTTTGAAGGCAATCAAATATACATTAACGTCGATATCATCAATTTTTGTCAAAGCAGCTTACAAGTACATTTGGGGTTCAATTTTACGATGATGCCAATGTTGAATTAAGGGTAATTAATTTATAAAATAATTTCCTCAATAGTATATAGAATAAAAATACATATAAAATATAATTCTTTGTAAGCAATCAAAAACATAATGTCCTTAATATATATCCTTGCAAAATTTTATGACTTTGAATTTCGATTATTTTTTAAATATGTCATCCCAATATAATCAAAAAATAATAGGAGTCACGGCGAAAGGTTTTTTTTTTAAGAGTTAAATCTCATAAATATGTCTTAATGTAACATGCTGCATCTATTCTCGCCCACCCGGGCGAGGTTGAATGCATTGGGCGATAATATATTTATTCTGTGGGCGAGATTAAGTTAATTTGGGAGGTTGAGCAGAAAACAACTTTAAGCATATTCTACTATTTCAAACGATTGTAAATGTTATTACAATTAGAGAGTAAAATGTGGAGAACAAAATAAAATTATAATCTAAAATGCACATTAACTAATTAACTCGGTAGAGTTGCATTAGCTGGTTTGAATTCGGCAAATTAAGTAGCAAAAAACTTAGCAAAAATCAACGAATTTTCCTTAAGTGATCATTCTTTATTTGCAATTCCTCTGAGGTTGGTTGTTATGATGCTGATGAAGGTTGGCTTGCTGCTCTAAATAAATGTCTTTATGATGATGTAGCGTGTGTGTTAACGGACATATAAGCAATCAAAGATGGTGGGCGAGATTGAGTGATGGGCGAAATAACATTAAATTACCCTAAACGTTAAACGTTTTCTCTAGCAATTATATTATAGATGGAATGTCATTCAATGCAATGACATCGGAATGGACGGAAGCGTTTATTTAACGGTGAAAAGGAAAAAAAGAAGAATAAAAAAGATTAGTTAAAAATAAAGTAAATAATGAAAATTATTAAAAGTTATTAACGAATTAACAGATTGAAGAAAAATAAAAAACGAAAATGAATAAAAGAAAAAACAGATTTATAAAATAAATAATATAAATGTGAGTGTATATGTGTATGTATGTGTGCTGTGTGTAAATATGTACAAATATGTACATGTGTGTATTTGTATATATATGTATGTATGTGCGTATGTATACGTTTATATGCGTATGTGTATATATATATATATATATATATATATATATATATATATATATATATATATATATATATATGTTTGTATGTGAGTATGTATATGGATGGATGTGTGTTTATGTGTATAAATATATATGCCTATGTCCCAGTGAAAAATAAAACCGCGTCCCACATGGGTTACGCGTGGGTTCCGTGTGGGATTGATGGGATTTACGTGGGACGGATTTTCCCATGTGGTATCAGTATGGAAATTTGTCACCTTAAACCCATGTGGGTAATCCCACATGGGTTACATGTGGGAACCATATGGTATTTACACACATGGGAAATCCCACGTGGGTTTCCTGTGGGATTTGTATGGGAATTAATTTAAAAGCTGGTAACTAAAAAAAAAACTAGAAAAAAAAATTTTTAAATCGACATAGCATTGCGTTACGTTTATATTGTGTGAAAATATTTTATATTAATAGAGAGAATGGCAAGCAAGTATGTAAGTACCACGAATAATGTTTATCTTTCTTTATAGAAAAAAAGATTAAGATATGTTCAAATAGACGTATTATTAGGATAATATAATAGTTATTTGAATTTAGATTTTGAGTTAGTTATTTGCAAACAATTAACTGATGCAAGTTGAAATGTTGTCAAAAACCAATCTTGCATGCATGGGAGTTTCATGAGTTTCAAACCTGCATTTCTTTGTGGGACACTGCAGTGTCCCACAAAGAAATGCAGGTTTGAAACTCGAAGAATTCCCAATTTTCTTTATTAAAAAAAAAAAAAGTAGGATAGAGATGGGTTTCTGTAACTTTTTTTATGCTCCAAAACTTTTAACTTTAGATATAATAAGGTCCTTAAGACTTAAGGGACTTACGAACTACATTGAGGAACAAGTACAGAATATTTACAGAAACTTTTCAATTTTTAGTTTATAGTACCACAGTGTTATTGGGAATAAAATCTCTGGCTCCAGTTTTCAAAGTAATATGATCTAAAGTAATGTTTAAATAAAATAATATGCTTTAAAATGCATATAGTTATACATATAACTCCTGATAGTTAACTATATGTATAACTAGATATACATATAATTTGTTATAAAAACTTATTTTTTAAGGTTATGCTTGAACAAATTAGTACCAATTAATTCAAATTCAAGATTTAGTTAAAGTTCAAGTTAAAGTTCTTATTTATTCATTGTTTTTGCTAATTTTATATTTATTTGTTCAAATTTATCAGTTAGTACTATTTTTTACTACAGTAAGAATGTTTTTCATTGTTGAACGTGATTTTATTAGTAACTTAATTTTATTTTCAATATATTTTGACAACACCCTTTACATTTTAAATGATGACAGCTTTACTTTTCTATTGATGTTAAATTTATTACGTTTCAATAACTCAGATTGAATCTTAACTGAATTATTGTAAGCTTTGTAGGGGTTTGTTGTATATCAAATCGTGTTGTAAATAAAGTAAAAATAATATATATATATATATATATATAATATATATATATATATATATAAATAAATATATATACATATATACATATGTATATATATATATATATACAAATATATATATATATATATATTTATATATATATTTATATATTTATATATATACATATATATATATATATATATATATATATATATATACAAATATATATATATATATATATATATATATACAAATATATATATAATTCATTTTATAAAACAGAGACTGACAACTGATAATTAATGGATGTAAATACAAATTATAAAAATCATGTAAAAAATCATATAAAATATATATTTATATATATATTTATATATTTATATATATACATATATATATATATATATATATATATATATATATATATATATATATATATATACAAATATATATATATATATACAAATATATATATATAATTCATTTTATAAAACAGAGACTGACAACTGATAATTAATGGATGTAAATACAAATTATAAAAATCATGTAAACTTCATTTATTATTTCTAAATACTATATTAATGTTAGTCGACAAAGTTAAAATCAATTTAGAGCATTGTTATTAGTTCTTTTGCGATTCGCACTTCCACTTCTGTCTCTCAAATTTATAAAATAGGTGGTCAAAGCTTGCTCAATAGGTAGGTTATCAGCATAACAATGCTTTTTTCTTACACTTTCTTAAGAGAAATATGGCAAATTGATTACTTATTTTACCTAAATCATAGGGTCATCTATGCATAATGATGTCAGATGATGACCCGTTTATTGAACACCTTCACCCTTTATCAAACTCAGTCAATTTTTTGCCATCTCCCATTGAAAATGATGTCAGTTTTTGTTATCATATTATGATGGTATACCTGAATTGTTAATATAATATAAAAAATGCATATACCATCAATTTTTTTCTGGTTCAATTATACATTTATTCTCAACAGTACTACAGTTTTAAGCAACAAAAGCAAGATGTTTTTAGACCACATTGTTGGTGTAAATACCTCTAAAACCTGCTCATAGCTAGCATATATTGTTTTACTTTTTTTTTAAATTAAGTATGTTACTTTTTTTTTTAATTCAATTTTTTAATTGACATTATTTTGGTCTCAACTTCCCTTCCCCATTGTCAATTATTGTTAAACTCACACTGCCCCTCTATCTACTGGCATCATTTATGGATGATCCCATAGCCTAAATACTATATATATATATATATATATATATATATATATATATATATATATATATATATATATATATATATATATATATATATATATATATATATATATATATATATATATATTCTTTTTACTTTATTTACAACACCATTTGATATACAACAAACCCCTACAAAGCTTACAATAATTCAGTTAAAATTCAATCTGAGTTATTGAAACGTAATAAATTTAACATCAATAGAAAAGTAAAACTGTCATCATTTAAAATGTAAAGGGTGTTGTCAAAATATATTGAAAATAAAATTAAGTTACTAATAAAATCACATTCAACAATGAAAAACATTCTTACTGTAGTAAGAATTAGTACTAGTTAACAAATCTGAACAAATAAATATAAAATAGTGAAAAAACAATGAACAAATAAGAACTTGAACTTGAACTAAATCTTGAATTTGAATTAATTGGTACTAATTTGTTCAAGCATAACCTTAAAAAATAAGTTTATATAATAAATATTATGTATAACTAGTTATACATATAGTTAACTATCAGGAGTTATATGTATAACTGCATGAATTTTAAAGCATTTTATTTAATTTATATATTACTTTAGATCGTATTACTTTGAATACTGGACCCAGAGACTTTATTCCCAATTACACTGTGGTACTCCAGATTAAAAATTGAAAAGTTTCTGTAAATATCCTGTTTTTGTTCCTCAATTTACTTCGTAAGTCCCTAAAGTTTTATGAACTTTATTATATATAAAGTTAAAAGTTTTGGAGCATAAAAAGTTACAGAAACCTCCATATCTCCCTCCTATTTTTTTTTTTTTTTTCAATAAAGAAAATTTGACTTTCAAACCAGCATTTCTTTGTGGGACACTGCAGTGTCCCATGCATGCATGCATGCTTGGTTTTTGACAACATTTGAACTTGCATCAGTCAATTGTTTGCAGATAATATACTCAAGAACTATATTCAAATATCATATGAACATGTTAGAGAATGTTCATACGATATTTGAACATCACAAATTTAATAACACTGTTGTGATATGTTATATAAATAATACCATAATAGATTATGATATGAAAATAAGATAGGATATGAAGGCAATGATCAAAGAATAAATTTACTTATAGAAATTTAGATGTTTGTTTATTAGTTTCAGAATATTATATTATGTGTGACCACAGCCTTCTATAATAACAGGCCTTGACATCGCGCAACAAAGTTGTTAAATTGAAGGCCAATTCCTAAAACTGTGTTTACATTTTCATCTTTTAACATTAGACGAAAGTTTGTGTTCATGCTTTTTTAATAAATCTTTAAAATTTGATTGGTTTATAAATTAGATATTGCAACTTCAAGACGATAATGTTGTAAGGTTCAAGGCGTTACATTGTAAGATAATAGTATTGTCAAACTAACGGTAAGTTTTTTTAATAATTAAAATGCCTTTAAAATGCTGTGTATCTCTTTGCAAGTCGAGCTATCTCAACTACAACAAAAATATCAATTTATACAACTACAATATCAATACTCAACTACAACAAAAATATCAATTTATAAATTCCCGAAGAATCTAGAGGAGAGAAAAAGATGTAGTAAAGCTATCCCAAGAACTGGTTTTATTGTTACAGACTATACAGCAGTATGTCAACTTCATTGGCCAAATGAAGCACCTTTTGAAAGCAAATATGGGAAGCAACGACCTTTAAACCCACCATCTGTTTTTAAAATTTTACGCCTAGTTGTTTAGCTACTCCAGCAAGTTAAGTTAGAAAAACTGTAATTTTAAGCGGTTTTCGAAGCATTTTACGAAATGAGTTAAATGATTTTCTATAAGAGGATGAACTTAAATTTGACGATATTCAATCTTTGTTAAGTGATAATAACGATGTTATTGTTTTCCAGCTTAATAACAAAAGTTTACACATGCAATCAAAAATGTACAAACTTGGTGTTCCATTATTTATTTTAGTAATTTTCAATGATTATTCATTTGTAATTAACCATAATGGCACAACTTGTAATATTTCATCTTTAGCTGTAAACAAATTAAAGTTAATAAAAACAAAATCAGCTTTATTTGAAGCAGTTAGATTTTTAAAAAATAAAGAAAGTTCGCTTCAGTTAAATATTCTATTCGAACACCTTAATGCTATGAGAAAAGTTAATGTTGGTGAAGTTTTATATACTCCAGATATTATATGTAGAGCATATGAGTATTTTGCTATGCGACGAAGTTTATATGATTGTTTGTGTATTGACTACAAGTTGTCAAGTATAAGGACTTTAACAAGATTGACTTCAAAAATAAGCTCAATGGAGGACCTAAGTTTTATAAATAGTATTTTTATGAATTTAAATCCATTGAAAAGAATTTCCATACTACTAATTAATGAGGTCTATGTCAAAGCTTCATTACTTTACTAAAGAGGTGCTTTGTTTGGTCAAGCAGTAAACTACCCTGAAAAGTTAGCTAAAACAATTTTATCATTTATGATTAAATGTCTTTTTGGAGGTCCAGAATTTATATGTAGAGCTCAACCTGTTGCAAATTGTTCCTCTGAATTTCAGTTTTCTCAATGTCAACAAATTGTTCATACGATAAATAATATTAAAAATAGTAAGACATTGGTAATAATTACTGGTGGTAACCGTGTAAATCAAAGATTTTTTGGAATGTGTAAAACAGTTGATAGTAAACCATGGTTAACAAGATCAGGTATATATTTTTTTTATGATTATGTGCATCTCTTAAAATCTATACGAAACAATTGGTTGACAGAAAAGACTGACGAACTTCAATTTTTAAACAATAAAGAACTGGCTTTGGCTAAGTGGAGTAATTTATAAACTTTTCTAAATCACTCCACTTAGCCAAAGCCAGTTCTTTTAATCTAAAACTTTAATTTAAAAACTGAGTGCAATTGTCTTTTTAAACTCTCTAAACTTACTGCTAAATCAGTTTATCCAAAACCAATAGAGAGACAATCTGTAAAGTTTTGTTTGTCTGTTTTTTGTGAAGAAACAGTAGCTGCATTAAGAACGCATCTAGAGATTGAAAATAAAGCATTTGAAGGTACTGCTGTATTTATTGAAAAAATATTTTTTTTTCCGAATGTTGTTAATGTCAAAGCACCTGGTGCTGGCATTCGGTTTAGAAATGAATTATGCGGAGAAATCCACTCAGTTGGTGATCAACAGTTACAACTGCTACGAGATATTGCTGAACTGTCAAATTTTATGAAACCTACAGGTAAGCGTGTAAAACAGCTTACGCTAGATACTAGCAATGCAATAGCGCATTCATGTTATGGCTTTATTGATCTCGTAGAAACTTTGTTGAGTAATGGAGCAAAGTATGTCTTATTAGGTTGGTTTTCAACAGATCCACTTAAAAAAGCTTTTTCTAAGCTTCGACAGGGATCTGGAGGTACTTACTTTATAAACGTTAAATCTGTAATTGAAAAAATTAATAATCAACATACTAAATTGATATTACAACTTGACATTCCTGTTGATGGTATTGATGGTCATACTTGTGACATATGTTTTAGAGATATTTCTACTGATGAAAAAGAACTTCTAGATAATATACATGATCTTGAAAGCTCAGTTAATAAATCTACATTAGTGGCTATAGTTTACATAGCTGGCTATGTGCAAAAAAGCGAAATAAAAATTTATGATGATTCTACCAATTATTATTATAAATATGGAAGTTATCTGTATAGCCTAAACAGAGGCGGACTTGAAATTCCTTCTGATACTCTTGTCTAATGGTCAATATTTTGCTTTTTTTATATATATATATAGAGATGGGTTCAAGGTGCTACTGACCCTTTATGCAGAACATTCTGTGTTACTCAGTTTCAGTTCATTGCTGCTAAATATAGATTTAAAATCACAAAAAAACTGTTAAAGAATTACTCACTAATTACCACTCCCAAAGTACTAAAGCTATCATAATTTATGTGAAAATTAGTTTTGTATTTTATTATGCAATTTACTTGTTATGTTTTTTATTTTCTCATTAGCCTATATGTCTCTCAATATGTTTGGATTTGTAAATATTTACCCTGTTGAGATATATTGATAAAACTTTTTTTTTGCTTGAATCGACTTTTGTTGGTGTTTTTTATTGTTGGTAATTTTTATTGTTGCCATTTTTAGCAAAAAAAATTAAAAATACAGTTATCTTTCTAATATATAGATATATACTTTGTTATAGTTCTGCTTGTTATTGATACTATATAATATTACATAAATTTTCTTAATGAAATTTGAAATACGAAAAATATGATTATCTTTAACAATTTTTTGGTTTTCTTTTTATATTTCCGTCTTTACTAGAGATTATTATTAGAAAGCATAGACTGCCATTACACCCTACCTAATATAAAAATATATCAATATAAGTAAAAGTGAAAGTTTAATCGGCCTTCAGTTTTTACGGCATTTTGCGCGATGTCAAGGCCTGTTATTATAGAAGTCTACATCATTGAAAAAGTAGGTTTTTACATTTTTGTTTTTGTTTTTTTGTTTAACTACTTATCCTTATTGATCACTTTTTTTCAGGATTCTCCTCAGGGGTTCAAGCTCATTACGCATAATATGTGTTCAATTACGCATAATACGTTAGTCATTGTAAGTAATTAATTAGGAAATAATTATTTGTGAAATATTGTAGTCATTAATGACTTCAACCTGGCTAATAATTAAAATTGCTCGACTAATAAGGTTCCTTTCTCTCTCTCTCTCTCTCTCTCTCTCTCTCTCTCTCTCTCTCTCTCTCTCTCTCTCTCTCTACATACATACATACATACATACATACATACATACATACATACATACATACATACATACATACATACATACATACATACATACATACATACATACATAGATATATATATATATATATATATATATATATATATATATATATATATATATATATATATATATATATATATATATATATATATATATATATATAATTGTATTTATATTTTTTTTTAGAAAATGTTTGAAGAAAGTTAGAAGATACTAAAAACCTTGGTATTATACAAGCCGAAGCGATTTAATTAATTCAATTGACAAAAAACGGGGTGTAAATCGCAAAAGAAAAAATAATATTTTTAATATTCGTTTTGGATGTATTGATTAGTAGCATTTATTTTTAAATAAATTCATTTTGCAACACGTTTTTTAATTTTATAAAATTTCGTCATAATAGTTTAAGGTAAATCCCACATAGGTTATAGGTGGAAAACATCACATGTAAAAGATCAAAAATGCTACACGTTTTGAATACCAAATGGGATAAAGTAGCAAATACCAGATTAAGTTAAGCCTCTCTGAAAGCTTCGATGATTAATTTTAAATTACTATTTAAGTAATTTTTAAATTAAAAGAATTTTAAAAATTATCATAGAAGCATTCGGACTTTCATTTGTCTAGTATTGACTACTTTTATACCATTTGGATTAAAATATGTGGCATTTAAGATCTATAACATGTAGTATTTTCCACCTATATCCCATGCAGGATTTACCACATAAAACCCATGTGGAATTTACCATATGAAACCCAGATGGGACAAAATAATAATCCCCATATGGGTTACATATGGTATAAACCCACGCGTATCCCATATGGGATTTACCATATGGAATCCATGTGGGATTTACCATATGAAACCCACATGGGACAAAATAATAATCCCCACATGGGTTACATGTGGAAATATCCACGCGTATCCCATGTGCGCTTTTTCACTGGGGTGTGACATATATGTATGTATGTATGTATGTATGTATGTATGTATGTATGTATGTATGTATGTATGTATGTATGTATGTATGTATGTGTGCGAGTTTAAGTATAGATATATTTAAATATACCATTGTTATTATTATCATTGTTATTATTGTTATTTATACCATTTTTATTTTTATAGTTATTATTAATGTTATTATTATTGTTAACGTTATGATTTTTAAAGTTGTTATTACTTTATTCTTATGTCATTATTCATTATTATTAGGTGTTTACGCATCATTAGTAAATATACTATTTGTAAACATCCTTGAATTATAAAACCATGGAATTCAGAATATATTGATTGATTGAGATTTAATAAAACGATAACAACACAAAAAAAATCAATTTAAATCAAATTACCAATTTAAAATAAAAAAAATAAAAAAAGTTCGAAATGATAATTAAAAAAACAAATTAAAACATAAAAAGAAATCGCTTATAATTTTTCAGCACCTTTTTTTTTTTGGCAAAAATAACAAATGATTATTATTTTTTTTTATTTTGTAGAAGTTTTTGTGTTTGCATTTTCGTTTTGTAGTTTTTGCTTTCATTTTGTAGTTTATGTGTTTGCCTTTTTGTTTGCATAAAGTTTGTTATTATTTGTGCGTTTATAGTCAATTATTTTTATTGTTGTTCTCTGTTTTTCTATTTCACCACATTTTCTACACCTTTCTTTTTTTTGCCAAAAGTAACATAAGTTTTTGTGTTTTGCCTTTTCGTTTGTGTAAAGCTTGTTTTTATTTGAGCTGTTTTGCTAATTATTTTCATTTTTGTTTGCTGTTGTTAGTGAGTTTTTTCATATCTATTTATCTTATTATTTATTTATTTATTTATTTTTTTAATTAATTTAATTCACGTATGCTTTTATTTATTATTATTGCTGTTAATTTTTTTGTTTGTTTATTTTATTTAGGTGTCACTCCAATGACTAACCTAATTTCGTTAAATTATAATTATATTCCACCTAACCTAATTTCGTTAAATTATAAAAAGCTTGTAATTTCTTAACTTTTGGTTGAATAAATTAATAATAAATCCAGTTTTAGCAGCGAGTAAAAAATAATTTAGAACTAGAAAAGCTGCTGATAAATACGGCGTGTTTAAGTTTGTTCTTCATTGGCATATTGGTAAATAGCTATATTGCTAATCAGCCAATTTTTTGTGTGATTTATGTGATTCATAAAATTTTTTGTTTAATTTTAAGTTTTAGTTACCAATTTAACAATATATAGGTTAGGGTTGAGCGGAGGTGTTTTAGAAATATTTTTATTTATTTTAGTTGTAATTTCTTTTTTTGTGGAATATGGGTGTATGGGCTTGCACTTTCTATGGGTATGTTACTTTTTTGAGAGTTTAATATCTGGACATGTCTAAACGATAGATAGTCTTCAATTTTTATTAATTTAAAGCTTTACAACTAACAAATAACTGCTACTTTTTAACTGTCCCGTTTTGACCCACCCACTATATATTATGTATATGTGCGTGTGTGATACCACGAAGATGCTGCGGCAGAGGTTAGCAACAAAGATTTTCCAAATGCATTAGAAAATGATATTGTTGATATTCAAATAGGAATTAACGATTCATGGCAGAACGTGGTCATTTGCTGCTGCCTAAACTAACCGTTAAGTTGTAGACTACTAGGTACTTTCAAAATTTTGTCGTTGGTTTGTTTTGTGGCAAGGTGAGACCAATAAAAGCAGTTATGAACATTTTTAGAAGATACATGTTTGCGACCTCATCATTTTTTTTATGGAATCATTGGCAAAGTACAAAGTACGTTATTCTCATTACATAGGAGACGGGATTACTGAATCATATAAGAATTTTGTAAAGGCAAAGTCATATGATGATTTTGTCACATTAAAGATAGAGTGCGTTGGTCATTTCCAAAAACGCGTAGGCATCCGTTTGCGTCAAATTCGATGTGACTTGAAAGGTAAAAATCTAGATAACATGAAAAATTATTATTATTATTATGTATTTCGCCGATAAGAAAAGTTTACAAGTTTATGCAATACAAATATATAAATACATGGCTGGGGCAAGAAGAAGACAAGTTCTGTCTTATCACCAAGCCCCTTTAAATAAAAATGTCAATAATAAAAATACAAAACAAAGTAACTCGTTAAATAAACGTATATAATAAAAATATATCAGGGAAAAGAGGATTGGCTGATAAATCATTAATAAAATGCAAAACTTTTATGGCATGAGCATTAGGCAAAAGACCTTAGGAGCATGAAACGGAGATCGTAATTTAGCCTTATACAACATGAAAAAATCTGTTTCGGCTGAATTGTGGCGTTGCACCGATATAAGTAGTAGTGAAGATAAACATCAATTTTGACCGTGTACAAAGGAAAGTTATTGCAAGTATTGGCAGGATAATAAAAGTTATAAGCCACTAATTAATCTGCCTCTTGCCATCAAAAATATTCTTATAGACACAGTTATGGAACTACGGTCAGATGTTTTGTTTCCGAGATGCCTCGATCGCGCAACACAAAATCCAAACGAAAAAGTGTCAAAAAACAATTTTGTTACTAAAAACGTACTAGATTTGAATGTTGCTTCAGCTGTAATAAATTACAATGATGTTTTGAGAAGTGTCAAAAGAATTTGAATTACTTGCAGTTCAAGACAAATCGAGAGTAAAGAAGGCGAACTAAAATTCTATTCCTAATCATAAAATGGCTAGGAGGAAAAAGAGATATATAAGGAAGGGATACATTGATAACTTGATGACTGCAAATAGCGAATAGCTCGAATCTTTAGAACCAGATATGCAATTGAATTCAAATTTTCAGTATTGTTTCTTTATAGATAGAACTGCACTACACTACTAGAACTAATCTTTAACTTGTTTCCATTGCGAGTTTACGTATGTGGGTGAGGTGCACCACCCTACCCCACTCAATTTCAAGTTATAGTCGGTTTTTTTACGAATTTAGTCGGCTAGCTGGGTATTTGACACAATTCAATAGGGTAAATTTTTGTTTTGAGGATTTTTTCTTTTTTTAGAAGCCATTCGGTCCTTTTTATTGATTCTTTTTATGGATTCCAATTAAGTTGTCTAAAAATGCAAAATAGTTATTTAATTTATAAAATCTTAAACTGCATGGGTAGGCGATTAGTTTAAGTTTTGCTCCATACTTACTGTATACTTAGCTATCTACACCCATAAAGAATAACAAGTTATTTTTTAACATTGATAAAACTAAATGGATTCTTTTCCATCCTCTTATCAATAAATATAAAATGCCAATTAACATGCCTTTACTTGTTATTGATTATAATCAAATTAAAAAAGTAAAAGTAACGAACATTTAGGTGTCTGTATAGATGAAGATCTTACTTGGAAAAATCACATTAAAAACTTACCAAGTAAAATTTCAAAAAGTATAGGAATATTGTTCAAAGCAAGAAATGTTTTAAATAAACATACTTTAGTACAATCATATCACTCATTTGTTCATTGTGACAAACTATGCAAACATTGCTTGGGGTAGTACAAATGAAAATAAACTTAATCCTCTTTATTGTCACCAGAAGCATTTAGCACGTCTTATATATTTTAAAGACCGTTATTCTCATGCCAAGGCTTTATTATTTTTAATATATATGAGCTTAATATTTTTAATATTCTTTGTTTTATGTTTAAATGTACCCAACTCATCCCCGATTTCTTTTCATAATTTGTATTCATCAAAAAATAATTACATTCTACGCAATGATAATTTTATTAAGCAGCCCATTTTTCAAACAAATCTTTTTAAATTTTGTATTTATTATTGCGGACCATTCTTATGGAATAAAATAGTCTTAAAAAATTTTACTGAGGATTTTATTCAACAAAGTAACTACTTATTTTTTAAACGAAATCTTAAAGAACTCATTTTTACAATCGAAGTTTTAACAATATACTTCTGATATTTTTTAGTGATCTTCCATTTTGCCCTTTATTAAACATGAATTTATAAAAATTATATATGTATTATTAACAACTGTATCTATCCACATATATAATAGATAAAACGCATCTACATATATAATAGATATAACGCGTGCTGTATTTATAACGGAATATTTTAAGTTTCTTACTTCGTTAATTATTTTTTATCTTGTAAATATCTTATAAATTTTAACACGAACATTTCTTAGCGGTACTCGACGACAAGACCGTATTCTTTTATTTTTTAATAACGTTTTTAAAACCGTGTTCTTTTATTTTTTAATAACGATTGTTATATATATATATATATATATATATATATATATATATATATATATAATAACAATCGTTATTAAAAAATAAAAGAACACGGTTTTAAAAACGCTATTAAAAAATAAAAGAATACGGTCTTGTCGTCGAGTACCGCTAAGAAATGTTCGTGTTAAAATTTATATTATATATATATTATATATATATATATATATATATATATATATATATATATATATATATATATATATATATATATATATATATATATATATATATATATATATATATATATATATATATATATATATATATATATATATATATATATAATTATATATATGTATTTTAAATATTGTTATGAAATGCTTATTTAAAATGTAATAAAAAGGACAACAACAAAAAAAAAAACAATAATAATAAAATAAAGTTCATATAAATATCTCCGCTTCATCGGCCCCTGATGCGGAGATGTTTGAATGGACTTTTTTTTTTTTTTTTTGTTCTATTTATTACATTTTAAATGATGCGGCCACTATCGCATTTGAAGAGCACAATGGAAAAAACAGCAGAGTCACATTTTTCACATTTTGAGAAAACTTAAATTAAAAGTTTGAAACCTTTTTATTACAAATTATGTGAGAAACTGTCAATTCTTTTAATTTTTAAGGGAAGGTCATCCATTTAAGCATCAAATTTTAACAAATAAATATTCTGAAAATCATGTTAGCTCATGGAGAATTTTGTTTTTTCAAAATGTGTTCAGATTGGACTCTGCTATTTTTTCCGTTGATTAGGACTTTGCCTGTTTTTCTATTGTAACACATAAGAAATAACTATATAAAACCATTAAATTTTAAAATTTTTTTATTTTAAACAAATAAAAAAATAAAAAATGCATGAACATTCACTGGTCTTGACCCTCATCTTCAACTTTATCGTCATACGGCAGAGCATCATAGAATGCCTCATTGGTGGTAAATTTTTTGAGGACTTGGAGGTCTTCGTACTTTGCAGCTGATATAGCCAGTCTGTCTTCATACAAAGCTACTGGCACTGCTGTGCATACTGAAAAATTGTTTTTTCTCGTTGGAACAATGATGTTTGTTTTCAAGAAAACACCGTTCCATGGAACGGGCAGCCTTTCTTATACAATGGCCTTAGAAAGCCGGAGAAGTTTTTGACCAGATCCTGTTTAACATCAGTCACGTTAAATGGTGTAGGATGTTTTCGTGCTTCACTAAATATTTTTATCCAGTCTTCTGGAACACTAGCACTAGACTTTGTATTTACTGGACCCATGTCCCTGTCACACTCCATATAAGAATGTCCGCGCTCAGGAAATGTCACTGTCACTGAGGTAAACCTTTTTCTATGGTGCACCATATAATCTAAAAACCGAATCAGGGTAAAGTTCTTATTCTGTCCTGAGCAGGAATCGCAGAATAGTTCAAGGTGAGTAACCTCTTTGCTGACCTTGGTTGTGATGTGGTCATACAGGAAAGAAGCCACCTCATCTGAACCTTTTCTAGCGACAGTCTCATTATAGCAGTAAAGAAAAACATCATCAGTTGATAGTTGGTGAATGTTAAATGATTGGTATGTGAGCTTTCTGTTGTAGTAAAAGTCATTGGTGGACTTGTTGGGTAGGTTGACATTTTTTTGGTAGTCAAACGTAAAGGCCTCAAGATGAGGTGTAATCTTGGCCCTTCGCTTAGCGTCTCTTTTTCTCCGGTAGAATGTGTCAGCCTTTCGCTGGTGGAGATCTTTTTGAAATTTTAACTGCTTCAGGTCCCTTATGAGGACTTCATTTGTTGGGTCTGATTCAAGAATCTTTGTAGCAATTTCTATTTTTGCCAAGAACTGGTCGCAGGCTGAGCAAGTGTCGGTTCTTGGGTACCCAAAGCCAATATTAAAATCGTTGTTGAATATAAGCCTGTATGACTCATACACTAAACTGTCTCCTGGCCACTTCTCTTGATATAAATCAAACATCTTGGAGATGCTGAGTTCTTCTGGCAGGTACAGCCGTCTCGTCTTCTCTTGTGAGTAATGAGACTGCCGACCCCTAAACGAAGAGATGTGGTCTCTTATTCTCTGCCGCAGTTCATCAGATATTTTGTGATGACTGCCATGCTTTCCTCGTCCATCAACAGGAGGCAGGCCTGGGGTGAGTAAAAAAAATTAAAAAAAAATTAAAAAAAAGTTATAAAAATACATGTTCAGAGAATAACAGCACTCTTTATGAATTTCAACATTTCTTTTTAAATATTGAAAAATATTAATATATAGACAAGAAAGGATTATAGAAAAATGTGCATTTTTTTTACATTAACTATGTTAAGAAAAAATAGCTTTTTTATTCCACAAACTGAAACAAAAAACTATTGCTAATAGTATAAATTACCTGTAGTAGCAAGACTTCTCTTGATAGTCTCAAGTCTCTCTTTCTTAATTCCAAAGATGGAGATGAAGGCTTGAAAGCAAACATAGGCAAATGAATCTGGGTCAACATCATCTGTACTCTTCAGGAATACTTTATAGTGATAGCTGTGACTGTTTGCACTTTTAGGCTCTTCCTTTCGAGGTCTTTTTCGGCTAATCTCCGCGACTGTGATCAGTGAAGCAAGATAGGAATCCTGTAAAAAGAAGCAATATAAGATTATTAACGCAACCGGTCACACATCTTTGGAAACACAAGCATTTTTATAAAATTTAAAAATATATAAGCCTACCTACTTTGTTAGAATTAATAAATTTGTATGCTGCGTTCAAATAGAACAATGAACTGTGATATTGGGTCCACCCCACTAAAAAACTAAGTTAAAAATGCCTATTAAACATACAATACCAGCCTTGGGTATCATAACACAGTAATACAACCAGATGTCTACCATGGTTATGATTCAGATGTACAGGTCTAGCTATTCTAGACCTAACTAAATTTGAATGAAAATGAGAATGAGAAACTCTTTGTCTTATTTAATCAACATGTTCATGGTGGAATAACAGGTGCATTAAAATTATGAATCTAGGTCTAGACCTAAATCTAGAGCTAGTATTATAAATAAAAAAATAGTCTAGAACTATATTTAAAGAGTTTAATTTAAAACTTAAAAGAAGAACTCACCTGAGCATCCTTTGTTGGTAATGCATTGAATGACTCGAGGAGCAAGGCTCTATTCTCTTCTTTGACTATTTGAAAGCATTTAAGTCATATACATTTACAGTCAGGGCCAGTTACATGAGATGACAACCTCTGTTTCTTTGCTATGTCTTTCTTACTGCCATTTTTCTTTCTCTTTTTTGGCTTGTCTGTAACAATAGGTGTAGCATCGTAGTCAGCCATTTTGTTTTAGTATAGATTCTTTGTGTACTGGTTACTCAAATGAGCTTGTGTACTGGAACTCAAATGAGCTTAATAAAAACACCCTATTTTGATCCTTATGAATTTAAAATCAAAAAAGATTTAAATTTACTTTCTATATTACACTTAAACATAAGAAGCATGCGGCAAAATTTTGAAAAGTTTAAAGAATTTCTATCTATTATAAATTACACGTTCGACGTCATATCTCTGTCAGAGACTTGGCATGATTCAGAATGTCCTCTAGAGTTGAATTCTAATTATAGTTTGGCAAATTACAAACTAATTAGCCAACCACGAGGAAGCAATAAAAAAGGCGGAGGCATAGGTGTTTACGTGCTACGTGCTCAAAAAGTATTAATTTAAAATAAAAAAGCCATTAAGTGTAGCAAATAATAATTATGAAATAATTAAATATATGAAGATCACAATGGAAATCAAAACGGCAGAGTCACATATAACGTTATTATATGGACCCTGCCTTTTCTTTCCTTGTCACTGGTGGACACTGCTGTTTTTTCCATTGTATACCATATTTTCTTATTCCATTTTACCATAGACTATGTCGGTTTTTTCATTTGAAACTTGGCTTAAAAGAAGCATTTTTCAATGCTTTATTACCCAAGGGCCATAACTGAAAAATTATAAAAATGTGACTCTGCCGTTTTTTCCATTGTGGTCTTCATTTTAGTTTCACAATTATTTTTTGCAAAAACAGAAACGTTTTATAGGGAATAAAAACCTTATAATGACAGTGAAAATTTAACATGAGATTTTCACTCAAAAGAAAAGTTGGAGATTTTTACTCAGGAGTAAAAAAACGCTGGACTTTTTTTATTCCCCAAGAGTATTTAATCCGGTTATATTATGATTTCTACTGCCACGTTTTTTTACTACCCAGCAAAAATCCCATATTAAGTTTTTAGCCTCCAGTGAAAATCAGGTTAAAACTTTACTGTCATTATAAAATTTTTATTTGCGAGTAAAAAATTTATTATGGGATTTTTACTGTGGATTAAAAAAACGCAAGAGTAAAAGTTTTATACTAACCGGATTAAAATCTATTCTTGACCTTCAAGTTGGTCATTTTGTCGCCCCCTGTAAGGTGCCTTGTAAGTAAGCGCGCTCTAGGCTCCAAAATATCACATTTGGTTGTTCTTGTCGCCGAACCAAATTTCATACCTTTTTTAAATTTTTGCGTTCTTTAAACGTTTTTTTCAAGAAACTTTTTATTTATAATTTTTTCGTTTCTATACATGAGTATAAAGATAGTAACAAAGAACAAAATGCTAACAAAAAAAAGTAGTCGTTTATTAGATTGGCTATTCCTCATGACTTCTGATTTACGCAAGAGCCGATATCTATCGGAAACAACTTCGAATCGAGGTTATACACGTAATAATAAACTTTAACTAAAAATCATCGACAAATTAGTGTTAAATATTAGGTACTAGTTATCTATCATATTCTTAAAGATGATTGTTTTATTTTCTGTTCTTCTTTACTTTCAATCAAGTTACGGGTATTTTGTAAACATAGATGCCCATGGGGAGGAATGTTTTCATGATAGAGTTAGTCCAGGAACTAGAATGTCACTAATGTTTGAAGTAGCTGATGGTGGATTTTTAGATATCGATGTCAAGGTAATTCAAAGAAAACATTTATATTGTAGTATTGAAATACTGTAATTTCAAAATATACAAATAAATTTTTTATAGTTATTGTTGAAATATAATAGAAACTATTATCTTTATTTATTTTCATTTTTTTTCAATATAAGTTTTATTATTTGTGATTATTATTACACGTTAAACCATTTTTTTGTTTCCAAAATATGTAAATTTATGTATTCTTTTTTGTTTTATAGTTGTAATATGAATATATATTTTCTTTATTAAATATACAGGATTGAAAGAATAAAAAAACACTTATTAATGTTTGAAAAAAAGGAAATAAAATTTTCAAAAAATTGTTTATAACTTCATCCCAAAATACATTATAATAATAGAAGAATTCTTCTAAATAAAATCTTTTAAACCAATTGTTAATTTTTTTCATTTTTTTAAAATTAAAGTTATTAAAACCTGTTGTTGCACCTTGTGCTGTTTTAATTATAACTATGGTAGGTTCCATGAATATCTAAGCATGTATGGTTTTCTCTGTAAATTCTTTCTTCAAAATGTTATAAAAACTATTAAAAGGACTTTAAAAGAGACATCTTAACATTTTTTTAAAATATGGCTAAAGAAATAACAACAAAATGTAAAGTAACAACAGTAGTCCTCCAGTGTTTTAAGACTAACTGTTATTTTTGACCATATATTCTGGCTAGGGTTGCCAGATATCCGGCTTTTACGTTGGAGAATACAGTGCAAATGCTATAAAAATAAAGACTTTTGCTGTCTTCTCCTTCGTAAAAGTCAATTTACCCATTACAATGAATGAAAAATAAATATATGTTTTTAATATTATTTATTTGATTAGGATCACTAGTACATAAATAATAAGTTGTAGTATATGGTGATCTTTTATTTCATTAAACTAATTATTTTTTAAAAATGTTTTTAATTTGAATTTGTATTTTGTTTTAAAACATCAGATAAATTGAATATCTGTTAAATAATTTTCAGGCGATAGCAGCAAACATAAAACATTTAAAAATTGGTTTAAGCTTAAATAAATATGCAGGGCTATGCACTTGAAATTGAGTATTTTCTATTATAGATTAATTTTATAATATTCTATATACAATCCTCGGAATTAGGGTTGGCAATGCGGTAATGCTGACCTAAATGCGAACCTTAAAGTGTTTGAGGTCAGCAAAATATTGCTGACCTTGTTTCTATGCTTTATGGTAAGACCTATGTACCAATTTTTTTTTGCCAACCTTTAAAAGATTGAGGTCGGCAAATTATTGCCAACCTCATTTTTCCTTATTCCGAGGGTTGTATAAGAATCTTAAAAGTACTTACCTGATTATATTATTGTTACCTTGTATTTTTCGATAAAGTGTTAATTTATCAAAAAAACATTTAACAATTTAATTAAAATACAAAAGAGTTACAAGATTAAATTAAATACGTTTTTTACCCTGTAAAAAACCCTTTTAAACTGTAGTAATTATGAATCCATATTTTAAATCACTTCTCAGACTGGAACTCATTCTAACTATCACTGAATGTTTTTATTTCAGGTTGTTGGACCTGATCAAAGGGTAATTTATCAAGGTGAGCGTGAAACTAGTGGTAAATATACTTTTGCAGCGCATGTCGAAGGAATTTATAACTACTGTTTTAGCAATAAGATGTCTACCATGACACCTAAAATAGTAAAATTCAGCATGGAAATTGGAGAGCCTCCTAAAGATAATTCCAAAGAAGATGCTGGTAAAGATTTCTTTGTTATTGTTATTGTCATTGATTTCTTATTTAATTTTTTGTTTGTTTTGTTGTTCCTAATACCTATTTGTGGTATTATAAAATTTTAAAAATATTTTGTGAAATAAATTTTTTAAGAAAAAAAGCGTTTTTACTAACAAAATAAATTATAGACTAAACAACACTATGTTCGCAAAAGTGTTACTGTTATTATTGTCATTGGCAATTTAATAATAACACAAAGGTTTTTTTTAGCAACTCATGTTTTAAATGTTTTCAACTCTTAGTTCTATATTTTTGTAATTATTATAAGTATTAACTATGTGGCATGTCTATCCATGTTTCATTATATATTTATTTAAGAACATCACGACAAATTAAATGACATGATTCAACAACTCACAGTGTCATTAGCTGGTGTAAAACATGAACAAGAGTATATGGAAGTTCGTGATCGAGTACATAGAGCAAGTATGTTCTATTATATTTTTTTTATACCTAGAAGTAAATTGAGTTCTATTTTCAAGTATTTATTTTATTTTTATGAAAAAGATTATTAAAACAATTATGTATTTTGCGATTGCAAAGCAATTATGTTAAACATGTTAGAGTTCAACTTTGTATAAAAGATCTCCAGGGTCAAATAACGCAATGGACCCACTTAGCTTTTAATTTTTCAGCATTATAATCTACCCGATCACCAATTTCACTGTGGCTTACTATAATACCCAAATACTATAATACCCTGGGTTACTTCCTACAAGCCGTTTTTTTATGTTCTTATTGCTCCATACTAAGTCATAAACTTTTTTATTAAACTATTAAACTTTGAAATGCAAGAAGTTTTTCTGAAAAGAATTTCTAAATATACTAGTTAAAACGATATAACTAAAAAAATGGTTTAGAATGAAAGAACACATTTATGCTAGTGTATGTAAATGTGATTCTTCATAACTGCAAACCAATTGGAACAAATATAAATATGTGCCAATATACATAAATCCTAATTGGTATAATTGTGCAAAATGTTTTATTTTTATTTTTATAACTAGTATTAAAAAACAAAAATAAAGCCTTCCCAACCAAAACCCAATATTAGATGTATGTAAATTTAGCTGTGAGTGCCCTTTATTTATTATGTCCGTATTTATTTGTGAGAAGCATAACAGCTCGAAAACTTTACACAAAAATACATATTTTACATTATTGTGTCTGTATGTTCTATTATTTGTTGTATGCACTTTATTAAAAAGATTTGTAAAGTTTATCACATATATAAAGTTTACAACATTTGCAATTATGGACATTTGCAGTTATGAAGTCTGCACTTAGGCATTTGTCACCATTTTATAACACATTTAGTGCAACTGTTGTATGACATTTTTACAACTATTGGAAACCAATCTTAATTTTGAAGGTGAATTCATTTGTTTTTAAAGTTGTAGTGCAAATTTGGCTCAGGATAGGAATCACTTTCTAAAAATTAATAGAAGTCTAACTAACTAGAACTTACTAGAAATTATAGAGTTAATTATTAATTTAATATATCTTATTATACACAGAAGAGAAATATCTTAAATCTAAAACAAAACAAGTTTTAAGTCTTCTCTTTTTTATATATAATATTACACATTTAATACATTATCATAACATGCTTAAACCTTCTTTCCGTTGCAATGGGAAAAAAAAGTAGTTGAGAATTCCAGAAAATACTTGGTCTAAGTATCAAACTTTAATTCAACTTTTACTATCTAAAGACAAATGGGGGTTGTTGTTTTTGCAGTTTCTTATTTTTTTATTATGACAACGTGACATACAAAATATTCAAAACTTCAAAACATCAATAGTTTGGCAAGCTTTTCTACATCTGGTTATTTTATTTAGAACAGTCTTGAATTTACAGAGGTGTCGCTTTTCACCTTAACAATACTGAATTTACAGTCAGGCTATAAGATAGTCGATGTAGCAACACTCCGCGCATGATTTACAGTAAAAAAAAAGTTAAAATAAAAACATTTTATTAAAAAAAAAAAAAAATTATCAAACATTAAAATTACTAAACATATTAAAATTATTAAACATATTGTTAAAAACATTCAGAATGTTTTAAAAACATTCAGAATGTTTTGAAAACAATCAGAATGTTTTAAAAACATTCACAATGTTTTTAAAAACATTCTGGTCAATTAAATTTGCGTTTTTGCTGTTTTTTTAAAAAACGATTAATTTGTAATTAAATTAATGGTTTTTACTTTCTGACAACACGCAAATGTTGGACAAAAGTCAAAAGTAATTAAAAGTGACGTTTTTGTTGGCATAAGAATCATTTTTTTCCTTCTGTATTCCCAAATGCAACAAACTATAGGACTATATATAGTCTTGCATAGTAGTCGGAAAGTTCCTCCCATAAACTGTAGTTATAAGATAGTTGATGTAGCAGCACTTGTTTGCGAGTCAGGTTATAAGATAATCGATGTAGCAACACTCCACACATGTTTAAAAAAAATGTTTTTTAAAAAAAAAAAACACTTTAAATTAAAAAAAGCTTTCTAGTCATTATTGCGGTTTTTTAAAAAACAATAAAACTTAATGTACTTTCACATTAATTCAATTGTTTTAACTTTTGGATGACAATAAAATGTAGTTTAATTGTCGAGGTAGCAAAATTGTTGCTCAAAGAGACTTTTTTTTACATTAAAAGTCTCTTTTGACTACGAGATAAGGATATATATATATATATATATATATATATATATATATATATATATATATATATATGCACATATATATTAAATGCTTATTAATTTTTAGTTGTCTTCAACAACATGTTTCTCTATCAGTAGGTTCATTAGGAAGAATCTTCCTGATGAACCTACTGATGGAGAAACATGTTGAAGACAAATAAAAATTAGATGAGTGTTTTTACTAATTTATTATTGCTCTATTCTTTAAGAACATTGAGCACTCTATTTGAAAAATACACGAACATAATTTATATTTACAGTAGAATCCCAGTAACTCAGACCCTGCATAAGTCGGACTTTTACTAAGTCGGACAAATTTTCAATTTTGAATTCTCTATACATACCTCGGACATTCACTAAGTCGTACAAAATATATATACCTGTTCAGAATCCGAGTTAACGGGATTCTGCTGTGTGTGTGTATATATTTATATATATATATATATATATATATATATATATATATATATATATATATATATATATATATATATATAAATACAATGCTAAAAAGTGCTAAAAAGTGTTCCTAATTTTACATGTCTTAAAAACGAAACAAACTATACTACCACAGCAAACACTCCAGGAGTCTGGAGTCATAGCATGCCATGATATGAGCAATCAGCTGACAGGTGAGAGCACACAGGCAGAATTTCGTTGACAAGTGCCATTTTGCAGCGGACAAAAGAAGTGCAACTTTTTTGGTTTGTTTCATTTTCTTAAGTCTGGTCCGTGTCAACGTCACGGAAGTTTTTTAATAATTAAAGGAAAAATCCAGAAGTTTCCAGAAGCATGCAGAAGCTTCCAGAAGCTTCCAGAAGTTTACAGAAGAAGCATCTGGAAGCATCCAGTAGCATCCAGAAATATCCAGAAACATTCAGAAGCATCCAGACGCATCCAGAAGCTTCCAGAAGCATCGAAAAGAAGCATCTAGAATCTTCCAGAACAGGTTCACACAGGTTCATTTTACTATATAAGAGACATGTAAATCAACATGTTATTCAGTCAGTATATGGAAGTCAATCAGTCAGTATTATCAAGACAGTTTATCAAAGTGAGTTTTATCAAAGTGTTTTATCGAAGAACATCAATACAAGAAGTGAAATACAACAAGTGTTTCATTACATCAATACAGTCCACATCCAACCAAGACGTTGTGTTCCACAGAGCATTATTGTATCATCACAAGGTAAATGTAACACGGTAAGCCTTGAGAAGCGTGATTATTTATTTTTGTTATTTTTATGACTTCAAGTGCAAAAATGGCTCCCGACAGTCTTGGATTGGAACTAAGAAAGAAAATTATTGGCGATTACGTAAGTGGAATGTCACAAAAAAGTATTTGTGATAAATATCGCGTGAAAAAATGGACCGTATCAAGACTATGTTCCAAATATCGTTCTATGGGGAAGTTGGCAGCAGATTACAAAGGTGGAAGACCGCGTTCCACTACTTCTAGAGAGGATTCTATGATCGTCAGATCCTTCAAAAAGGATCCCTGGATATCAGTCGAGATACAAAAGCAATTAGAGCTGCCTGTATCGGACCGAACAATCAGACGACATGCTGTTGAAGCCAGATTGTTTTCTCGACGCCCTGCAAAGAAACCGCTGATTTCACTAAAAAACCAGAAGAAAAGACTCCTGTTTACTACATCTCATATTGACTGGAATGTGCAAAAATGGCGAACTGTCCTGTTCAGTGATGAATCGAAGTTCAACATCATTGGGAGCGATGGCATTTGCCGTGTACGTTGACCGGCTTGAAAACGTCTCGATTTACGTCACTGCCATAAGACCGTGAAGCATGGTGGAGACAATGTAATGGTCTAGGGGTGTTTTTCTGCTAACGGTCTAGGTCCAATACATCAAAACGATGGAATAATGGACCGTTTCATGTATAAAAATATCCTGAAAGATGTTATGTTACCTCATGCTGAATGGAATATGACAATAAAATGGGTTTTTCAGCAAGACAACGATCCGAAACACACCGCAAAAGTAGTCAAGCAGTGGTTTCAAGACAACCACCTATCGGTGATGGATTGGCCGCCTCAATCTCCGGATCTCAACCTTATCGAGAAACTGTGGGAGATTGTCAACCGCAGAATTAATCGTGAAGGTGTTCGTAATAATGAACAAATCTGTTTGAACATATTCAAAAGGCCTGGCCAGCATTTCCATAAAGTTTCATTGATCACCTGATCGAATCTATGCCTCGAAGATGCAAGGCTGTGATTGACAACAAAGGATTCGCCACGAAATATTGATAGCGAAATACAGCTTGGTCAACATTTTGTCGAGTTGCACTTGTTTTGTCCAGAAGGAAATCAACTTTTTTTAATACTTTTGATTAATTTATTAATTTTTGTGTACAAATAATGAACTTTGTGATGAATAAAACTTGAAGAACTTTATATATATATATATATATATATATATATATATATATATATATATATATATATATATATATATATATATATATATATATATATATATATATTACATAGTCAATGTAATTTGTCTCTTTGCTATTTATTTATATTTGTATATTGCTATGCTAATAAGCTTGATATTCCAGGTAAGTGTAAATAGCCTCTTTCTACCTAATACGTTAAGATACAAATTCTAATTTAGAACAATTATTATTTAGTAAAGTATGATATTATAATAAAATTAAAAAAAAATAAAAAATAAAAACAATAAAATAATCGCACAAAATAAAGATGCCAAGTTGCGAATAACAAAGAAACTTATTTCTTTGTTTGTAAACAACTGCTTAGCCAAGTTAAACTAGGTGTAACCTAGCTTTATCTTCCCCTCCTCTTCAGGGTAGAACATCTACCCCAAAACCCAGCTTTATTAAAAAACAGACTTGGTATGGAAAAATTGTTCTTACCCTAAAAAAAGTTTTAAAATTTAAATTCAATTTTGCTATTTTGTTTAGATGAAAATCTCTTTGCGGTTAAAGAGTTAGCAAAAATGAAGTTTTATTATAAGATATTTGATGTGGTGAAAGAAAAAGTTTTTTATTTTACACTGAATTCAAATGATATAAACTGTTTTGGTTAGCGTAGATACAAAGTGAACTCAGTGAAAAATAATGTTACAACACTTTTTCATTTACCGCCATATTTGTATAAGCATTAAATTAAATAAGCTAATATTTTTTTAATTTTTCTTTTAGTAAACGACAGTACAAACAGCCGCGTTGTATGGTGGGCATTCTTTGAGAGTTTAATTTTAGTATGTATGACCCTTGGACAAGTTTACTATTTAAAAAAGTTTTTTGAAGTTAGACGCGTCATCTAAAGACTTGCGTTTTTATTTTCGTTTTACTAATTTATAACATTGTGCTGTTGCTGCTAATTTTCAAATGCTTCAATGAGTTAAGACAGTTTGTTAGTTAGTTGTAAAATTAATTAAGATCTGGTAACAGGATTTTAGGTTTTAAAATATAAAACAATACTCTTAGCGTTATTCGAAATAAGTGAAATTATTCACTTTAAACAACTTTTCTAAAAAATTTTCCCAAACATCTTGCTGAATTTTCTAAAAACCTAACAAATTTCTAAATAGAGGTGCCGGGCACCTAATAATTTTTTTTTGGTCTGCTAGAAACCTAGTAAATTTTGGAGTTGCTTGGTAATTTCTGAAGGTGCCTGGAAATATACCTGAAAGAGTTATATAAATTTTAAAGATGCTCTGCAAATCTGGGAGATGATACCCTGTAATTTCTGTATGTTTGCCGGGTACCCGGTAATTTCAAATGATCGGGTACTCGGTACACCGCAGGGTTTTTATGTTACCAACCCTTTTATTTCTGTTACTGCGTTGCCAAGCATCTTAAAAAATTACTAAGCACCTCCAAAATTACCATGCACCTTCAAAAATTACCGGGTGAACCAGCACACCTAAAAAAATTTCTACGTACGCGGCACGTATCTATTTCGAAAATTAAACTTTTTTTTTACAAGCTGGTTATCAACTTAAAATAGATTTTCTGATTTGTTGCGGAATACATCAGCTATGAACTGTGCTCTTCTGAGACAACCGGGGTAAATTTTGGTTTACTCTATTTTTTTTGTTTTATAACTATTATTGGGTTTAGTAAAGTGTTTTAAAATAATTTTTAAAATCTAAACTCACTTTTAAGCATCGCAAATTTAGATTAAATTAAGGACCGGCGAAGTCGACTTTTTGAGACTCGAATTTAGATCATATGCGTATACCGAATTTAACTGAAAGACGAATTTAAGCCGTTTATGTAGCCCGAGTTTAACTAAAAGCCGAGTTTGAATTTTAAAAACATTTAATTAAAAAAGAAATTTTTTAAGAACTTTTATAAGTTATATAAAGTTATAAAAAAAGTTTTAAAAATTTTGTTTTTGTTTTATTTCTTTGTTTTTTACTTTAAGGTGGTTCTATACTAGTAAAACCAAAATTATAAAAATGCACTCAAATTTTATGATTTTTATACAAGATATAGTATTTCATATTTAATACACAGTAAATAATTTTTTTATTTATTTTGGGTCAAGATTTTAGGTCCATTGACCCTAAATATGGACTACGTGCTACGATAAACAGCCTGTGAACTAATAATAGTATGACCATGAAATTTTTACAACTTTTTAATGTCGGATGATTACACTCAACCTGCCAAAATCAAATAATTTAATAAATTATTCAAGCTTTTATAAGAAAACTGGTTAAAGGGCTAAAAAATAGCCCTGAAAAGGCTTAGAGCCTAGTCCATTTTTTAGCTGTTTCCTTACATTAATTATTTTGGTTAGTTGAGTGTACATATAAGTAATGAACAACTCCTTATAATTCCAACACAATCAGACAAATCTTTCACAAGATATTTATTGCAGCGTGAAAGAAAAACATATATTGAGAAAAAACAATAGTTAAGATTTTTTTTTTTATATATTTTAAGAATATATATAAAGTTCAGAAAATTATTGCAAAACATTAAGTTTGCAATTTCTAGAGCATTGAAAATACAAAAAAAAAAGAAAAATATGAAAATTCTCATATTTGAAAAACATTTGACCAAAATAAAATTATTTAATCAATAAAAAAAAACCTTTAATTCCTTTAATTAAATGGTAACCAATAATATAGCGATGTCTACTTGCGTAAATTTAGAGATGTAATATTGATATAATTTTGAAAAACCAACTATTTTGGTCGATATTTATACTTTTTGTAGATAAAACATACTTAAGTGCCAAACTTAAGTATGTTCTTATTTATATCACATTAGAATGTCTAGGAAAATGTTGAAACAATCACCTTGTTTGGTTTGGGTGTAAACTTTATATAATCATAACCTTTGAATTTTGAATTTAAAACCTGTCGAATTAAATTTAGTGTAAGTAAATAAAAAATAAAATATGAAAATTCTCATATTTGAAAAACATTTGACCAAAATAAAATTATTTAATCAATAAAAAAAAACCTTTAATTCCTTTAATTAAATAGTATAATATAACGATGTCTACTTGCGTAAATTTAGAGATGTAATATTGATATAATTATGAAAAACCAACTATTTTCGTCGATAATTATACTTTTTGTAGATAAAACATACTTAAGTGCCAAACTTAAGTATGTTCTTATTTATATCACATTAGAATTTGCGGCCGTGGCGCAGTGGTTAGAACGCTTGCTTTATAAGCAGGAGATCCAGGTTCGTAACGAGCTCTGGACATATTTTCGCGTCACGGTAAGGAAGGAGGCGTGAACTTCCTGGTTAAATGCATTTCCGCGGTGCTCTGTGACAAGACCGTTAGGACTTCTTGGGGCACCTAAAATAAAAATAAAAAGAATGTCTAGGAAAATGTTGAAACAATCACCTTGTTCGGTTTGGGTGTAAACTTTATATAATCATAACCTTTGAATTTTGAATTTTAAAACCTGTCGACTTAAATTTAGTGTAAGAAAATAAAAAATAAAAGTTACTAATTTGTTGCCATTACATTTTGGGTAGGAATGGTAAATGTTTGAGGATATTTTTTTTTCCAGGCTCCTATCACCAAGTTTTAACAACAAGTTTTATTTCATAATCTACGTATAAATCATTGCTCAGCTACAGCTAGGGTTATACATATATTACACAGTGACGTAGCAAAGTATTTTTGGCCAGTAGGCATACTGGTCCAGGTGCCCAATTTCTGTTTTTCAAGTAATAACTTTTATTAAAAATAACTTTTACTAAAAAACAAAACAAAAAAAAACTCTTTAAGTTCATCTTAAGGCTCCTCTCGGCCCTGGGCCTAATTGCTTGAGGGAGAGAAAATGTTAACAACTTACACTGGCCTTGCTGTTTTTAGGCCACTGAAACTACACGCAGATAAAGATAATTCCGTGAAAAGTTAGAAATTTTACATGCGCATATAAAAATACCGTAGTTGTTTGAACCAAGACTTTTAGAGTCAAAGGATATACTTGATCAGGCAGACTTTTATCGTTTCAAAGTGGCCAAAAATCTTTACAAAAATAAAGCGTTCTCTTAAAAAGTTTGGGACTCCCTAATCTTCAGGGCATGGTGTTATAGCCCCCATAATTCAGGACAGGTTTAAACTTTCTCTCCTTAGTTTTTAAATAATAAATACATTTACGCAAAAAACTTGTAAAGAAGAACTAACAGTTATGCCAATTACGTTCCTTTCAAATGAACTACTCTTTCTGAGTCTCCCATGGGTATATGCGCCTTCTGCTAACTGCTTTGTTTCTGCCTTGTTGGTCTAAATTCCAGTGGTTCTAAATTCCGTGGTTCCAGAGGTTCTAAATTCCTAGGTTGGTCTAAATTCCTAAATGGCCAGAGAGTGAATATTTTTGAGACGGTTTGATTAAGAGAATGGTTATTATAGCTAAAACTCATGGACCGCAATTAGAGAGGGTTTTAATTATGGGCAGAAATCTATTATTGATATTTTCAAACTTTACTGGGAAGGAATACTTAAAACCGCGCAAATCAAATGTTGCGGCAAACCAAATGTCAGTGACTTAGAGTTTTACTTTTTTACATGACATTTGTACGAGATCCTGTCAAGGTTATTGTAAAATATAGGTAAATTTATTTACTTACTTTATATAGATTACTTTTAATTTACTTTACAAAATATATAAAATGTAACCTCATGTAGTTTAAATTTTATTTTATATATTTTATTTTTAATAAAGATTTGTTATTACTTTTAAAATAAAAAATTTCTACTTAAAAAATACTATTTTATTTGTAAATTTAATTTACATTTGGTAGCATATTACTTTGATGTAATTTACTTTCATATGCAATTTACTTTTTAATATAATTTTTTTTTAATTAATTACTTTTATAGGTAAATGTAAATTACAGTTTTAGAAACTTTTATATTATGTAATGTAGTTTTCAAAAGTAATTAACTTTTAAATGTAAAATTAAATAAATGTACCTTGAGTAGGGATCCCTAAAAATTGTTTATTAACAAAAATTTTCAGATTCAGCAAAATTATTTTTGAAATTATTCCAATTTTTGCTTAAGGTGCTCATACTACCCTAATCTACCCTACATTTAATATTACTCTTTAATATATATATATATATATATATATATATATATATATATATATATATATATATATATATATATATATATATATATATATATATATATATATATATATATGTATATATATATATATATATATATATATATATATATATATATATATATATATATATATAAATATATATATATAAATATATATATTTTTATATAAATATAGATATAAATATATATATATATATATTTATATCTATATTTATATATATAATGCGTTCGTCATCTTTCCCCATGTAGGGGAACATGGGGCAAGATGACGAACGTTTCGAAAAACGCCTGTATCTTAGTCAATATCTGTGCCAAAAATTAAAACTTGATTTAAAAGTGATAAAAAATCATTCCACGTCACTGATGTATAAAAAAACACTCTAAAAGTAGAAAATAGCTAAGGAAAAACTCATTAAACGATGTTAACTCAAATCGTTTTCTTGCCCCGTATGACGATTTGAGTTAACAAAATTTAAAACTTTAAGAAAAGAAAACTCTATGAAGCTATAAACGCCTCAAAAACCATCATCACAAATTCTTTTTTATTAAAAAAGTATTTGTGATGATGTAAAAATACAAATAAAGGTGTAACTTTTAAAACTAATAAATTATACAATTATATCGGTCAATGCAAAAAAAAACAGTAACAACCTAGTAATCAGTTTGTAGCAAACTCTAACGCAACAAAATAAAACTATTGTCAAACAAATATTGTATTTCGTAATAAAATAATGACTGAACAATACAAGAATAGCAAACAGTACAAGTAAACTTCCGTTTAATATAGATTACGGACAAGCCATCTTGCCCCGGTCATCTTGCCCCAGGCTAATACAATCTTTAAAATGAATCAGAATCAGTACATAATCAAATTATCATAGCCTAATACTTCTTGTATGGCTTCCAGTTTAATCAAATTAAATAAAAATCTCTCGCTTACCTTTAGCTGGTGATGTAGCGATGTATTAAATCAAGTAAAACGAGGATAAAAAGTTTTTTTCTCAATGTCGGAAAAACTTTTTTAATACATAACTTTCGTCACAAAAATAATATTTAAAAAGAAACCATTGATAAATCTAGTAAAATTGATCTACTTCCCTTTCAGCTAAAGTCAACTGTTATATTTAGTTTTGCTTAAGAGATAACTGTAGGTCGTCATCTTGCCCCATTCGTCATCTTACCCCATGTTCCCCTATATAAATACAGTACGTGCCAAAATTGTCACCACGTTTGAACAAAAAAATATTTTATATATTTAATTAATAGGTAAACTGTGAAGAAAAATGAAATTTTAATTTTATTAATTAAATTTAAGACTTAGCTAACTAAAAAATTGCTTTTTGTTAAATTTAGAAGATATTGAATTTTTTTTTTTTAATTTTATGTGAAAAGCTTACGATGACAATTTTGTCGCGAATGAAAGCAATTAACATATTTGTCCACAGTTAATTAGGCATACGACATAAATTAATAGCCTTATGACTTAAAATGATTGAGTTATCAACTTTTCACAGATTTAATTTTGACAAAATCAAACTTTTAACGATTAAATATTGTTTAAATTTTGATTTTGTTTACAAAACATAAAAAAAGTATTGCTATTATCATCATGAGTAAAATAAATCTTGAACTAGAATAAAATATTGTAGAAAGGCTTAAATCCGGACAATCTTATTGTGACATTGCTGCTGAATTCAGAAAGTCTCATAATCTCATATATAAAATCAAATTGCACAATAATTTAGAAGTAAATAAGCCTAAAAGTGGTCGAAAGAAAATTTTTACACTAAGAGACCAAAGAACAATCGCTCATTTAATTGCTTATGGAGAGTCTAAAACTGCAAAGGATGTTACTAATTTAATGAATAACAGCTATGGGACTCATGCTTCGGTGCGGACAGTCAATAGAAAGCTCAAAAGAATCGGTTTTCGATTCAGAAGAAAGATCAAGAAGTCATTGTTAGTTTCTCGTCACCGCCAAGCTCGTTTAAATTATGGTAAACTTCATACACACATGACTTTTGATGACTTTTACGACTGGATTTGGACAGATGAAAGTAAAACTAATATGTTTGGATCAGATGGTATAAGATATACTTGGAGAAAGCCTAATTCACAATTAAATGCTCGAGATTTTACACCAACCATTAAATATGGCGGAGGAAAACTCTTGTTTTGGGGATGTTTTTGTGCTCGTGAAGTCAGTGAATTAGTGAAAATTAATGGAATAATGAACGCTGATGACTATATCAACCAGGGCTCGAATTAACGTAAAAAAATCTAATCGCGATTTTTGTTGTTGCTTATAACCCCTCCTCCACTCCCGCCGGAGAGGAGGGGGCATTATTTATTTTAACTTATTTATAATAACATATATAATAAGTCTCATTTTTGCATAAGATGTCATAACATTTACGTTCAGCGGTTGTAAAGTAGCTTTAGTTATAATTTACATTATTACTATTATTATATTGCATTAAATCTAACGGCTGTATTTTTGTAAAATCAATGAACTTGATATAATCTTCTTTTAATTAATTATTTCATTTTCTATTTTATTTACATATTTTAAACTGTTTAAAACAACTAGAATATTTAATTTTCTATAAATTTTTAACAGTAAAAAATTTAATTAATAACTATTTATAACTCTAAGAAAACAATCTATAAATTTGAAACAGTCATAAAAAACTATTAAAAATGACGAAAACATTATCGTGATAAAATGTTAAAACTTAAAATGTTAAAACTTAACATTTTCACGAAAACCCGCACAATCACAAACAAGAATGATAATTAAATTCTTATTAAGTAAGTTTTCTCATCTAAGTAACCTTTTCAAATTCCCATGATATTTCTATCTATTGCTTTTTCATTCAATGTATTTTTTAATAAAAGTTAGCGTTCACTTTTTCATTCAATAAAATAAAGCGAAAGAAAAAAATGTGTCTAAATAATAAAATCTTTTACGATCTAATACTTTTTTTGATTGCTAATAGAAAAAGTATTAGATGCTAATCGTAAATATTTTGATCGTTTTGTAATCATTTCACAAGTTTAATGCTTAGAATATTTCAGGATTTTTACTAACAAAAAATTATTTTTACTAAACAAAAAATCATACGCCATTACAAGTTATTATTTAATATTTTAGTTTTAAGGGGTTACAATGCGCTAAAATATAATTAAAAGTTGTCACAATTTTCTTCCTCGCTTTCACTTTCTTCCAAATCCGATATTGTAACTGTCGCTAGATCAATGTCTGTTTTTCCTGACTTTCTTTTTCTTTTTTCCAGATAACGATGAAAATTTGCTGACAATCGTCTAACTTTATCGTTATACCATTCGTCCATAGCAGTATCAGGTTCAAATTTGTAAATTTCAAGACCTTCTTCACTTATCCGAAGTAGCTATTCTAAGAGATCTCGTCTAAGACAACTTCTCCAATCATTTTTACGCAATTCATATATGAAAACATACGTTCTACTTTCGTATTTGTAAAAGGACAAATTAAAAATAGTTCAAAAATATCAAGAATATTTCGGCACTCTTTGACCAAATTTGATTTGGAAAAAACAATTTCCCAAATTTTCAAATAATACTCATTTTGATTGTTACTTATGATAGGAAATAAGTATGCTTTTAAAATGCTCCACTCATGAAGTATATTATTCAAATCACATTTTACACCAATTAAAAATTCAGAAAAATGTTCATCAACTTCACCGATAGCTTTATCGCCAAAAGTTCCATCATTCACATTTAACGGCCAGTTATAAACGTCAAGTAAAGCTACCAAATGTATAAACAATGGTGATTTTTGGAGAGATTGAAAAGGGCCTTCCATACATATGGTAATATTTGCAATAATTAGCTTGTACTCTTGATTCGAATAGGTATTTAATCGTTTGTTTTTTATAAATTTTTCCTTCCTTAAACAATCGGTCATTTTTCCTGCATTTTGAACATTTTTGCTAATTGATTTTCTAAACCTTTTATTTTTCTTTTTTTTACTTTATGCTCCGCTTTAAAAAAAAATTATCGTTACAGAAGTCACTGCATTTTTATACTGTAAAAGAACACTAAATATTCGCGAATAGAGTATCGATCTTCTAAAATAAAAAGAATAATCGCGAAAAAAAGAAAGATCGCGAAAAAACAAATTTTATGAAAAAACTAATCGCGAAGGTGCGAAAAGTAATTGCGATTCGCGATCGCGATACGCTTAATTCGAGCCCTGTCAACATCCTTAAGGTCGGATATTTCAAGTCCCTTCGAAAACGGGGCAGAACTGTGCGTAACACGATGTTCATGCAAGACAACGAATCCAAGAATAAGGCTGATAAGACCATTAAATTCCTTCATGAGAAGAAATTGAAAGTCATTGACTGGCCAGCACAAAGCCCTGATCTTAACCCACTCGAAAATTTATGGGCAATAGTTAAACAACGGGTCTACAACTTTCCTACTCCACCTTAGAATAAGGATGAACTTTGGGCTCGTGTACAAGAGGTTTGGTACTTAATTACACGCAAGGAATGCCGCAAATTGGTTGCTAGTGTTCCTGAAAGAATTCAGGCTGCAATTAAATCTAAGGGAGGATACACTCGATATTAATTTACTACAATATGTTATTTATTTTCAGTTGCGACAAAATTGTCACCATTAGCTCTTCACATAAAAATTAAAAAAAAAGATTCAATATTCTCTAAATTTAACAAAAAGCAATATTTTCAGTTAGCTAAGTCTTAAATTTAATTAATAAAACTAAAATTTCATTTTTCTTCGCAGCTTTTCTATTAAAAAAAAATAATAATAATTCTTTGTACAAACATGGTGACAATTTTGGCACATACTGTATATATATATATATATATATATATATATATATATATATATATATATATATATATATATATATATATATATAATATATATATATATATATATATATATATATATATATATATATATATATATATATATATATATATATATATATATATAATACATTAACATAATTATGTATATAATTATGTTAATGTATTATATACATGTATATAAATTATGTTAATGTATTCGTCAAATAGAGTGCTCAATGTTCTTAAAGAACAGAGTAATAACAAATTAGTAAAAACAATTATCTAATTTTTAGTTGTCTTCAACATCTTAGAATAAATAATATTTACATGTGTGTGTGTTTATAAATATATATATATATATATATATATATATATATATATATATATATATATATATATATATATATATATATATATATATATATATAGTGATTTCCAATTTTAGATTTAACATTTTTGCTCAACGGAGAGTTGTACCATATAATTTTACCTTAAATGTTTTTATTTTTATTTTTGTTTATTTGCAGTTGGTAGATGAGTTTCGAATTGTATCCCGATTTGCTTAAACCCTCTTCAGACGGAAGAATGGAATTATTAAACACAGTTTCATTTACTGCCATAGTCGATAATCTTAACTCAATAGTGCGAGGAATTTCTTTTATTATATTAGGTGAATGGTTTGAATCAGATTGAACATACATATGTTAGTTATTAGG
Source organism: Hydra vulgaris (assembly GCF_038396675.1). Classification (NCBI taxonomy): domain Eukaryota; kingdom Metazoa; phylum Cnidaria; class Hydrozoa; order Anthoathecata; family Hydridae; genus Hydra; species Hydra vulgaris. Next base: position 11,448,608 of record NC_088929.1, read on the forward strand.
TTTACAATATGTTTGATAAGAACTGTTACTCAGGTTTAATGTTACATCAGCATAATTGATTATTTTAATATTACATTGGATGGAGATAAGTAGGTTGTTACTTTTAAAAATATGCCTAAAATGCTTTTTGATTTTTTGGTTACAATGTAAAGTTCAAGTGTAAAGTTCAAGTACTTGACTTACTCAATGTAAAGTCCAAGTAGTTGACTCAAGTTCGCTTCTTGCATTCCACCCTAAGTTTACTTAATTTTTATTTATGTAAATGTTTTATTAAAATTATAGATATAATTATTTTTTAATTATTTACATATTTTTATTTATAATTTATAACAAATATCATTAAAAAATAAAAAATAATATAATTATTAATTTTAATAAGACGTTAAAAAAAAAAAAATTTGATTGCTAATTCTCCTTACATATAATTGCGTGCGGACGTATGCAAGTTTTACATAATAGGTAAGTTTTCATTTCATTAAAGTTTATTTTTCAATTGTTAAGAGACTTTTTTTCAAATAATTTGCTAAGTTTAGATAATTATAATAAAAAACAACACGTGTATGCTATGTATGATACGCATTTTGTTTTGTTTTAGAAATAAAATGCGCATTTTGTAATAGTATTATTTGCTGTTATGAAACAAACTACTGTACTGTAAGCTATATTTATACTATAAATTTATAAACATATATAAATGTATAAACTGTACTGTTAGCTATATTTTCAGAAAATGGCTTCAGGATAAAAATGCTACAATATAATACTAGAGCCAGCTGAAGATTTGAGACAAGGAAGCGTAGACAGTTTTATTTGTAAGAATTTCGAGGATACTTTGAATGTAGCCATTCAAAGTATTTTCGAATCTATGAGCTATCAGATCAAGTGATTGGGGTGTGTGCTGGCACCATAGCTAGCAACACAGGAAAGAATAGCTATAAGGAATATTATTGTTCATGTTTTGGGAAGGCCTGTTCTCTAGCTAATGTGCAGACATTACATATATGAGAGACATGTGTCACATGTCATGGAACTTGCTTTTGGTACAACAAAAAGTCCAAACAAACACCTCTATGTTTTACTTCAGAAGCTATGGCCGCAAATACATAGAGAAGTTAATAAACTGGAAAGAATTGTCAAATTTGAATGATCTCAGGATGCATTTAGACCAGGTACTCTTTTGCACCAACTTGCAGTTGAAACTAAAGAATGTTGCACCACAGCAATTCAGAGAAACACTTCCCAAAACTACAAACTACAGAGACTACAGCCGTGGTGCAACGGTTTTGCACTTGCCTTAGAAACAAAGGATCCGTGGTTCAAACCCCACCTCTAGGCAAGTTAAAAAAACCGTAAGGACTTCTTGGGGCACCTAAATAAAATAAAACAAAGTATCTTTGCCCACTACTGGCTTACTTCCTGGGTGCAGATATACCTAATTTCTTCTTTAAGCAGCCGAGAGCTCACCATGAGGTCAGGTTTATGAGTGACTGTTTTTACCTTCTTGTCCTGCAGATGACAAAGAACTATCATCCAAATGATTTAAAAGCAGTAGAGGCTGCTACTCTCAAGAACTGCTACAAATTACATTGTGTTTTTCCATGGTCTATTCTTTGTGAAGAGTCCTATGGTAACTCAAGCTCCTTTAATTGACCAAAGAGTTTTTATGATAGTTTACCAGCTCCAAATGTCAGATGATTACATAGCCTATGCAGAGATTGAAGTTCTCAGCAAAAGCCTTCTACGACACACTTCGTATCTAGCTCCCCAGCTTGTAGTTTGTCTCTTGCTGACAGGGATCTAGATGCCAACGTTAAGAACAACATCATTAACAACTTGCTGTATTTTGCCGTTCTAGAAAAAGAATTTTTGGTGCTTAAGAAACCTGGAAATCTCTTGATGATTTTATCACTGAGCAAAGTTGTCCTCTCTTTTTTCTCCTAGGAAAAATTACTAAGGAAGAGCTTTTGTTGTGGAGGGAGAAAGGTATAGCTGCTTGCGAAAGTGAGAGAGCTCCAAAGTCAATTGTCAAGTGTGCAAATCAGCTTATAGTGGTAAATGATTGGGCAGAACGTCACATAAAGTTGATCCAAGACTTTATTTGAAGGACACATTACGATGATAGACTTCAGGATACTCATCAGGTAATTTGCGTGTAAATTAATAGAGGGAGGGGGTGGTTTTTGAATAACAAGGCAATTTAGAATAGCAAACACATCATGCTCATTGCACCTAACAATTTAAACCTAACAACCCCTTACCCCCACCTGATGTACGTGCATGCTATACAATAATGTCTGCAAAACTTTTTAAAGTATTTCCATATTATTTTATTTAATAAACTATTATATAAATAAAACTATTTGTTTCAATTATTATATAAATAAAATATTATTATATTATATGACTCATTATTATATAAATAAAACAATTAATTTCAAACACTTGGAATTTTATTGCTTGGATTATTTAATCATTTTACAAAATAACCTGCTATTTTGATTTTATTAACTATTTTTTAGGTCGTCCATAATAACAGACAGCAAGTATCCAAGAAAGTTATAAAGAAACACCTACAGAACATCTAACAAGTATCACAACTGTCGTCACGTTTTTGTTGCTTTTCAACTCAATTTAGAATTATTATCTGAAATAAAATTGTCATACAAAATCTGTATCTTCCTTATTCTATTAGAAATATTTTAAATCGAAACCAGTGTTTTGTGAGTGTTTTAAATTTAAAACTATATATATTCGGAATTTTAAAATATAATATTCAGGAAAAATTCTATTATATAGAAATTGTCTAAATCCACCTTCTTTACCTTAGAGTTGATTTGGGAGGCTGAAACTTTCACTATAAGGTTCTAATACATAATGATTTAACTTTTCCACATATTGATTTTCGAAAAAAAATAATTTTTATTGTATGGTGTTTTCTTTCAATATATAGTGTGTTTTTAGTATTCTTTTGTATTCCATCGTATTCTTTTAGTATTTTTTAGTATTATTTTGTTTTAAATTAAAGTGTAATTTGTTTCTCGTCTTGTACAGGAATTATTATACTCTAATAGTATAATAATGTTACATATGTATAAATGTGTGTGTATATATATATATATATATATATATATATATATATATATATATATATATATATATATATATAGTATATATATATATATATATATATATATATATATATATATATATATATATATATATATATATATATATATATATATATATATAAATACAATAAATACACACAAATGTGTATGTGAATATTGTATATGATATTACTGCTATTGTTGTATAAGTTTGTTAATTCAATATTAGTGCGTTGTTTTTATGGTTTACAAATATAATTCTTCAAAGTTGTTTCTGGGATTCTCAAAAGTGAGCAAGTTGTTTCTGGGATTCTCAAAAATAAAATGAAATGGACAGTATTAAACCTGGAGACAAGTTTCTTTAAAGACTTTTGGGATCAACTTTTTTGTTTTTATTGGCACATCTGATAATAAATGTAGAAGGTTCATGCCTTAAAAAATTGTCTTTTGAAGCTATAATGGAAATCTCAAACACTCTAAACCTGAGTAAAAATAAAACTACTTTAAAAAAGTTTGCAACAAAACTTAGAAAGATAATGTTAGAACCTAATATACCAACTTAGATTAAGGAGCTGCATAACACTTTGTCAGATTTTTATGATGCAAAAATTAAATCATTTATTTCAGGAAATAAAGAGATAATTCGCAGTTTGGTATTTGTAAAAAATACTACTGATTTAATTCTTTGCATGAATAAAGAAAGAGGTTTGAATCTTTATTGCACTGTTGTTAGGATTTCATTTGATGCTGGACAGGGTTTTCTTAAACGTATTGTAAATGTTTTTAATCTATTATGCACAAATACAACTTCAGAAAGTCTAGATGGTTCCGGTGTAAAAAGATCATTGGTTTTAGCATTTCTAACTACTGGCCTATATCAGTACTTTCTGAGACACGTTCTTTATATTTATCCTTAACTTTTTCAACTGTAATTTTTCTTTTTTATATTGCTATCTTAAACGTTTGTATTTTAAAGCATGTAGTGAAGAACAAAAAAAAAATAGAAAATTGTGTATAAAAGTTAGTTTAGATTTTAAAAATCATTTTAAAACACTTTATCAAATCTAATAATAATTAAACAAGCAAAAATAAATAAGTTAGAGTAAACCCAAATTTACCCTAGCGGTCACTGTCGCGCTCACTTGCGCGGACAATGGCTTCTTGTTGTGTTAAACTTTATTGGCGGATACGTTCCCGCTCTTTTTCTCTTCTTAATAACATTTTAATTCATGAACACGTTTTTTATTGTAACGAAGCATTATTTGCACGGTCTTGTAAATTATTGTTACTGGAAATAAATATACATATAAAAATAGTTTAGTTAATGAGTAACTAAATATTGGAGCCCACGGAAAATCGATATCGTCGTTGAAATAATTCGTTGATGCAAAAGATTGAAGCAGAATGTACGATGTATGTTTAGCACAAGCACAGTGTACGATTTACGTTTAAAACAGACTTAATCTTTTCAACATGTTCTCAATATGCCAAAATTTTAGTTGCGTATGTTTTAGTTTTAGTTGCGTAAGTTTTAGTTTTAGTTGCGTAAGTTTTAGTTTTAGTTGCGTAGGTTTTAGTTTAGTTGTATAAGTTTTAGTTTTAGTTGCATAAGTTTTAGTTTTAGTTACGTAAGTTTTAGTTTTAGTTGCACAAGTTTTAGTTTTAGTTTCATAAGTTTTAGTTTTAGTTGCATAAGTTTTAGTTGCGTAAGTTTTAGTTTTAGTTGCGTAAGTTTTAGTTTTAGTTGCGTAAGTTTTAGTTTTAGTTGCATAAGTTTTAGTTTTAGTTACGTAAGTTTTAGTTTTGGTTGCGTTAGTTTTAATTTTAGTTTCATAAGTTTTAGTTTTAGTTTCATAAGTTTTAGTTTTAGTTGCATAAGTTTTAGTTGCGTAAGTTTTAGTTTTAGTTTGGTAAGTTTTAGTTTTAGTTGCGTAAGCCTTTTCTAAAGTTGCAGGGCAACTTTAGAAAAAGCTCACGCAACTAAAACTAAATTCCGAATTTGTTCTGATTTTCAGTGAATTTTTGCAGATCTTTCGAGATTTTGCAGCGGCAAGAAGTTTTTCTTGGCGATAATGGAGCGACTACCTACGAACTAGCAAGTGAGTGAGGCCCCGGCCGAAAGCTGGAAAAAGTTTGTAATAGATAACGTAATAAATTTATAAATATATTTGCTATTTATTAAATAGTGGCATATAATATGGATATAAATATACATGGGTGTAAACATATATGTTTTCTATTTATTCATATGCTGGCATACAATATTCTTACTTATTTATACAAAATTTAGTTGGGGAGAATTGTCAAAATTAGAACACCTAAGGAATAAATCTTATTTAACTGAAGATGATTTAACTATGAAAACAGCAAATATTTAATTAAAACAAACAGAAAACCCCACTAAATTTTTAACTATAATTTTACTTAAGCGATTGTACTATTTTTGGATATAAATTCGGTTTTGTCAAGGCACCATTTTGTTCTAATCAAGGCAACCGCTTATCTAAGTTGGTATACTTCGATTGCTTAATCGGAACAGTTTACTTTCTTTTAAAATAATCAACAGAAATCAATAAAAAAATTAAAAAAAAAAGAAAAAAAGTGGCGTTAAAAAATGTAAAATAAAAGAATGTCAATAAACATTTTTGTAGTGGATTTGCAGCAGTCCTGTATAGGGATTTTGAGTGGTTTATTGGAGTTTTGCTCATCACTTAATCATTGGCTAGGCACTTTTGACAGCTGCCACTAATGTTCGAATAAATAACCAATGAGGCATCCGCCAGCCACTTTTTGCGCTGGGAGTATACCCAGCAAAAAATTTTGCGCAATAGTTATTGAAGCGAACAGTTGTTTTTTTCTACAGCGTGTTTAAATTGTTATACAAATATGGAAACTTCAATTTAAAACATAAAAGAAATAATAACCAAAAAACTAGAAGAACAGAAAAAAAAATCTATTCTCCAAGAAGCAGGGAAGTCGTTAAGTGGCAACTACCCTCAAATTTCAAAACTACACATAAAAAGTAATTTTTTCTTTAGTCACATAGGTAATATTATACTGACATTAAAAATACCAAAAAGCACATAAAATGGTAGCTCGTTGCTATGGTAACCAAAAAAAAAATAGCTGAAAATACTACAAAAACTGTCTTTACGCCGTAAAAAAAAAAGACTTGTGAGTAAAGGAGTGTCAATGAAGTTTTGCAGAACTGTTCTAAAATATCTAAATTTGTGATATAAACAAAGCAGATTTTTGAATAAATATATTTTTTCCATAAAAAGCTACAGACAAATTAGGTTTTTTAAAAAAAGGTCAAAATGCAAAGAAAAAAACTTAACTCAAAATCTTAAGTCATATTAGAAATTCTACTCCTATCATATCATAAATATTGGCAAAATGAACAATCCCTGAAAAAATCATAATGATAGCATGTTTACTTTTCAAGATTTTTTTACCGGGGTGTTTAAAAAGCAAATTCTCAGAAAACGCAAAACAAAAAATAAAATCATAAATTAATGTTAATTTCATAAATATTTCTTTAAAAAAATTACTTTTTAAAAGAATATTTTTAAAACTACCAGATTCATAATATTTCTTGGCCTTTTCTATTGACTTTTGGTGATCATTCTTTGACAAGATTTGACGTCGTAACAACTTTTGTTTAATCTTAAAACTTTCACTCGATTTAAATGATGATAGATTTATTCGTTTTTTGTTTATGAGTCTGCAACCTGCTAAAGTAAAATGTCCTGGTTTCATATTTAGTTTTTCATAAATTAAAATAACAGACTTCATACCAATGTTATAATTTCCAACAGCATCGTTCACTCCGAACACTAAACTGGCTAAACCAACATAATTACTTTAATTTTTCCCATATTCAATTATTAAAACTCTCATTACAATTCTGGGTTTTGCCATGCAGACACTTTACTAATTCGGAATCTTTACTTAAATCAGCATTTATTAAATCAGCATATATTGGCTTGACTTTGTGAATAATATCAACAGGAATTCCTGGTCCAGTTTTTATTGCTATTTTTGTATAATTTTATGGTGTCATGGGTTTAGACATATTCATAAGCTGAGTAAATTTTTCAATTCCAGTATGACCATGTCCTAATATTCTCATTGCATATATTGTCCTGTTTTAATATCAAACTCTTTAACACAATTATCTGATGTATAAAATTCATATTTATAATCACAAGATAGTGTAGTACACTTTAAATATAGCAACGATGCTAGTCCCTTCTTTTTTTCATGGTAATAACCTAGGTACAGTGCACAGTTTTCACATTGAGGACACATTAACAATGAAAGAACTTTAGATAAGATTTCAGTATCTATAATACTGTAACCACTAATTTTTTTAATGTTTTTACTTGGTTCATTTGTAATGAATTTACTTAGCAGATGCGCCTAAAATATTACTGCCATTTAACTCACATCCACTTACATTACATGCATTTTTATCTTTCCGCACATTAAAAACTCTTCTTTTTTTGTGGTACTTTGTTCTCTGCTTTACTCTATCATTCATTTTTGTGTTCTTAATAACATCCAAATCATCCAAAAAATCTAAAGGATTTTATCATATTTTTTTGTTTCTGCTGTTAGATAAAGTAGCTTTGATAACTTGATAAAATCGCAATTGCAAATGGCTTATGTTTGAGTATAATAAGGAACAGAATATTATTTAGCAAAGAAGATATAAATTAAAACATATATTTGAAACAGTACTACAGAATAAGTTCACCAACAAAATATTCACCCCCATAGCAACGCGTTGCTATGCAAATATTTTTTTACTTGGGTTCAAAAAAACATAAATTAAGCAAAAACTTATAAAGAAATCTATAATTTTTTTTTTAGATTCAAAATCTACATAAAATTTTGGTCAACAATTACTAGAAAAAAAAAATTTAATTTTTGAAAAAATTTGAGGGTAGTTGCCCCTAAAAAGAACAAGAAAAAAGTTTTCCGTCGGTAATGAGTGCCTAAAGATATTAATGGACAGAATTGAAAAACTAGAAGTTTATTATTATAACAACAAATCTAATGTTATGAGTATTCAAAAAGATTTATATGATTTTAAAGTGGTCTGCATCACACCTAAACCCTTTAGGGGAAAAAAACTTGATATTTTATAGGATGTTTTTCTTTTATGTTTTTCTGAAGTGTTAAATTAAATCATTTCAAAAAATAACAAAATTAATTTTTTTTACCTCCCTGCTTGGTAGTTATGCGCATAAATTAGCAAAATTTAGGCAAAAAAATTGACATTTTCTTAACAAGAATATCTTGGGAACCACTCATGTTCTACAAACGAAACTTTATAAGTAGTTTTATATATGTTCAAAAAATGTGCTGAATTCAAATTTTAATACTTTAATATAAAAAAAAGTTAATTTTCTTTGGTTCAGCACATCACAAATACACTCAAGAATAATTGCTAAAAGTTTGAAAAAATTGAGTGGTTAAAAAATTAAAAAATGCACAAAAAGGTAATCGCTAGAAAAACGCAATTTACATTAAAAAGTAGATTAATAAATAAAGTACATTAAGTTTTTTACACAATAAAAACCATCACTGATGTATGCAATACCTTCTGCTTCATTATGTTGGTCAATAAAACCTTTTTAAGGAACGATACGTCATAAGCACACAAAAAACTATACATATTGGACTTGTATTTTTCAAGACATTTCAGGAAATATATCTCTAAGAGCCGTTGCTAGGGCGCCTTATTTTCCAGTACCAAATCTATTAAGGATAATTTATGCCTTTTATTTTTTTTTTTTAATTTCATTTTATTATTATAAGAGTAGACATAATAAATGAATGAAAATTGTAAAAAATGAAGTTAAAAAAAATTTTTTTTCAGCCAGTTTTTTGAGGTATTACTACCTTAAAACAGCTCTAAACTTTTAAGAAACCTTATGGAAAAGGTAGTACAAACTAAAAGTGTTATAATAAGGGTTTAAATATTTTACACAAAAAAAAAACAATCAATTTAGAAAACAATAATCTACGAATAGATGGAGTTAAAGAAAAACCTGATGAAACCTGGAGTGACTGTGAAAATACAGTAAAAAACATTTTCAAAAAATAACTGAAAATGAGGTGGTTGTGGAAAGAGCGCATCGAGTGGGCAAATCAAAAGATAGTAAACTTCAAAGAACAATAGTTTTGAAACTCTTAAATTACCAAGACAAAAACAAAACTCTAAACGCCGTAAAAAACTTGCGTGGAAATGGTTTATTTATTAAGGTGGTATTATCCTTCAAATTATATTTTCCGAAAAATAGTAGTTAACAAACTCAATATAAAAAACACCATTTTTTAAAATTTATTTGTTAAAAAAAGATGCCGAGTCAGCAAAAAAACACACGTAATTACAAGAATATAAATACCTTGAGTAATTTTTGAAATAAAAGCTTTTTAATTTTACAAAGATACAGCTAAATGGTTGGTGGAGGGCCCATAGTAGAATTTTTCAAAAATACTGAGCAAAAGTAAAATGGCAGATAATAAACTGTAAAAATAATAACAAATAGTACATAGTGTATGTAAAAATTTGAATTCTGATCAAAATAAAAATATCTATTAGATTTATTCTATATATTTGTTTTATAGATTTATTTTATATATTTGTTTTATAGATTTGTTTTATATATTTGTTATATAGATTTATTTTATTCTGCTACCAGCCCATTCAAACTTTCAAATAAAAAGAGTAAATAGTTTCTAAGATATTAATATTCTAGTTTAAAAATATTCAAAAAAATATTATTCGGAGAAAAATAGCTTTTAAAATAAAAAATGTCTTAAAATTAAAAAAATCTCTTATCAGAAAACATAAAAACTGGCCACAACATTATGTTTGACCACCTTCAATCTCTTGCTCTTTGTCAAAATAACCTTTTTAAGTGATTTCGTTTTTTTAACTCTTTCGATATATTTTAGACGTTTTTTGTCGTATTGTTGTGCACCGAGATTGAAATAGTATCATGGCAAATTGTTTAGCAATTTAAAAACTTCAGTAAGTCCTGATATTCCTTCATTGTATGAAATAAGAGCAGAACTCACTGAAATTTCCACAATTTGTTTCGATACAAAGATATTTTTAGGACAACGATTCCAAATTATTTGGTTAAGGGACTCTTGGAGTTTTGAGTTAAGCCGTGCAAACACTTTTTTAGATGTTGCACATTGGACAAATCTTGAAAAACTGGTTTTAATTTGGTCATTATTGCTTCTGGTAAATTTACTTTACTTTCATATGTTTTAAGTTTAGTTACTTTATCAGACTGACACTTGCACCAACTACTTTTGCCTACCTTGTCTCACCACATCCTATTTCACGAAATTTTTGGTCCAAGGAAATGGTAGCGGCCAATAATTTGCTTTTGGAGAGGGATTCTGCACTTTTCTTCCAGTGGATATTCTTTTGTGCGGCCGTGGCGCAGTGGTTAGAGCGCTTACTCTATAAGCAGGAGATCCAGGTTTAAAACGAGCTTTGGACATATTATCGCGTCACGGTAAAGAAGGAGGCGTGAACTTCCTGGTTAAATGCACTTCCGTGGTTTTTTTTTGACAAGATCGCTAGGCCTACTTAGGGCACCTAAATAACAACAAAAAAAAGAAACATATATAAACTAAGTTTATTGTGACCCTTATGTATGGTTACTAGACTTACTTATTAACTTTATTGCTTGCGAAAATTTTGTTAATGTTCAAATAAATGATAAGATTTTGTCAAAGAAAAGTTCGGTTATTTTTTAAAACTACCTGTTAAATCTTCTACACTAGTTTTCTTTAAATTTGCTGCTAAATTTCTTTGAAAAATAAGGTGTCGCAGATAGCCTACAAAGTTTCGTACTTTTGGTATCTAAAAAAATTTTTCAAGTATACATTCATAAGTTCATAATATAAATACACTTTATGTCTTTTTTTTTGCATTTCTTAAATATCCTTAAATAAAATTTTGTCTTACTTCTGAAAAATGATTGAAATAATTAGTTATGTTTAAAAAATTTCGTTTCCCTTTTGAAAAATGATTGAAAAAACATTAAGTTTAACTAATGGCAAGAATTAGGAGAATGTTGGCTCTCGTGCGCAGATACTTTAAGAGCGGCTTATGTTCGACAAAATCTCCGCGGAAGGGAGCCAATAAATTTCTACTACTGGTTATTAATTAAATTCTGAATGACGTCCTTTATGGACGACCCCGAATAATTACTTTAATTTTTTTTTTATATTGTAAAAATAAAATTAAAGATTTTTATACTGTAAATAACAATATAATGCTTCTCTATAAATTTACTTTTACAATTTATTAATAATGAAGGTGGCCACCATATTGAAAATTCTTCTAAAGTAAGGTAATTAAATAAGTTATGCAAAACTCAGAGAGTTTTTTTTTTTCATTTTATTTTATATTTCGCTTTTAAATAAACTGCAGATGAACTTTACATGGTAAATATCAAAAATAAAATATTTTAAAAACAGACGGGGACTCAAAGAAGATATTGATGATGCAGTATCACCTAAACCTTTTCATAGAGCCCCTTAATATAATAAAATATTGATATTTCAAATTACAAAATATTCAAAAAGAGTTATAAAAATCCATTAAAAATATAAAAGTAATAAAACTATATAAAATAAACTAAAGATATTAATAAAAAGTAAATTATTTTTACTATTACAAAGATATTTTGCAATAACTATATTGCAAATTTAGGTATTAAAAGAAATAAATGCAAACATTTACTAACTACTAAGTAACTACTAAGAATAAAAAGTAAAATTCATTTGAATAAATTTACAAAATTGTTTCTGAATTAATATTCCGCAAAATTAAAAATGTGTTTTTTTACTTGAAACTTAAATGAGTTTAATGATTTTACCATATTTACATTAGTTTTTTGAAAAGAATTCCATAACTTAGGTCCTCGATATGCTATTGAATATTCTGTATATTTATTTAATTTCCTTGGCAGTTTAAAGGAATTTGATCGATTTGTTCTTAATAAATACTTTTCATTTACATTTTTCTCACACTTACAAATGAAATTAGCTGGAGTTAGGTTAATAATATATTTATACATAAAAATTAGGTGCTGATAAAAATTTATTTACATTCGTCATTTTTATATTTCTCATTAAAGGTTTAGTATGCTCTTCTCTTTTTTTCCCGTAAATGGTTCTACACACATGTTTTCGCAAACTGTATATTTTTTTAAGTTTTGATGGTTGTGTACTAGCCCATGTAATATTAGCACAGTTAATAAAAAAACGAATTAAAGAAAAGTATATTAATTTTAGACAAACTGTATTTTCATATGGACGAACTCGGTACATCAGACCAATGGTTTTACTAAATTTTGATTGTAAATATTTAATATGGGGAAGCCAAGATAAAATATTATCAACAAGTATTCCTAAAAACTTTATAGTCTTGCTTTTTTATTTGTGTGTTATTTAAAAACTGGTCTGGAAATTTAAGGGAAGATTTTCTTCTTGCATTTTTTTATGAAACAAGGTATACTTTTTTTTTTTAACGTTTATTCGCCATGAACCAGTCATTTATATTATTTAATTCAAAACTCACGTCCGCATAAAGTTGTTTGAAACTATTGTTGGAAAGAAATAGGTTTGTATCATCTGCAAACATAATTGGGTTTAACTTTTCTGATGCATTATTTAAGTTGTTTACATAAGCTAAGAATAAAAGAGGACCAAGTACCGATCATTGCAGTACTCCACACGGGATTTTAAAGTATTCCGTATTCTTGATTAAGAACTTATTGTTTTCTATTAGTGAGGAAATTTTTAATCTAATAGTAGAAATTATTAGTTACTCTATAATGCTTTAACTTTTCTAACAAGATACAATGATCAACAGTGACAAAAGTTTTTGAGAGATCGATAATTATACCTAAAGTAAATTTGTTATTGTTAAAGCCTATTTTTATTTGACCAACTAGTTCGACTCCAGCATGTTCAGTCAAATGATTTTTCTAAAATCTAAATTGTTTTGAATAAAAAAAATTGTTTTCATTAAAATGATTAAAGATTCTATTGTAAATTACACGTTTGAATATTTTTGACAATGCAGAAAGCACTGATAAAGGTCAGTAGTTGGAAACGTTAGAATGATCATCATTTTTATAAATCGAAAATACTTTTTCTAATTTTAGTACATCTCAAAATATCCCTTGATCTTAAAAAAGTTTTACTATTTAAAACAACAATTTACAAATACTTTTTTTATTTGGAATAAGTATATCAATGTGTATATCATTAAATCCCGGTGATTTATTCTTTTTTAAGGAGGAAAAATCCGTTTCAAATATGTCAAAGTCATGCAATGTTTTGTCGTCTGATGGTTATAGATAGATTTTAAAAGAATTATAGTTTAGTGATGAGTTTGGTATACTTTTCTTAGCAAGATCAAGTCAACTTTATCTTGCTTCCAAGATTATTCCAAACTCGTCACTAACCTATAATTTTTAAAAAAATTATCTTAAACCATTAGACGACAAATGTAGGACTAGTCCTACATTTGTAAATTATTTATTAAACTGCTCATGTATTTGTTTAGGGCATTTATATCAGTATTTTTTATATTGATTCTTTTTGGTAGCAAAGAAGTTTTATTTTTATTTTTCTCTATTAAATCATTTATTACTGACCATGTTTTTTTAGTAGCTAACTTACAATTAGTAATTTGTTTGCTGTAGTATATTTTTTTAGTTTTTTTAAGAAGATTGGTATAAAAGTATTTATATGTTTTATAATTTTAATCCATATCTGTGTTTTATTTTTTTAGAAATTTGTTGTATAATTTTTTTTTTGGTTTTTGAGCATTTTATAAGTGTTTTATCCATCCATGGATTAGCGTTTTTGTATTTATTTTTATTACTTCATTTTATTGAAAATCTCTTGAAATTTGTTTAAAAATAAATTACACGCCTCATTTGCATTTTAAATTTTATAAACATCACTCCATTTTCACTGTATAGTTTGTGACAACAGATTGTTTGTATTAATGGTTCAAAGGTTATGTTTTTTCGAGCTTAAAATTTTAGGTTGATCCTCCAAAATAGCTGAAACATGTTTTATGTAAATATATATCGGGAAATGATCACTTATAATAATCTTGAATATACCTGCCTCATATGATGTTTCTTAATAATTGTTAATAAAAATATTATCGATGGCTTTGGCAGAAATTTTATTTACCCGAGTCGGTTTATTAATTATATGCTAGTAAGTGACCGGAGCCCGGGCCGTGGCCCCGGCTAAAAAACACTATTTGCCGGGGTTACAAGCCAAGGCTGGAATTTTTTTTATTTGATTCTTTTTTGCTGATTTTGTTTATTTTTTTCAAGTAAATATATGTTATGAAAGTTTAAGAAAATGAAAGAAAAAGTCAAAAAAAAAAATATACAAATATAATTTAATTATAAAAAATTTACAATGACAAATAAGAAGTAAGACACGTGTTTAAGACATCGTTGTATTTTGAATTTGGTGGTATTTTGACTTCAGGAACTCCACATAACTTCATTATGTGGAGTTCCTGAAGTCTTCAGGAACTCCACATAATGAAGTTGAGTAAGAAAGAGCCCTCTAATTATATTTTAAATTTTAACTTATTTATCTCATAACTTGTTCTAGACATGTTTTACTTTTTCTATATTTTCCACTTCTAACAGCAAAAGTGCCATCATTAAAGGAAATTTATACACTACATGCATCCGTAGTGTTATACTGTATGGGATTGAAATTAGGAATTTAAGTTTATGATGTTGGTGATGATTGTAGGAATTAAAGTTATGATTGTAGGAATTAAAGTTACGATTTGCGGCCGTGGCGCAGTGGCTAGAGCGCTTGCTTTGTAAGCAGGAGATCCAGGTTCGAAACGAGCTCTGGACAAATTTTCGCGTCACGGTAAGGAAGAAGGCGTGAGCTTCCTGGTTAAATGCACTTCCCCGCGGTGCTCTGTGACAAGACCATTAGGACTTCTTAGGGCACCTAAAAAATTAAAAAAAAAAAAAAATGGTCATTATCCGGAAAGAACAAAGTAGATAAAATGGATATATTGTGTCTTTAAAAAAATATGAAAAGAAGCAATGATCTTAGAGAGTTTGAGAGTAGTAATTACATCTGATAGGGTGTATCAGAAAAGATTATAATGACGATGATGATGATGATGATTATGATGATGATGATGATACACATATTTATATAAAATATATCATGAATTTTAAATAATAAAAATATATTTTTTGGGACTATCAATATTAATGCAGCCCCAGTCATAAACCCGGCCCCGGCTATGTTTTATCAAACCCGGCCCCGGCCCCGTTCAAATATCAACCCCGGTCACTTACTATTACATGCAAAACATTGTATTTAAATAACAAGTCAAAAAAAGATTTTGTTTTAAGGCACTTGTGATAAGTTAGAGGGTTCAAAATTTGTATCACCAATGATATATAATTTTTTCTTTGATTGTTATCTTTAAAAACTAATTTCGATAAAATCTTAAATGGTCAAATTGACGTCGAACGTGTAATTTACAATATCTAAAAGTTCTTTAAATTTCTCAAAATTTTGACGCATGCTTATTATGTTTAAGTGTAATATAGAATAAGAATTTTTTTTTTTTTTAATTTTAAATTTATAGGAATCAAAATATTGTGTTTTTGTTAAACTCATTTGAGTTCCTTGAAAAATATTTAAACATCTCTTTAGAGGGATTATTAAAAAAACTGTCCTCAAAAGGATCAGAATTTAAATTGTCAAAATCAACTTTCTCAAAAACATTATTTGCCATTTTGGATAAATAAAAGAATAATCTTATATATGTAATTTTTTTAAATAAAAATATAATCTTAATATAATTGCAACAGAAAACGTTTAACGTTTAACGTTTACCGTTTAACGTCGTTTCATTAGTTACTAGGCTTTGAAAGAACGCGCTCTCAAAATGCACGCGGTCATTGGAAAAATATCTCTTTAGCGAGTTAAAACTCTTTTCCTTTTGGAATTTAATTATTATTTATTATTATTTAGAAATATTACATAAAGAATCATATTATATTAATAATCATCGTTAAGATCATATTATAATTGAAGTAAGTATAGAAGATAGTTAAGTATAACATTTTTTTAAAAAATAAAGTAGAAAGGATCACTCCTATTATTTTTTTAAATCGTTTACATTTTGTTTGTTTTAGTTTTTCTTTTAGCTTTATTTTTTTTTCACCTTGAAGACTTATTAATGCTTAGCCTTTACAGCAAATATACTCAATACATATTTAGAAACATGACTACTTATTACTTTTATTGTCCTAAAATATTTTTTGTTACTTTTAAAAAAATAGCAACATTTCATCATGAATAATTTTAATAATTACGCTTCAAGGTTCATTTATGTTTATTTATTATTAGACTATGCTCATGACCTCACTCTATTTATATATAATCTTTGAAGCATCCTCCACCTAATATAACTCTACTATAATTCATGGCACTCAAAAACAACCATTGCAAACAGCACTGAATAAACAATATACTTCTACAACGCACTCATTTTTTCAATATGCACTTTAACTATTGCCAAGGTGTTCAAAGACTTGACATATACTTAACATATTATAGGAATTGTTGTATATAGAGCAACACACACAGAAGACTTTATCACACACAATAGGCATCTCAAGCCTTAAAATTAACTTGGAACGCAAGAAGATGTTCAAGATAAAGGAGGCTGCTTCTACTCAATGACAAACTGGCCGCTCTACACCCAAATAATATTTAGGAGCTAAATCACCATAGACCTGGAAACTTTCAAGTTGACAATATTTTCCATTGGGAAATCATTTGTTTTAATCACATTTCTTATTCTAGGGTTCAGAAGAGACCCACCTAAACTTAACAAACAAATTTATCAAACTAAATAGATTGCGAAAAACTTCCGCACATAAACATAAATGGTTCTACTTATTAAATGGATTAAAAAAAACTTAGAAGCACATAAGCATAAATGGTAATAATTATTAAATAGATTACAAAACGAAACTAAACGGATTACAAAAAACTTAGAAGCACATAAACATGGATGATCCTACTTTGACATTCATTTCAACCAAACAAGATACCTCAACATACACCTCTAACCTACCAGAAATCAAACCGTGACACTATTTTCGAAGATACCTGATAGATAAAGAACTGACAAGAATCAACAATACTCTTAACGAAATAATTCAACACGGTCTTGAAGATTTTATACGATTTATACGCTCATGCAAATACCAAAACATGTAAATACTGACTTACTTATTAATTCACATTAATTACGCAACTCATCACAATTTGACACAACACGAGGTGGCAAGCATACACTACACTAATGTATTTAATACCAGTCAGTGTTCAATGCATACACATTAATACTTCTTCCCTTGCTGATGTCTCTCACATAACTACTATTATTAACATCTGAGCACATACCAAAGTCCACTAATTTGCCACTCACAGAATAAACGACAGTCACATACCAAAAATTGACATACCACTTATATACAATACAGAAACAGTCAAAAACATGCAATACAAAAATGATAGAAGCTATTACTTGTCTTTAGGACAACGAACAAAAATTCGTTCCATTAAATGAGAGAAGAACAAATCAATCCATTCAGCATGAGAACCCTTTTTCCACCAGACGAGAACTTCAGATATGACAGGGACTTAAAATGATGATCAACAATTAAAAGGTAAGAATGTTGACTGCACTGATTGACAAAATTGTAACAAATATATCCAACCACGTACTGACAAAAGAATAATAGCGCTTGGAAAAAGAAAGAAGAAGTTTATACCCTAATCAAAGAAAATAGAAAGAGAATTGTACGAGGCTGGCGTGGAAAAAATTTATAAGAAAACTGCGACTCAAGATGTTCTTTAGGGATTGAAAGGACAGAAGATATCCATGTTTTATAAGAATTCCAGTTGAACACCTCTAGAATCTGAGAATGAAAACATACTTAAATTTATTGGAAAGATTTACAAAGATCTAAAGAACTTATGGAACAGAGAGATACTTAAAAGGAGAAACAATCTGAAACCAGAGGTATGGTGGGTACTAAAAAACCTACAAAGCAACAGAGACATTGTTTTCAAAAAAACTGACAATGAAGGAGGATTCTGCATCATGAGCAAAACAACATACGAAGAGAAAGTGAATGAACTTGAGGCTAAACTAATAACTAACCGATTTTCAAACCACATTACTTTCAAAAGAAGGTTCATTGACAACATAGTCGTCAAGGACCCATAGAAGTGTTAGATTAGTCTGTAACTACATGAACACCATTCATCCAACAGTCAAATTTACTTTCAATAACTTAGCAATATCAATAAACTTTCTAGACATATTACTGAACATAAATGAATAAAAGAAAAATTCACACAACCATCTTCCAAAATCCAACTGACACAATAGGACTTCTTCATTATGACTTACATCAACCCACACACAACATAAAGGGCACCATATACAGCTGAGCTCTCTATTCTATAACTTCACTATTATTACAAAAGTTAATCACCTACAAAATGAACTGAAATATTTAACTATGGCATAATTAAAAAGGAACTATCCTTTGCACATCATCAACAATAACATTAAGGAAGCACTTTGTAAGACGAATAATGAACTCATCAACAACAGGCTAGTGCAGGAAAATACAAAGAGACTATCAATAATCACACCATATACTCAAATTAAACAACAAATTACCAGCATTATAATAAAAAACTGGAACATGATTGACCTAATTTTCACCTACGGGACATATTTTTATTCAAACAACTATCAGTACATAAAAACTTAAATCCATTAAAGACTTTTTAATACACGGTAGATACAAGCAATAAAAACTGCGCAATTAATACCAGCCTTTTTCCTTCAAAGCTTTTATTAACAACTAGATTTAAATGGAAACACAAAACATCTTAAAAAAACAACACTTGTTCATCAAGACTCTACAAAGTAACGCAAATTTATCATCAGCGTTCTGGCCTCGCTCGCCTCATTCTTTTTATTTTATTTAACATAATACCCATTACTAAAAACGCATGCTATTCTGTTTAAACTCTAATGCACTGCTGTAAGTTTAAAATTACTTCAATCTATTTACATTCTTGTGATATTTAAAGAAATTAAGATTCTTATCAAATTTTACATTCCCTGTGTATCACTGTTTATTTATTACTCTAAGTTTAATTTTTACAACAACGACGAATTGATTTTCATCCTGAAGAACACATTTCACATTCTAGTCACTAAATAAACCAAAAAGTCAACATCTACTTTCAAAATATTAGGCACATATTCTTTTGTTACTTAACTTTCTTTTATTGTCTTAACATAATAGTATAATGTAATAGTGCTGTACACTAGAAGAGTGATAAGCCCAAACTACTTAGAGTTTATAACTGTTACAGCTGCAACACACAAACATACAAACAAGTTAGTATTTAAAATGTTCATCCAAATTATTTTTAAATTGGTTCATACTGACTGCATCTATTGTTTTTTCTTTAAGATTGTTCTAGTCGTTTGCTACTCTGTTGGTGAAAAAATTATGTCGTTTTATATTTCCTGTATATTGCCTTCTCAGTTTACTATTGTGACCTCTAGTTTATTTGGGTTTTGTTTAAAAATTTATGTTATTGTACCCTTTTAAATATTTAAACATTTGTACCAAATCACCCTTTTTTCTGTTTCACAATTGTATTCACAACTAAATTTTTAGACTAAATATATGTATCAATATTTTTTTTTAATTACCTGCATATAATTTTAACTGTAGCCATTTTTTATAAATATGAACCAATATGAATATCAGTTTACATTGTATGTATGTGGCATATAATATATGTCATATGATATCTATGTGAATGTTTACTTTGCTATTCACATGTATGTGATTCGGGTTATGTAGATTCGGGTGCTCCAAAAAATGATGAAAATTTGAAAATCGAGAGACTATACCCTCCAAACTATGTGATTTGGTCTGTAAAGATAGAATATATATATATATATATATATAAAATGTCATCCAAAGTTAGCAACTTTGCTAGATGTGTAACTTTAAATTTAGAGAGATTTATACTTTTTACGATTTTACGCGCATATTACTGAGAAAATTTTCCTTCAATAAATAACGTGTGTGTAATTGATTCGTAGAATTTTTTTAAAATCTTGCTATTCTTAAAAATTTTTAGAAAAATCATAAAAGAAAGACAAAGTATGCATTCCAATAAAAAATTTATATTCATCATACAAGTTTACAAGTTACTTTTGAACAGATAATAATCCATTGTGATAAGCTTTGTGAAGCAGAGCACGGGCCCGAAACGAAAGTTAGTACACATTTTTGAAGCATGCTTTACAAGTTCATTCATGATTTGACATACTCTTGATTTTAATTGATCAACATTCTCTGGTTGAAAGGAATCAGCAAACACTTATGATTTCAGCATGAAGGAGCTCGATAGGCCAACATTGAGGGACTCAGGTAGGGTTATTTTGTTTCAAAACAAATGGAATTTGTTTGTTGTATAAATACTTAATTACTTTTTAAGAATAATGTGATGAAGCTTTGTCTGGCCAAAAGGTGCAGGCTTTATCAGGGCAGTGCTTCTCAATGTAGGGAATTAGTCTTCGTTGAAGGCATTCAAATTTGTACATCTGGGCATCAATAGCCATATCCTGGTTCCAGATAAAGTTATCAGAAACACCATGATCACACAATGCATACCAAACACTTACTTTAAATGGAAACTTGGTGCGACCTGCTCCCTTTGTTAAATGCTGTCGATAAAGTTGTCCAAGGGCTTTTCTTATTTCACATTTCTTAGCTGTGTGGTAGAATGGTGCTGGTTTTCGCTTGTGACAATAAACACCATGTCTGTTCAAAGTATTTAAGACAATTTTGTGGCAAACATTGTATTTTGGGACAGCTCTTCTTAAACTTTTGTTTGTTGTGTTGTTAAATTCACATAAAAGACCTCCATGTGCAGCACCAGTGATCTTTCTAGCAGCTCCTTAGTTTCTTCGACCATCAGTAACACCCAACATCTTCTCTGCTTGTCCGAAACCTTGTATGCACCAGATTTGCTAAAACCTGCATTTTGTAAAGCCTGTAAGCGATCTTTCTTACTCAAGTATTCAGTACTTTTCAAGATATTGTTTGCTGTTTCACGAGATACCATATCAAAACTGTGTTATGAAACAATGTTCTTAAATGATACTAAAACAGAAAAACAACAATTACAAGCATGAGTCACCTGTAATCATAAAACCATGTTTCTAGTTTTAGACATGATTTGTTCTAAACATATTTACATGTTAACATTATTCTACAAATCAATTAAATGCACGTTATAAAAAACCCCAATTTACAAATTTATTTCGCAGAATTAAATAATGAAATAAACAACCGTTACAGTGAAAAAAAAAAAAGAATTACAAGATTAAAAAGATGATGTAGATGCCTTATGAAAGGAAGGTTAAGTTTTGCTTTCACAAATTGAATTGCTCCCGCATATTTCCCCGTGTTACTACTGATTGTATTGCATCAGCAAGAAGATAGCTGATTAACAAACTCTTAATATTCTAATCATTTTTATAGTTCAATTGCCTGGCGTTTGACATTCCCAAGTAATACATCGTCGCAATCTGGAGCATCTTTAGAACTAACGCTCACAGCCAATCTGTCATAAACAACAGATATTTAAAGGTTTTCTGAAATTTTTTTAACTGTTTAGTTTTAAAATGTAGAACTAGTCTTTTACCTTTTAGTAAATCAGTTTTTTGCTTTCTTAGAAGGTCCCATGTTGACTGAATTATCTGAAACCGTTTTCTGTGAACAGAAAACCTAGAGATGTTTATTTCTTTAAAACTGAAATTTTATTAAAAAAATGGCAGACATAATTGTGGTCGGAGGTCGTATTCCAATATTATATCTTGCTGCCACAATTGATGTTGCTTCAATAAGCTTATCAGGAGTAAGCTCTATGATCATTTTAGTTATTTTTTTTAATCTAAAAGTATTTAATAAACAAATTTTTTAGTTAAATTTGCTATTAAGTTAATGTGCCTCTAATAGTAATAAAGTTGTTCTGGAAATAAAATAAATACTTGATTATAAATAAAAAATCTTTTTAATAACGCAGTAGTTCACAAATCCCTTATTTTTTCTTTATAAATTTTACGTTAAACTCATCATCTGCTGAAGAGTCAAATTTGCAGTCGGTTGTTTCAAATCCATCTAAATTTTCACTACATATTGGTATACTACTATCCAGGCTTCCTTGAACTCAATGAATCTCTTTTTTCTTATTATTTATAGTTAAAAACCTGAGTCTCCTCTTTTCAATTTTAGCTCTGTAAGCTGTATCATCTTTTTCCTTAATGAACATTTTTTCCCGCTTAATTTGGTCTTTAAAGAATTCTAGATCATTTTCAACTAGTTCTGGATCATTATTTGCTACACTTATTTTCTGCTCAAAATCCATTTTTGAAATATTAAAAACATTACTCAATTTGAACTTAAACTCTTCTACTAGAATGTTTTGTCTTGTTTTATCTTTAAACTCAAGTGATTTCATTTATAGCATTTTAGTGTTATTTTAATTAACTTCTTTGATTTGTAAGTAAATAATATATTTTTTTTTATCGCTAACAATTAGAGTTAAGCAAACAAAAAAACGAGTACGAACTCCGTCAGTGTAGTTTCGACAATCCGCCTTTAAACGCATTTTCATTCTTAACTTTCGTTGTAACTTTTAAAAGATCATTCATTTGTCTGGGAGTTAAAAAGAAACTACGGTGTTTGTCAGTTTCACTAACAAGCACTGTAGTTTTTTGGCTGTTTAGCAAGTAGAGTTCGGCCATATAACTGCAGAAGTTTCTTTGTCTACTAGTCGCAGTGGTACAAGGGATACTATAAATAAGTTAGCATCTGATATTTGATTTTTTGTAAACTTGCTTCACATTCCCATTTAGCGAACAGCTTGTGATGACCAGCTGCCTAGCAACTTACTTTAACTTTTTATTGATAACATAATTATTAAAAGTGTTCTAGTGACAAGATTTTTAGGTGTATATATCGATGAAAATCTTACATGGAAAAGCCACATTGCTAACTTGTGCAGTAAAATTTAAAAGAGTATGGGCATTTTATACAAAATAGGAAACGTTCTTGTTAAACGTACCTTATTTCAATTATGTTATTCGTTAATTCATTGCCAAATTAACTATGCAAACATTGCTTGGGGTAGCAACTAATATGAACCTCTCTATCGGCAACAGAAATATGTAGCACGCTTAATAAATTTCAAGGACCGTTTTGCTCACGCCAAGCGTCTTTTTTATGATATGAAAGCACTCAATATATATGAGTTAAATCTTTTTAATATTCTTTGTTTTATGTATAATTGCAAGATCCACCTAACACCCGTTTCTTTTCGTAACTTGTATTTAAAAAAAGATGAAAATAAATATATGTTAAGTAACGATAATTTAATTCCACAACTATTTTCTCAAACTCATTTTAGAAAAATTTTTAATACATTTTGCGCACCATATTTATGGAATAGTTCTATATACTTCCAAAGATTTTTCTCAAGAATGTAATTTTGATTCTTTTTAACAATATCTTTAAAAATTACTTTTTTCAAATGAAAATATACTAATCTACTTTTATCATTTTAAAAATCCCTTATCTATATTAATAAATGTATATATTTAATGTATATTCTTTTTTATTTATCTATTTATTTATTTTTTATCAACAAGCAATTATCTAAATTGTTTAATTTTAGTGAATTAATTAAAATGTTTTAGTTTTTAAGTTTTAGAACTCTTCTATTTTAAAATTGTATGTTTATTTTTATTTTAATTTATAATATTATATTCCGAAATATGCATAATTTTATAATAAAATTTAATTTTGTAATAAAAAGAAATTTAGCAAAATTAAATTAATAACAAGATTAAAAACATTGTAGAAAAATATAATCAATAATAATAATAACAATAACAATAATAACAATAATAATAACAATAATAATAATAGTATATATATATATGTATATATATATATATATATATATATATATATATATATATATATATATATATATATATATATATATATATATATATATATATATATATATATATAAAAGTAAAAGAAAATAAATAAGAATGGATGTACGCGTATCTGCCAATTTATGTATTTAGGCTGTGTTTGGAGGTGAACCATCCATTGGCAGTGGCTTGGCGTTTTTGTTGTCAAAAGCGTAAACGGAAAATTGGTAATTTGGCTTAACACACAGCAATAACCATCTCATGGCTATATAGGTCCTTCTGCAAAACCTTTTGAACAATCTGGAAAAGTATTATATTCAGTCTGGAAGTGAGTTTTTATTGATTATATTCAGTGATGTATAGTGAATAATATATAGCGACTAATAAAATTCAGTGATTGTTTTTGACAAATTAGATTCAGTGTGCGGAAGAGATTTATCTAGAGAATTATTGACTTTATTGTTCTCATGAGACAGCTTTATGGACGTAATTTGATCGATGCAAGCCGTAAACGACATAACAAAAGGAAAAAAAGTATTAAAATTTTTTTTTTTTTAATTTCTTCAATAGCAGTTTCTCTGCGACAAGAATACCTCATGGTCTTCTTTAAGTATCCGCGTTCTTTATATTTATTTTCATTATTAATTTCGTAACGATATCTAGACTTGCTAACCTTTATTTTAAATATTATAACAAAAGACCAAAAAAAAAAAAAATGAATATGATAATTTTTCGATTTTGAATTTATCATTATAATACGGCAGAATGTATGGTTTAAGAGATCCTCAGTGGGCCAGGTGGTGGACAAAACCTAAAAAATAAATATTTATTATATTCAAAACCATATATTAAAACATATTTGTAATACTCTAATTTAAAGTTTTGAAAATTGTTTTGAGTATCTTTTAAAGCCACAAAAATAAGTTGCGGTTTTATGTATAATGAAAAACTTTTTGTTTTTAAAAAAGCGTGAAATTTTTTTTTTTTTAAACATAGCTATACTAAACAGTAACTTTTAAAATTTTATAAGCTTACGGAATTAGATTATATATTTAAAATATTTAACAGTAAAGCTTTTCGAAAAAAAATCTAAAGTAAAGGTCAGTCTTTATAATACACTTATAATCTGGCTTATTTTTTTTAAAATAACGAGGTGAATTTTTAACATTTATTACTTTTATTTTGTACAAAAAGTGTCATATAATTTAGGGAAACTTCGAGAACCTATATTAGATACTTAAACTAGTAAATGTAATATGTATACAACCAATTTGAACTAAATACATTGCCCCTAACTTCACCTTTGGGGTTTCTTAAACATTTTAATACAATGACTCGTAACTTATGTTATTTGCTTGAAATCAACTTTTATTTCTTGTAAACAAAAATACATGTTATTTTGTTTATTATTTAATTCAATACAAATTGCCCTGTTTACTTAACATTTTTTTTGCTTTTTTGTTTAGTAATAAAATAAAAATTGGTGACATTTAGTACAACTAGTTCCTAATAATATGCCTTTCTTTTCATTGAAATTAACTGTTCTAGTTTCTGCAGATATTAAGCTAAAGGATTCTGAGTGAAAAACTTTATAAAATTATAATGTAAAAAGTTAATAGCTGCAAACAATGAAAATACTCATTTTGAGAGAAGTAATGAAAATTGGCTAGCTCAAAATTTTCAATACACCTACGGTACATTAAATGCCACATCATCAGTTAATGAAGTTGGTAACCATGTGGCTCTTTTGAAAAGCTTGTAACAGAAAAATAGAATAAACCTAAGAATGTTAGTAATATTTTATTTAGCCATAAATTACTTCATGCAATAAAATTAAACTAAAAAGTGAGTTTAAGTACGAAACTGGCACAAAAATTTCTGAAATTTGAAATAAAACCCCCATTAAACCTGCTTAGATATATTCACCTGATAAAACTTTATCATTAACTATTAATGGTGATATATCAAAATCAACATACCAGCTTCTAAGAAATGGTGTTGAAAAAAAAGGCTGCAAAATATTCTTTATATAATGGTATAAGATCTTCAAAAGCTATATACTATCCCAAGAACATTCAAATAGATGGCTAATCAGTACAAATATCGCTAAAAGATCATCTAAAACATACTATTAAAAAGCTATGTGATATACAAACTACTGTGGTAATCACAATGCTAAGGAATTAACTAAACTAACGTTAAATGCATGGCTGGTTCTGATGGTGCTATAGAATATAGTGTTTACAAACGGGTAAGTTAAAATGAAAGTAGTGACGTATGAAGAGTGCCTTAGGGTTGAGCTTTTACCGACTTTTAAATTTACCTGTAAAACGGTAAAAAAATTAAAATTTACCGGTAAAATTGGTAAAATCGGTAAAAAATAAAAAGGCATAAACAGAAGAACATAAAATGCAGTAATAAGTAAATAAAACACATTAATGTAAGTTTTGAGATTTATTTTTGAATAAAAAATGAGCTTTGAGAAAACAAAGTGTATCAAGTAAGTCGTCACTCATTCTGCATCGAATTTTTGTCACAAATAATCCAGCGGCAGAAAAGGCTCGCTCAGATTCGACACTTGTTAGTGGGATGGTTTCTAGTGCATTGAACAAAGGTTCAAGGTTTGCAGTTCTTTTTCCGGTCGCTTCATAGACCAACATTTCTTTTGAAATGGCCTTGAATTCGTCGTTTGAATTGTGTCCGATTTTTCAAAGAAGTGTACTCATCCAGTGTAATTGAAAAGCGTTTTCCCATTGTCACTAAAGAACTGAAAGTGTTTTTAAGGTCATTCCTTACGCCAGTTGCAAACTTTTTAACTGACTGGATTGCTTGTTTGTGATTTTTTGGGAAATCATAACCTTTTTCAGACATTGCAGATCGAATGAAAGAGCTGTTAACAATGGCATTGAAACTAAATCCATCCAGTGCTGTAAGTCTTGAAATCACTTCAATTGATTGCTTTTGAAAAAAAATTGAAATCTTAGGCCTTTTTGATTGTGATGCAGCTTTTGGTGTCACTTTTTCCTGTTTCTTTTTTGATTTCATGTTTCTTGTCTATGCGATACCACATTCCAACTTGCGTATTGACTTGTACTTCCACAAATTTTGCAAGTAACTGTTTTCCCTTTGTTTAAGGTGTAGTGTTTCCAAGCGTCCGACATTTTGCCAAAACACAAATCAAATTTAGTGATAAAGACCACAATAAATATGAATGATGAAG
This sequence comes from Hydra vulgaris, assembly GCF_038396675.1. Lineage (NCBI taxonomy): Eukaryota > Metazoa > Cnidaria > Hydrozoa > Anthoathecata > Hydridae > Hydra > Hydra vulgaris. The sequence continues at coordinate 11,476,122 of NC_088929.1, forward strand.
ACTTTGCAATGACATCGCAAATGGCGGTCGCTTTTTTGTAACGGTGAAAAATAAAGAAAAAAGAATCATCTAGAAAAAAATAAAAACAATTAAAAGTAAAAAAGAAAAAAATATATATATTAAAGAATAAATGAAAGCATTAACAAAATTAAGCCAAAAGAAAAAAAAAGAAAAAAAAATGTCAATCAAATACAACAAAAAGATATCTTTAAATTAAAATGTATGAAAAAAAAAAAAGAAGTTAAACGCTAAACAAAGTTAAGAAAAATATGGAACGTTTTTATAAATTCGAAAAGTCGAAGATGTAACAAAAATATATACTTTTTAAAATTTATTTCTATGTTTAAATGTTGTGTAATTTTATTTTTTCTGTGATTTGTCCCTATTTTTATGTTTTTCAATATTATGATATATGTTTTGTTTTGTGTGTGTGTGTGTGTGTGTGTGTGTGTGTTTGTATTGTGTTTTAATGTTCCTGATTTTCTCGTTTGTTGACTTTTCCAATATATTTTTACCCACCTAATCTATTTTTATCTGTTAGTTGGAGATTTTAATTATTTTATATTAGAGTGTGACGTGTTTATTTTAAGTTTTTTGGATTATTATTGTAACGGTTGTATTCTAGTAGTATTGATTATAGTTGTTAGTATTATTATTATTTTTATTTTTTATATTCAGTCTAGTTTTTCTTTATTTTTTTTTTGTTGTTGTTGTTGTTGTTGTTGTTGTTGTTGTTTATTATAATTTTTCACGCGGCCGTGGCGCAGTGGTTAGTGCGCTTGCTTTATAAGCAGGAGATCCAGGTTCAAAACGAGCTCTGGACAAATTTTCGCGTCACGGTAAGGAAGGAGGCGTGAACTTCCTGGTTAAATGCACTTCCGCGGTGCTCTGTGACAAGACCGTTAGGACTTCTTGTGGCACCTAAAATAAAAATTGAAAAAAAAAAAAAAAAAAAAAATTTTTTTGTATCTAAAAAATCTCCTCGGATGTACTTATTCTTTATTTTACTTTTTATATATGTTAAGTATTTAAAACTATTTAATAAGCACCAGTGTTAGCTTCATTTTTGTGACCGTAACGAAACGTAACGTAGTCAGACTTCATCTTCCCAAAAACCAAAATTGAACGTAACGAAATAATAATTCAACGAAGTTGAACAAAGTTGAACGAAGTTGAACGAAGTTGAACAAAGTTGAACAAAGTTGAAAGAAGTTGAACAAAGTTGAGCAGGATAACTTCAAATATTGAAAACTTCATCACCAATTTGCAATTAGTAAATATATATGAATGTTGCCTCAACTAATAGTTTCAACCTAAGATTAGCAATGGTATTAGGTCAATTTAAGATGTAAATTAATTACCTTAATGCATGAAAAACTAGGATATCAAATGTACTAAATCAAAACTGAAAAAAGATAATCAGGACTTAATACTGGCTATTGCCACATTTGGGGACCTACATTTTATTTATTTTGACTAAATTTTAGTAAAAAACAAAAAGTTTAGTACTACTATTGTAGAGTTATTTCCAATCGTGTAAGCTATTTAATAAACAAAATTGAAATAAAAATTTGACAAAGATAGTAATTCTTTATTAGTATGCTATCTTTTATTTCCCATACATTGAGTAATTTAATAAATCTTGATAAATCTTCACATCATGTTGCCAATTTACTAACAGAAGCATGCTAATTTTTGTTGCTATATGAGAAATGTTGTTAATTGAAATAAAATCGTCAACATTTGTTGGCAATCTTGCATTCAGTGATCTGTGCCATAAAGTTTTAGTCATAACATTAAAAATAAATAATATTTTTACTCATAAAGAAAACTTATGTTGGTAGTTTTTAACCTATAATGATTATTTAAGAGAAAAGCATTATTTAGAACATTTGCAACTTTAATATTAAAAATTATATATATATATATATATATATATATATATATATATATATATATATATATATATATATATATATATATCATATATATATATATATATATATATATATATATATATATATATATATATATATATATATATATATATATATATATATATATATATATATATATATATTTATATATAAATATATATAAACATATTGCTATGAATGATTAAATTTTAGATAGGACCTTTTTTTGTTCCATTTTGTTTTTGTTTTCAAAATGTGATTAAAATGAAATATTTTACTAGTGATTTGGGAGTGCTTGTCATTAGTTAGATATTAAACATCAAACAAAAACTTTAGAAATGACAGAGACTAATGTTAGAGCATCAGAGTTATGGGAGCATTTTGAAGACTGTGAGCCAGATGCTGATGGTGTCCTAAAAGCTAAATGTAGACTGTGCACTAATGTGACACTACGCCGTAAAAATCTTTCAACAGCTGCATTGTGAGGTCATCTCAAGTCAAAACACAAGAAAATTGCAGCAGAAGTACTTGAAAAGAAAGCCTCTCGAAAAAGACAAGCAGCAATTGAATTTGCTTATATTTTAGAAGCAGGACAAAAGTTAAATCAGTGTGACAAATGTAAGATACTAATATTTTTTTGCTACAGTGTGGGTTTACAGAAATTTTATTCCTATTTAGTAAGGTACTTATTTCAAGTAAAAAAATTCAACATGGTTTTTATAAGCCTCTGGCTTAAAGATTTTGTTTGAAAGAAAACTATTTTTAAGCTGATTTTAAGTCTTAAATCCCAAAAAATTTTGATAAGAATATTTTTGTGCATTTATTTCTGTGAAAGGAAAGATTTTACAGCATACCTATCGAAAAGATAATGTACACATTAGATAAAGGACAAGAAGAAAGTTAATACAAGTAAAAATGATTCAATCAATAAACTTTAAAAACTCAACTCGAATTGATTCATTTTTACAAAATTTCAGTAAGTTCTAAATGAAAGAGGGATATTTAATTGAGTTTTTTTTAATTCAGCATCTAAAAATGCCCATCAAGATGTTACATATTTAGTTTTGTAATGGGGTTCATAGCATTTTTATTGCAAACTTTGGCTGCTTCTAAAATTAACAAAATAAACAATTTTTAACACCTGAACACGCATGAGGTGAGATAGCTTAATTCAAGTTTAGGCCTTAAAAATAAGTTCCACAGTAAAACTCTGAACTAAATAAACATTGGTTTATGAAACAGAATATTGAGTTCATAATGAAATCAGTTTTTAGACACATTCTGAAGGAGTGAACTTTACTAACTCCCAACTATTTATCTTTAAAGATGTTGAAAAAACCGGGCTCAGTCACATCAATTCTCTAAATTTGGCCCTAATGGACCTAAGGTACCTTTTAAACTAGAAAGCCCCTCTTGAGTAAACATTGGAACTGAGTTAAAAGGTACCTCATTAGTGAACTTTTTAAGTATGAATTTCTATTTGTTTTAAAAGAATTCTTCTGTTCCACAGACACACAGATAGTTTAGGCTAGGTTCAATAATTTTAATTCTCCAATAAAGTTCCTTCAGGTCCACCATAAAAGAGCAGAATACTCATGCCTAATATACAGTGAAAAATCAGGAATATATTCCATTTTTACAATTGTACCGCTGTCCTACTCAACCGAATAATGAATGCCTAATAAGGAGATAAATAAAATAATGAAAAATGTAAATAAATTATTTAGATTTGAGGTGTATAAAATGTTTCTGATGACTGAAAACAATAATATTTTTTCAGGATCAGACAGTCTACAAAGTCCTTCAAACTCAAAAAAACTTCGTGAAGAAAGTGCTGTGTCAATTGCATCATTCTTCCAGCCAAAGTATTCTACTTACGACAAGCGCCAGCTTCAGTTTGACCTGGATTTCATGAGGTGGATTGTTGCACTCTCGATGCCTTTGAGTGTTGCTGACCATGAAGAAACAAAAGAATTTTTTAAGAAGCAGCTGCCAAGGGTCACAGTTAAGAACTCTACAACTTTTGCAAAGTTCAAGCTTCCCTTACTATATGAACAGATTCATAAACAAATCTTTACAGAGTTAGAACAAGAGCTACCTGAAGTTGATGGTTTTGCTCTTACTTCAGATATGTGGACATCAAGAGCTAATGAAGCTTACATGAGTCTTACCTTGCATTTTGTCAATAGAAATTTCAACCTCATTAAAAAGTCATCAGTTGCAAGCATTTTCCTGGATCTCATACTGCAGTGGAAATAGCTGTGGAAATAGACAAACAAATTGAATCTTTGCCAAATGTCATGTCAGAATGTGAGAAGGTAGTGGTTCATGATGCAGCTGCAAATATGAGGGCATCCTTTCCAAACAGCTCTCAACTTTCTCACTCATTAATATGTGCTGATCATGCAATTAATCTTGTCTTGCAGAAAGCTGTTGAAGGATGTGAACCAATTCAAAAGGCAATAACGAAAGCAACCCGGCTCTCCAGCAAAACCCATCGATCAACTTTAGCTAATGAGCTGATCAAGAAAGCTTGCAAGGATGTAGGAGGTATAGTTAGTTTATACTAAATCACTATTTTGAAATTTTTTTCAATTGTCTTCTGCTATTGTAAAAAATTAGGAATTAAAATTTAAAGTAACCAACCATTCACAATGCCATATTTAAAAATAGCAAATTGTAGTTGTGTTGCATTATACACAGATTATATAAACATTTTTATAGATTTTATTTCTGGAAAGAAGAAAATTGATGAATTTTTCATATCCTAGCATATATATATATGACTCCATTGTAAAAAACTAAATAGCGCTAACTCTGTCTGTACAAGAGTCAAAAGAATTTTTAATAAAACAGTTGAAGGTTAAAGAGTTCCTTTAAAAAAAGGGAATTTTTACCACATCAGATAGGCAACCCTACTGTTAGTTAACCTCATTTAAAAATTGTCACCCCAAAAAAATATTGCCACAAATATCTTTTTGATATTTATTTGAAACAATGCCAAATAATCATGATTTAACAAAAATATTCCATTGAGTGATATTAAATATGAACTTAGTATTCCAAAATAAATTAATGAACACTATTTTAGAGTACAGCTCATAATATGAAATGTCATTCATGAATTCATATTTTTATCTGTCCTCAGTTTTTGATTGAGGAGAATTACGATATTAATTTATTTTTTATATTCTCCTAATAACTGAACATTTTTTTATGATTTCATATTCAAAATTGCTGTTAACTTCAAACTTCATGTTTTACTTGCTTCCAATACCACACTCATGGTCTCATTCCACTGAAGTTACTACTCATCAAAATAAAAGTGAAATTAGACAGGTTCATTGAGCCTATAAGACTATAGTACTTTCTTTGTCTAGGTAAACACACCCATTAATGGTACCTTAAACAGTGTAAATTCCCTTTGTAATCTGCAGGTTCTGAGATAACCTCAATTTGAAGATAAATGTTTACCCATATTCTGATTTTCCATGTTAGTGGGGTATTTTTTCCTCACAAGATTTCACCAAACTCCTTGATTGTCCAATAACCAAAAGAAGAAATATTTTATTGTTGAAATATCATAATCCACTAACCCAGGTGGATTTACTAGATACCCGAGTCAGTAAAATAGGGTTCATCAAGTCATTCATTTGAACTCCTGCATTTGAAAATAAAAGTAAACAATGTACTTCTAAATAGACAACATAACTATAAAAATAGTGACTAATTCTAGTAGAAGCAACTCTATCTTGCTAGCCTGTATAATACTTCAAAATAAATAATAATAGTTTAATTGAACACCAAATGGTAGTGTGATCCTTAAACTTAAATACTTTAAATGATTTTTTAAATATTTCTTTTTTTCAGTGGCACCAATTAAAGTCATCGCTCCTGTTTCGACCAGATGGAATTCAAATGCAATGATGATTAAATCCATTCTCAAAATTCAACCAGCATTAGAAAACCTTCAAAATCAGAAATATGACTTCATCCCTACACAAGCTGAGTTACAAATTCTAGCAATGATTTTTCCAATCCTTGAGCTCATCAAAGAACTTTCTGAAAAGCTTTCTGCAGACTCAGTTCCAACTATTCATCTTATTTGTGGTGAACTGTTTCGAATTCAACACTTACTAACAGATAGAGTCAATACATCGGATGACTTGAATATTCAGAACTTTGCAACTAAACTTTTGGAACAGCTTGAACAAAGATTTGAACTTTGCGGAACAAAGCAAGATCTGTATGCTTTGTCTCATTTACTTCATCCGTCCTACAAAGGAGCTGTTTTGCACAAAATGAATCGATTTAACAACATCAAGACAAAACTTATAGATAGTCATTCATCTGGAAACAATGCAAACCGTCAAAGCATTCCAGAGGAGCCAAACATCATTGATCAAACAGACCCTTTAGAACAACTGGTGTTTGAAACCAATTGGAAAGGTATTGCCATCTGTTTTGTTAAATATTTAAGGGTCAGTGCAAAAAAATCAGGTCTATAATATTTCTTTATTTTCATCTTTCAAATTTGAATAGTGATTGAGTAGATATTGCTTCCTGTTCTGCTTTATTTTAACTTAAATTAATTCCTGATTTGCTTGTGGACCCAGATATCAAATTTAAATACCTCTTTTTTGCTTTATTTTGACATTAGTTAATTGGTGATTTGACTACTTAAAAAACTTTATATCAACAAAAATTTAATGTGTCTTATATTATCAGGGCCTTATATGTATGTAGATCTTAGAAACTTTGTAAAATAATAATCTTTTTAAGTATGTAAGAAGTTCTAATGATCGCTGTAAAGACTTTGATCTTATAATACAAGAAATAGTTAAATTCCCAATTTTAACCTAGCCTGCATTTAGATACAGTCTAAACTTTAACACATACAGTAGAATAGTTGGTATTCTAATAAAAGTCTTGGTTAACTATAATATTTATTGTTTCATGTTAAAATAGTTTTGACAGAAGATTTTGGTTAAAATAATCTTAGTACAATAACTGTGTTTAACTTACTTTTGAAATTTGTTTGAAAGAACTTTTTCAATAAGTTTTTGTGAATTCAAAACTAGAAAAAAGAAGTTTTTTCTTTTTCTATGAAAAAATTGAAGACCGCTCAAGGTGAGGGTTGGTTTTGAATTAGCTAAATATTTTTCATGAAGGGTGGTTCTAGGTAAAAGATTTTGCGCACATGGCCGGAAATTTACACTGCAGTTTAGCAGGGTGAGTTTCAAAAACTTGTTTATGAAGTTCTTATCATAAAAATTTTTAAATACTTATTGTTCCTTAGTGGCTTCCAATACAAATTTGATAATTTATTTAATTCAAATTATCTTATTTCTTTATGTAATATCCCCAGTAAATTACATGAAAGGTCCTACTAAGTTTCAGACATTGCTGATTCAACTAAAATAACTTTTGTGTCATTTATTAATGGGTCACTATAGGGTCCAAACCATTGGGTATGAACAAAATGCCTATAGCTAATCTACACCTATCTTTTATCAGTGATTGCTCATATAAATCTTTTTGGGCTATCGCCGTCCTAAATGTTCAAAGACAAAAATGTGGCAATTTGCCAATACTTTTCTTTAACTTGTTAAAGCAATTTAAACATTTTATTTAACTCTAACTTACTAATTCTCCATTTTTAGATTCATGTTTAATTTATAAACGTATAATTAATTCCAGCTGCTTTTAATTTTTCATGCAATGTTAAAAATTTTCTTAAAAAGGAGCCATAGTAATATAACAATGTGATTAATTTCAGACTGTTCATCAAACAAAACAAAATCAAACATGGAGGAAGAACTTGATAAATATTTGGCAATGCCAAGGCCAGATCCCAAAGAACTAAATATTCTGATGTGGTGGAGAAATAGTTCAACCTCTTTGCCATTACTCTCAAAGCTGGCGAAAACTTCTTTGCATTCCAGTCACTTCTGCTTCATCTGAGCGAGTTTTTTCTGTTGCTGGGGGCATTGTTACAAATCAAAGACACAACCTTGATCCAGAAAATGTGCGCATGCTTGTTTTCTGTCATTCAAATATGGCAAAAATAAAGAGAAATCTGGCAGAAAGCATTGAAACTGAAGACTATCTAGCAGAAGTAGAGGGGGGGGGGGGCAATGCCCAGTGTTATGGGATATCCAGCAGAACTTTGGGGTGCAATTTTGGTAAGATATTGAAGAATATTAATTAAAAAACTAATCGGAGTATCATGCAATTAGCAAAACATTAAAATTGGAGATTATATTTTTTAAGTTTTTTTTTGTAAAATCCAAGATTTTTGTACTTTTCATTCAAGATTTTATCCATGTGTCTAAAACAGCACGTCTAAATGTTTTCTTTTGTGTTTTTCTTGAATCACCCTTATCCCACATGCAGAAATTAAATTCGCATTTCAGTCCGAATTTAGTCCATACCTTGTTTTGGAACAAATTTATTATAACAGTTAGTCTTATTGCAGTTAAACAATTCTTTTGATTAAATACTATCAGTACCTAATAGCTTTTGTAAAAAACAAGTGCAAAGAACAGAAAAGATGCTTTTGCAAATTTTCACCCTACAACGAATAAAAAATTTTGCTGATTATTTTTTGCCCAAAGCTTAAATGAAAAAAAAAGTTTTCTTCTCCCATCACTTCAGTCAAACAATTTTGTTCTAAATAGAGGAATTAAAATAAACTCTCTGATATAAATGCCTAATCTTGTAAGAATGTTAATGAGGAAAGTGGGGGCTACACCACTGCTTTAAACATTTGGGTTTTTGGAATTTAATTTCAAAATTGTGTTCCAATATTTTTTAATATTCACAAATTTTAATGTATCCTTTTTTATTGCAATAAAGTTTTATTTCTCTATTTTGTCTTGAATTGTTACAAATAGTTCAATACAAAAAAATTGTGCTCAATTGGTTGTTTAAGGGTTGTAATTTAATAATTCAATAAAATTAATGATAAATTGGCTTTTAAGCAAATGTTTTTCCTTTACACTATTATTGCTAACAAATTACACAATATTTTTGGAAACTTTGCCAAGTCTAATTTTAGTTCAAAAAGTACAGGCTTGAGACCACATTTTCGCAGGCTTAGGCTCGACTTTCTAAAATCACACTAAACTCTGGCTTTAACATCTTCTTAAATTTAATTTTGGTTATTTATACTAGCAATACAAATCAGTGGCTTTTAAAAGTTAATTAGGTTGTTCAAAAATGTATTTGGTTCAACTACGTTCAACTTTGTTCAACTACGTTTAACTAAGATGATTAATACAAAAATACCGTAAATAAACGTAACGTAATTGAAACAAAACTACGTTACGTTTATTTACGTTCAACTAAGTTCAACTTCGTTGACCGTAGTTAAACGTAGTTGAACGAACGTAACACTGATGCTTACTATTTAATTCTTTCTGTTTATTTTAGTTAATTGGTTTTATTTAGTGTAAATTTATAAATATTATACTCAATATATTACTTTTTATGATTATAGTGTTATCATTATTATTAATTCATTGTTCATCATTTTGATTATTATTTGTGTTAAAAAATATTTTTTTATATCAACTTACAGGTATTTACTTATTATTAGTTTTATAACTATTTTTAAATGACCGTGGATGTAATATCGTTTTCCAAAATACATTGATTGATAAATGTCACAAGAAAGTAAAAACGTTTTTCTTAAAGTGTTTGGACAAAACTAAACCAACAAAATCACTTTTCAAGCATAACAAACAACAGCTTTGTCGACAGGAAAATGAAAATTAAATTTTTAATTAAATTTTTAATTTATTGGTTGAGCCTTTTCAAGCATTCTAAAACATTTTCAAGCATCCTTCAACGTTATTAAAAATACAATATTTGCCGAAATTTACCGACATCATTTTACCGGTAAATCGGTAAAACAATTTTACCGGTTTACCGGTAAATTTTCGGTAAAAGCTCAACCCTAGAGTGCCTGTTGATTATTTGTATAGTACCTTTAGAACTCAGTAGACTTTATAATAATAAAAACGTTGTAATATCATTCACTCAGAATCTGCAGCCAATATATTGAAAATAAAAGTAATACATTATTAATTATAGAGATGATAAATAATCTACAGACTTATTCAAAACGTCGTGAACATGTAATAATATCAATAATAGAGTTTAAAATCTATTTACTTATTTATATTTTTTATTTATTGCTATATATTTATTTATATATTTCAAATCGATTATATAATAACATCGATAATAGAGTTTCAAATCTAGTGATAAATTTTCATTTTTTTCGAAGTAAGTGCGCATTTTTATTTTTAAAGTTTGTTGCATCAATTTTTATTTTAAGGTTATTCCACCAGAAGAGTTTGTTATTCAGTTCCACGATTTTAAGAAGTTATATGATTTGAAATTAAAAAAATTTAAATCCGCGTTTTTAAAGTTTTATAAAGTTTGTTAAATAATTTTTAGTATTGGCAACTATTTAACTAAAATTTATAATAAAAGTAAATATATCTTAATAAAAAGTGATTCTTTGGACATATAAAGGGTTTTAGTAAAAAAAAAAAGATCAAAATAATTTTGTCCACCATATGTCTAATATCCGGCCCACTGTGCGATCTTGGAGATTGATTTTTACACTTGTATTTTTCACCGTTATGCTGGATGCAGGCAAATAGCAAGCCCTTTATTTGTTTCACTTAGTATTTAAAACAAAGGAAATACAAAACTTAAATACTCATAATCGAGCCTTTTTCTTAGGTACGCATATTGGGTTTTGGTTAGATCTGTTTCAATACTCATAATTCAATATACAATGCCTTCTTACCTTTTGTAAAGGTAAGTGCATTGTCTAGAATAAGTATGCTTTGTAGAATTTATTTTTTTCTTTTCTTTTTCCTTATTTCTATTAGTAGTAACAACCGACGTTATTTTGTGGAATTTTTTGTTTCGCCGATTGACATTATTGCTTTAAATCACCACTGGCGCATAAAAAGCGCTAGTTTTTTTTAATACTCATATTATTGAATAGGTCAGATCTCTAATTGAGTGATAACCTGACCCCAGCAGCTGTCGGCATCAAGGAAAACTTCAATTTAAAAAAAAATTTCTTTAATTTAATAAAACATATTAAAAATAAAGCGAAAACATTTTAATACAAAAACCGAACGTGGTTGCAAAGTGTACATTCTAAGCTACCTTATGATATACTGCACTAACATGCTTTCTTCGAAAACTTCCGAATAATAATAATAATAAAATGTTGAACTTTTTTTACGGTAATTTAATTGGCAAGAAAATATTTAATTCCTATATTTTAGATTTAATTTATTAAAGTAAAACTAAGTTATTTACATTTTTTTTGAATTTATTCGTAAGTTCCATCCTTTGAGAGTATAAAACCATAATGTAATCTATAAATTTACGTAAAAACCATTTTTGAGATGGAAAATACTTTTTGGTTCTATAGTGCGATAAACAAACTTATCTACGAAATGCTGCAGGACAAGGAAGAACGCATTTTACACCAGTTTATATAATTCTAGAATGAAACTTTTTAGGAGAAATGAACTAGGTCTGTAAATATTTTGGTGCTAAAAAGTTTCCGGATGAAAGTCATTTTATATCAGGCCATATTGGATAGCTACGATTAAAAAGTGGTAAAGCAGATCTTTTTACTACATTTGTCTGCAACCCAATATAGTGGATTGACATAATGTGCTGAAACCTAATATAATGGTGTGACAAAAATACACAAATTTTTATGTTGTTGTTGATTAAAAGTTTATGAAAAGTATGTTTCCATGTGTAATAAAATAAATGATAATAGTTTATAAAAATGTGTTTATATAATATAATATGCTCAAAGTTTAAATAAGTTTATATTCTGTTTTTCTATTTTTTAAAAGCGGTATTGCTTAGCAGTGTTTAAAGCAAGATTGTTAACCTTGCCTATTAAGTGATGTTATTAAGTTTTGGCATTACTTGGCACCATTTGGTGTCAGGTAGTCTTTTTTTATTTATTTTTTATTCATTTATTTAACCACAAGTTTGCAAAAATTATGGACTTATAATTTTACAAAGTTAGGTTCGGTGTCACTTGTTTAGTTAAAAACTAGTCATTGGAGTGACACCAGTTTTTACTTAATACATGTTGGAACTAAGACTATGTACAATTCTTACTATAATTAGTATCAAAATATAAATACTAGAACTTGTAAAGCTAATATCTTTTTTCTTTTTTTTTAAAGTTACCAATTATAATTCATTGGTCCCATCAGATAGGTTCTATTTTTTATATTTGAACTGAAATTCCACTAAACCTGTATTTACTTTTTACTATACTATATTTTTTGTTTCCCATTACCTTCAGATATTCTTCGATATCACGACTGATAAGTTTAAGATTATTATAATTACTTTTTTATTATTAGTTTTTATATATATATATATATATATATATATATATATATATATATATATATAAATAAATAACTACTGAGATATTAAAAAAAGAAAGTAACTAACTGATGTTGTTGCTTTAGATAGTGGCCAAATAATAATTTAAAAACAGTTTAATAAATTTATATAAAAATAACTTATTTATTAGTTACAAATTATAACCTAAAGGATTTATTAGATTTGTTATATATATATTTTAGTTGTAATATTAGTCAATACATTTTTTTAAAGATCAATATTTCTAAACATTCATATAACTGATTATATCCTAAAACTGAATGATTTTGTATTTTTTAAAAGTTCAAAGATAGTTTTTTAGTTATTTTTTTTTTTAGTTTTCACTGCTTTATTAGCTTGCTTACTGTTGAAACATGGTTTTAATTTAGCAAACTTATTCATGTAAGTTTACAAAGTATAGAATTTATTGTGTCACTCAATAGTCAACAGTTATGAAAAAACCGGAATTTACTCCAAATGAACTGAAGTTTAGTGTTTTAATTGTTAGTAAACAGTAATGAAGAAACTATCGAGATAAAAGTAATTTTGTTTAGTTGTAGCATTAAAATGTCTATTTTTGATGTTTATTTGTGCTATAGCTATTTTTTGCTAATATATTGTTTTTGTCATTTTCATTGGTTTATTGTATGTTTTAACTTTTTTTTTTTAACACAGTGCCTTTAAAACACAGTCTGCCACCTCTCTCTCTTTTTAATGAAAGTTTATTTAAAAGAGGAGTGTAATTGGAATACTTTGTTGTAACAAAGCCTTTTGGATTTTTTGATACCATAATTGATAATGACCATGTTTAAGAAATGTTTCAGTTTTTAATTCATGATTTATGAATCCCAGTTGTTCTTAATGATTTTTCAAATATAATTAAATTTTGTTAAAAATATCAATAAATAATAATTGGCAAATGATTTGACACATTTGATTATAATGATCAAATTTTAATCTACTTAATATTGTTACTCTTGTGGACAACTTGGGTGTCAAGCTAGCTAAAATATGATTTTTAATGTGTGTGCTACCACGCTGTTACATTAGCTGAATATTTCTTTTTTTTACTCCTTATTTTCTAAAACACATTAATAAATATGTAAAATAATGCCATTGTAGTTTAAGTTCATCTTTTTTTTTTCATTTTTTCTTTTTTTATTTAGGTATAATCAATTGCACTTGGCTTTCCTTTTCAGGTACTTGTTGTTATAAAAAAGAAACTAACAACTTGAACTATGTGGTCTTTTTATTTCATTCTTAAATTATGTGGTCTTTTTATGTCATTAACTATGCAAAGGACAAGACAAATAAAAGCAAGCAGAACTAAAAAAATTATATTATATATATATAGAGCTGCCTTTGTCCTAAATTATTTAAGGCCTTTAAAGCGTTCTCCTGCAGAAAAACCGCAACGGTGGCAGCTTTATTATAAATTGTATTTTATTACATGTTTTTATTATTACATACACAAGTCTTGTTGCAAGCTATAAAAGATTTGTTTACAGGAAATTTAACAGATCATAATTCCAATATTAATACTCTAAAACATATAAGAAATTATAATGCCACTCTTTTTTTTGCTTCATTTACAGCTAATGCAGTTCAACCTATGAATTATGGCAACCATGTTTTAAAATATCTTGTCAAGTTTTTTATCGGATAGGTTATTTTCGTGCAAGATATTCCCTGAATAGATTACTAATAAATTATATCTAAGTCAGACTGAAAATGATAGACCTGACCAAGTTACACGAGTATTTAAACTCAATTTAAAGAAACTCCTAAATGATATTATTAAGCATAATGTATTAGGGAAAGTTGTAACCCATATTCAGATTATTGAACCTAAACGCTTGATTTGCTAAATGTTCATACTTTACTTCACTGTGCATATGGTGATAAGCTTGAACAGCGTAGGATATTAATAATTTAATATATGCAGAATTTCCAGATCTTTTTGTAAACCGTGAACTTTATAAATTCAATTAAAACATGCATAATTCATGGTCCATGTGGTATATTGAATCCAAATTCTCCCTCCATGAAAGATGGCGTATTCAGCCAAAAATAAAGAATTATTTTTTCTTAAACTTTGAAGGCAATAGAATCTAAATCTTTGGAGGATGTGCGTACTGTTAATGGTATTGTTCCTCAAACGTTTCGTTGAGCATGTGTATGGAAAGTTTTGTTGCAAGATGAAACTGAATGGCAAAATACTCTTTTTGAGGCGGTTTTAACGCATATGCCAAAGCTATTTAGACAGTTATTTCAATTTGTTTGACCTTGCGAACATGACAAATCTTTCCCCTTCTTAAATACATACAAAGCTATTACGATAGAAAATTCCATTCACCTCACAGTCCCAGTTCTAATAGCTGAACAAGCTACTCTTTGTCAAATTAAAGAGATCATTAATCAAAGTGGGAAAACGCTGGCTGATTACAATCTTCCTGCTATTGATGAGTTTATAGGTTAAAATGTAGAAAGTTTTAATGAAATGTTCAACAATCTATAAAACTTGATAAAATGAGACCTTTACTGAATGTTAATTAATTAAATGTATGTAATGCTATCCAATTAAATGAGACCTTTACTGAATGTTAATTAATTAAATGTATGTAATGCTATCCTTGTTGCACTAAATGAGCAACCAAGTGTAGAATATCAAAATTCCAGAATGTTTTTTATGGATGGACTAGTTGATAGTGAAAAAACTTTAACGCCTAAATATTTGATTGCTGAATTTATAAATAGGGGTTTTAAGTTTGTTACAGTAGCATGTACTAGCATAGCATCAACTCTCCATAGAAATGGATCTACAATGCATGGCTTATTCGATCAACCTGTCCCAATATTAGATAACAGGAGGTGTAATGTATCTCCTAACTCTATACACGGACATTTTTCTAAAAATAAAATACAAGTTTCTTTATTTTTGCTTGATGAAACATCCGTGATACCTGAACATGGCTAAAATGCAATTTATAAATTGTTAAAAGATGCTTAAAACAACAACTTTCCGTTCCGAAGAAAAGTCTATTTTTTTTTTTTTTACTAAAAGTCTGGATAAAATTTAAAATTGCTATAATACAATTGTTTAAATCTCATATTCTTTTTTTAATCTTTAGTGTTACTGATAATTACGCTCATTAAATGAGTTTAGTTGAATGAGATGGTTGGCTTTTCATTAAATATTGATTTCAAAATTGATACCAGTTTCCAAAATCTTCTCAAAAAAAAGTAATTTTGTAAAATCTTTTTTCTATTTTGTTTGACATAATTTTAATTTTTTTTTCTGCAAAATTTTTTTCTATTATACTTTTCTTTAACTTGTTAATACTATAGAACCACGTGATTTTATTATTACGTGTTTAATTGCCGTCAATATTGGTAATAAATGCTTTAAACTATGTTAACATGGTTTGTAACTGTCTGACCAGACTTGTAAATAATAGTTTATCTAATCAGGTAGTTACAACTGACAAGTCTGTAACTAGCTGACCAGACTTGTAAAAAGTATGGGTCTTTGTGAGTCAATTCCACACTAATCTTTTCTATACTTTCTGTTTATTTGTATATCTTCGCAGTCCAGACCCATGATAAAAGGTCTTCACCAAACCGGCCATTTCTATACTTATTTACTTTAATATTTTTTAGCAAAACATTTTATTCTGAAAAACTGCTTTAAGAGCGAAAGAATTGAAATGCTCACCTTTATAAGTAAATAGCTAATAAAGGTGATTATAAAAGATTTATAAAACTGTTTGCTTTACTCATTAGCGCATTTCTTCTCATCTCATCAGTGTAGATTTTGGGAGTTTAAGTCCTCCTCGAAGAGTAATAAATTTTGAGATTTTGTCAATCTTTTAGCAAATAATTATAGCAAAAAATTATATAGAGCAAAAAAAGTCTCTGATTGTTTAAATACAAATTTGATGTTGTCAGATATAATACATATATTATACACGGTTGTTCAATATACGCCCAGCAAACTCAATATATGCAAAAGACGTTTATACTTATACTTAGGGTTGAAAATTTTTGGAAATTTTCCGAGAAAGTTTGCTCAAAACTTCCGGAAGTTTTCTGAAATTTTTATTGCATTGAACTTATAGTTATTATATATTTTTATAAAATTTATTGCTTTGCTCCAAAAATATGCTTTTTTTCATCGCAGTATTTGGGTATTCTTTAAACATTCCAACAAAAAATATAAAATAATAGACCCGCAAGCGAAAATACACACCTTTTATAAAAATTTTTATAAACAAGTTTATAACTTAAGAATGGCGCATTCTTTTTTAAAAGCATTAAAACGGTCGATTTGTTATATTATACTTTTAGTTACATTACTTTTAAGATACAACAAAAAGTAAATATTTTCCGACTTAGATGGTCTTTTGAGCTTATCTATAACACATTTCTAGCTTTTTTTCTCTAGTGAAATGTAAATGATTAACAAATTACAAAGAATAAAACATTTTTCAGAATAACAAATTTCTTTGTGTATTACTTTTGTAAAGTTTTAAAAAGAAAAAAAGATTTTTAATGCCTCAAAATTGCACACAAAAACGATTTTATGGGATGGGGTGTTACACACTCTACCATGGGGTGTTACACACCCTACCAAAAGATGGTGATTTTTAAGTTATATTTGCCTTTCTGACAATTTTAGTCAGGTATTTGACACAACTTAGTCTGGTGAATTTTAAATTTTAAAGAACCTGTTTTATTATTCTAAAGAAAGCAGACGGTACTTTTTAATGAGTTACCCCTTTCTCTCCTCATTTTATTTGTAGAATCGCCTCTGATAGCATTTCAAATGTTTGAGAATATTGGAAGATTTTAATTGTATAAAGATTGCATTTGAATTATCTTTATAAAAGTTGCATGTTATAAATGCACTAGCTGTGTTAGATTAAAGTAAGTTATCAAAAAATGATATTAGCAAACACTTTTGATATGAATATTCAGTAAAACAATAATAAATTAATTTGCTTGGTATTATCTAAAACACACTCACAAACCACCCACTTGGCAGGATTGGTTGCAAAATACAATATAAATTAAAATCATATTAAAGCATAGCATAATTTATCATTTTATTAATTAAAAAAGTCAAAAGTGCCCAAGCAAGGTTGTGGTTGTGGCAACTGAGACTTAAGCCTTTGTATCACCATGTGGCAGATCTGTAAAAAACCTATTCAATGCTCACAAAATCCAGCGCATGCAATTTAATTTGTACTTATAAGGCATTGTGACATAGATGCCACGCTCCCATTTTTTATAAATTTTGTTTATGAAAAATAAAATTTCGAAAAACGAAAAAATATGTGTATACTTATTTAATATAAGCTATTAAGTAGACTTCATAAAATATTTTTTGGAGATATTGCGATATGAAGGGTTAAGTCTTAAAAGCACTTATTTATGAATAGCAGCGGAATAGCAGTGACTTCGAAATCATTGGCTCTTTACTTTTATTGCTTACTATATCTTTAAATTATTATGTATGTATTTCGCCATAAAATTTTTTTTTATAAAATTAGACTTTTACAAAATGTATATACACGGCTGGGGCAAGAAGAAGACAAATTCAGTCTTATCGCCAAGCCCCTTCAAAACGAGAATATAAATAACATTAAAAAAGTATTACCGTTATCACAATGTAATACATGCAAAAAATACATATATAAATGCAAATATAAAAAATACTTTTTATATACAGTATCGGACAAAACGAGTGCAACCAAATAATGCTAATTTAGTTTCTTTATACAAAAGTGCTGCATTTTTTCAATTTAGAGAAATAACTATGTAACTGTTTAGAGACAAAGTTCTTCAAGTTTTATTCATCATAAAATTCATTATTTGTACACGAAAACTAATAAATTAATCAAAAGTATTAAAAAAAGTTGATTTCCTTCTGGACAAAACAAGTGCAACTCGACAAAATGTTGACCAAGCTGTATTTCGCTATCAATATTTCGTCGCGAATCCTTTGCTTTCGATCACAGCCTTGCATCTTCGAGGCATAGATTCGATCAGGTGATCAATGAAACTTTGTGGATTCGCTGCCCAGGCCTTTTGGATTTGTTCAAACAGTTGATCCTTATTACGAACACCTTCACGATTAATTCTGCGGTTGACAATCTCGCACAGTTTCTCAATAGGGTTGAGATCCGGAGATTGAGGCGGCCAATCCATCACCGATAGGTGGTTGTCTTAAAACCACTGCTTGACTACTTTTGCAGTGTGTTTCGGATCGTTGTCTTGCTAAAAAACCCATTTTATTGGCATATTCCATTCAGCATAAGGTAACATAACATCTTTCAGGATATTTTTATACATGAAACGGTCCATTATTCCATCGTTTTGATGTATTGGACCTAGACCGTTAGCAGAAAAACACCCCCAGACCATTGCATTGC
Organism: Hydra vulgaris; assembly: GCF_038396675.1. Lineage (NCBI taxonomy): Eukaryota > Metazoa > Cnidaria > Hydrozoa > Anthoathecata > Hydridae > Hydra > Hydra vulgaris. The sequence continues at coordinate 11,494,927 of NC_088929.1, forward strand.
TTCCACCATGCTTCACGGTCTTATGGCTGTAACGTAAATCGAGGCGTTTTCCGGCCGGTCGACGTACACGGCAAATGCCATCGCTAGCAATGATGTTGAACTTCAATTCATCACTGAACAGGACAGTTTGCCATTTCTGCACATTCCAGTCAATATGAGATGTTGCAAACAGGAGTCTTTTCTTCTGGTTTTTTAGTGAAATCAGCGGTTTCTTTGCAGGGCGTCGAGAAAACAATCCAGCTTCAACAGCACGTCGTCTGATTGTTTGGTCCGAAACAGGGAGCTCTAATTGCTTTTGTATCTCGACTGATGATATCCAGGGATCCTTCTTGACGGATCTAACGATCATAGAATCCTCTCTAGAAGTGGTGGAACGCGGTCTTCCACCTTTGTTATCTGCGGCCAACTTCCCCGTAGAACGATATTTGGAACATAGTCATGATACGGTCCATTTTTTCACGCGATATTTATCACAAATACTTTTTTGTGACATTCCACTTACGTAATCGCCAATTATATTCCTTCTTAGTTCCAATCCAAGACTGTCGGGAGCCATTTTTGCACTTGAAGTTATAAAAATAATAAAAATAAATAATCACGCTTCTCAAGGCTTACCGTGTTACATTTACCTTGTGATGATACAATAATGCTCTGTGGAACACGGCGTCTTGGTTAGATGTGGACTGTATTGATGTAATGAAACACTTGTTGTATTTCACTTCTTGTGTTGATGTTCTTCGATAAAACACTTTGATAAAACTCACTTCGATAAACTGTCTTGATAATACTGACTGATTGACTTCCATATACTGACTGAATTACATGTCGATTTACATGTCTCTTATATAGTAAAATGAACCTGTGTGAACCTGTTCTGGAAGATTCTAGATGCTTCTTTTCGATGCTTCTGGAAGCTTCTGGATGCGTCTGGATGCTTCTGAATGTTTCTGGATATTTCTGGATGCAACTGGATGCTTCCAGATGCTTCTTTTGGAAACTTCTGGAAGCTTCTGCATGCTTCTGGAAACTTCTGGAAACTTCTGGATACTTCCTTTGATTATTAAAAAACTTCCGTGAGGTTGACATGGACCAGACTTAAGAAAATGAAACAAACCAAAAAAGTTGCACTTGTTTTGTCCGCTGCGAAATGGCACTTGTCAACGAAATTCTGCCTGTGTGCTGTCACCTGTCAGCTGATTGCTCATGTCATGGCATGCTATGACTCCAGACTCCTGAACTGTTTGCTGTGGTAGTATAGTTCGTTTCGTTTTTAAGAGATGTAAAATTAGGAACACTTTTTAGCATTGTTCGATGTTGGTTGCAAATATTTTGTCCAATACTGTATATGTTTAATTTTATTTTTTTCCAAACTTTTGTTTATTAAGATTTCGAATTTAAAAATAAATAAAAATGAGATTAAACATGAACATCAAAGGAAGGTAAAGATTCAGAATGACATTAAAAGTAAATATGACCAAAAATAAAGGAAATAACAAGTTAATAAAACGAGTGATTACTCCTACTTAAAAGTTTCAGAAGAAGTCTAGTTCGTTGTCAATTACAAAATTTTTTTTTTTATTTCATTTTTAAACTGATCAAAGGAAGGAATTTTCTTTAACTCATTATCCAATAACGTGTTCCATAACTTAGGTCCTCTGATTGCAATGGAGAACTTAGTAGCAGAATAATATGCTTTTGGTTGAATGTAATTGTTATTTGAAAAACTTGTTGAGTATAAATTATTTATTTTTTCAAAAAATGAGTTAAATAAAATGGGTGCCATTTTATTATCTACTTTGAACATAAATATAAGAATATGATATAAATTAAGTTAAAATACGTTGAGTATTTTGAATTTATTAAAAAAGAATTTAGATTTCAGAGTTCAAATTCAGCAAAAATACTTTCTTTGCTTTTTGCCTTCCATTAATCAATAAGGTCTTTATTTATATAATCAATAACGACTATATAATCAATATATCAACGACGTTTATATAATCAATATATCAATAATATATCTATAACGTTTATATATTCAATAAGGTCTTCATTAATCAATAACGTCTAAAATCAAGAAAAAATTGTAAAATACTGTATATATTAAATCAAGTCTTTTTATATATAATTTTACAGTTTTCAGTAACTTGAAGGGCAATTTCATAGATATTGAAAAATGTCCAATACCTTTTTGTAGATTTGTAATTATTAGAAAAGTTTTTTATATCCTGTATAAAAGGTTATATAAATGGATTTTTTACATTTGCATATAACATATTTGTTTATTGTCATATAATGTTATACAAGCTGGCCAGACCCGTAAAATAAGGGTCTTGGTAACCATACCGTTCCTCATTTTCTATATTTATTACACTTTTACTAAAATAATAAAATGCTATGAAATAATTATTAAAATTTAAAGTATACAAATTTATATATTTATTTACAATTAAAAAAACATTCTTTTTTAGAAAAAGAAACAAAATATAAAACTTTTTAACAATTAAAAAGCATAAGTTCTTAAGAAAACGGAACCTTTTCAACAAAATTTATATTATATATAATAAAATTTATTTAACCAACAAAACAATGCAAATTTTTAATTATAAAAAAGAATATTTTTTTAAAAACTAAACATAATTAAAGAAAAAAACGTTTTATTATAAACAATTACTATATATTTATACATAATAATAAAATAAAGTATATATAAAAGAGTAAATCTGCATCATTAGTTAACAATTGGTAGATTAACCAACAACAAAAATACTTTTTATAGATGTGACGTATTAGTTTCTCACGGCTCTCTCTCCTCATATTTTACTTTTTACAGGATCCACTCCCTTTAAAAAAAAAGAAAAAAAGGGGTTAGTGGGCGCTTTAGCCCTAATTTGGACTCACACCTTATGTGTCATGTTTGGGTCCTCTAATTGTTGCGCATATTCTGAAAAAGCATTACAAGATATATCTAAAATGAGAGAAAAATTTATATAATAAAAGAAGGAAAAAACACACTACAGACCAATTTACCTGTTGCTAATATTTTTTCTAGAGCGTTTTTAAAATCAATCATAATCTGAAAGAAAAGACATTTATTGCAAAGACAATTAGCTATTTCACAAATAACCAAAAGCATATTACTCAACGGTATGAGCAAATTTTGTAATTTGACCAGAAAATATATTTATTCTTACCCTGACTGCGACAAACTAATTCCTTTTTAAACTATTAGCTAATGATCAACATAGCAAATTTTGAATAATTAAAATTTACTAAGAACATTTTCTGCTGGCTAAAATATTGATGGTGTTTAGTGTAGAAACAGAATGTATATTTTTTTAACAAATTTTTTTATAAACATAAGTTAATATTAAAAGAACAGTAACATATTTTTTTTTCAAATTTGTTTATTTACAAACAACATTAACCAAAAAAATCAGTAAAAGTATACATATTAAACTTAATCAACAATCAACTACATTTTCTATTTCTAGATGTAGTTATGCATATTACCCTGCCCACTCTAACTCCTCCCACTTAACTTTTGGTCAAGGTAATCTCTTCCCCTTTAATGAAATGATGGGAAATCTTTTACCCTATTCTGGGCCCACTCCCTAAGTACACCAAAAGGATGTGAACCCTTATTATTATCTCAATAGCGTACAAACGCTTCATAAGATAAACGTAAAAACAACAATAGTAACGATTGAAATATCTAAATTATCTTTAAATTCATACTTAATTATAAAATCTACAAATCATTTATTTACCACTTACAGATAAGGGTGTTGAGCAGCAATTGTTGCTGGGACTGGATAAATGATAAATTAAAACCTACAATATGTGATAATCTGTAGCATTAAAAATAAATTTACAAACAAAATATTGTTATTCAATTCTTAACACTTAGTACAAAAAAATTTGTTGAATTAAAAATTAAGAAAAAAAGCAAATGTAACTTTTTTAAGAAGTAAATTTCAAAGATTCTACAAAAGGAAATTGAACTTTATAAAATCTAACCTGAATATCACGACCAGACAATTACGCTGTACTAAATAAATAGATTCATATAAAACACGATTGAATATCTAACCTAAAATTCTAAAAAGCCAATAAAAAACAACAACAACTTACTAGCATTTAAAATAAGTTCACCTTTAACTTCTATAAAATTACCAGCCTGTTAAGACAGAATTTCAATACATCACCTTTAAAACAGAACATGTTTCGTTAAGTAAAACATTAAAAAATAAACTTTAAAAACGGATTAAAAAGTTAAAAAATACATACTATTTATAAATAAAAGTATATTCAACATATTATATCGTTTATAATAATGATAATAGAAGATTCGAAGTTATTTCAGATATTTAAAAAAGTGAAAAAGGAACTTCAAAAAACTCAAAGCGTGCACATCTACATGTCTCGTGCATTATAAGTTAAAAGTGTCCAAGTTGACTCTTACAATATTATAATACTATAGTATAATACAATAGTATAATACTAATTTGATGGTTATCTAAATTACATCATTGTCGCGCACTCGGTTTAGAACGTTTAACGAGGCCGTGGTAAAATAGCTGTAAAACTTTAAATTTCCTTTTTAGCCTAATTTTAAGCATTTTTAACTTTTTATTATTTTTAAAAATTATAAATGTAATAATATGGTTTATTTTAAAAATTAAATTATAATTTTAACTTATGCTCTTAATGAAAACATTTTTTTAAAACCCCCTTACTGTTTAAAAAAAGTAAAGGTCGCCGCGTGGCAAATTCAAGTGATCAATTGGTTTTTTTTTAAACCTTTGCTATTTAAAATGCAAAACAAAACAACTTTCTTTCTTTCAAAACAAACTTCTTTCTTTAAAAACGTTTTAATTTGTTTTTTAGAAAAATCAATAAAGAAAAAAAAATATATCGATAAAAATCGATAAAAAAAAAAAAAAAGAAGCCGATGACAGGAATCGAACATGGAATTTTTGCTTTACTCGATGTAAGGATGGTTTTTTTTATTTTTTCTTGTAGATTTGAACATCTTACTTGTATAAGAACAAAATAAATTTTTTGAGTTATCCGGTTCATATCTGATACGTATTTTATATCTATTTAAAAACAACAATTGCCGATTTGATTTTAAAAAATAATAAAAAACTAGCAGTCCGAAACCATAAAACAAGTCAGGTTGAGCCTATTCTACACCTATCATTTTATATTTATTTTTTATATTGTCACTTTATTACAATAATTTGTCAGTAAACGATAAAAAATACTTGTTTTATAAAGTTTTTTATAAAGATACCACCCCTGTCGCCACACGTGTTATTGGCCTGTGAGAAGAGTTATCTTAACTAAAAATAATCAAGATTTAATTCAAGAGCTTTTACCTATATAATATAATGCAGAACAAAAATATTTACTTATATAAGTATATATACTCTTTGAATAAACAAATATTTTTACATATTTACTTACAAATTAACATAAAACAACAATATTTTGTACACCTTTATCTAAAAAATACGTTATTGGATTATTAATCTAAGAAACATAGTTAAATAAATTAGTGACCCAAAATACAAGTCATGGTAGGCCAAACCAACCATTATTATACTTGTTATTTAATTTCTATTTCGAAAGGTTTTAATAAATGGTAAAATAGATTAATACTAAAGCTTGGTATAAATGAAAGTTAAACCATAAAAGTTATTATGGATAAAATTTAGAAATATTAAATAAAATAAACAAATTATTAAGTAATAAAACGAAATACGCAAAAAAAAAAAAAAGTATTCGTTTTAAAGAATAACAAAAAAATTACTAATTAAAAAAGACATAACAATTGTCAATTTTGTTTATTGGATATTATTCAATATGCCACGCATGTCAGATCAGAGTCATCATTTTCATTGTGTAAGGCAGCAATATTGTATAGTTGAACGAGTGGAAATCGAGAGTCAATCATTGTTATTGCATGTGTGAATGCACAGGGCAAGTTTATTCCACCTCAGGTTATAGTAAAAGGAATGAAATTTATCGTCTTTATGGGGTTTCAGTCTTTATGGGATTTTAACACTGAGTCTGCATCTTCGGAAACAAATTGGAGCTGGTCCGATGGTAGTTGGACTTAACAGGGCCTAGCAAAACCATGTTTTAGCAAAACAATTTTTTAGAAAACATATGTTACCAACGTCCTCAGTAATTGATTCTGGACGGGCATAATTCTCACAACTATATTAAGCTAATTGATATTACTATCCCAAACCAGATACATATAGTTGAAATGCCTTCTCACACATCAAACTGGCTTCAACCATGTGACAGCACCTTATTCAAGCCACTAAATGATTATTATCGCTCTACATCACAAGATCTGATGAGTCATTTTCCAGGAACTACTTGTTGTTCAAATATTGCAGGGATATTTGCTACAGCTTGAGAAAAAACAATGACTTCTAGCAAGATTACATCTGGGTTCAAGCCGTCTGAAATTAATCCATTTAATCATAAGGCTAATTCTAATGATGCATATTTGCCAAACTATCTATACCCAGTTAAGGGTATATCAAGCTAATACAATTGTTGGTGACATTTCAATACCTTGCATAGTCGTATCGGTGAATCATTGATTGGAATAAATGAGAATGTAAATCTAAATGTACATGAAAAAGCAATAGAAGGTGGACTTTTTATTAATGTTAATAATGCCATGACACCAACTACATCATAATCTTTACAAATAATGGAAACTGAAATGAATCCTGCTGAGTTGACAAGCTACAATTATATGTTTAAATATGACTTTGATCTTGCTTGTAAAAACGGGTTTGTGACCTTGTGTGAATTGAAGCGTTTAGTTCTTAACAACATTTCCGAGAATGTACCTGAACATCAAAATAAAGCATTAGCAAAAGAAACAGAAGTTACTGAAATCGATTGTTTTTCGGTTACTACTGTGTTTTTGATAGTACTACTTTACAATAAAAGTTATTATTTATAATTTAGCTAGCAACTGTGACTAATATTTTATGTACAAATTAATTCAAAATGAAGCATAAAGTTTACTAACTTGCATTTTTTAGTATTATTTACTATTTTCTAAGCAGTTTCAATCATCAAATGTTCAAAAAATTAATTTTTCAGACTCCAATGCTTCTATGGATGCTGGAAAAGTTGCAAATCATCCAGAATAATTGCAAAATGATAACGAAACTTGCAGTTTGTTACAATGCAACGCTTCTATTTTGGAAGCAGAAACTGTTTTGTTCATAATAAGCAGCTTGCATGTTTAGTCAATCTAGTTGTAGAAAAAAAGTTGACTTCATTGTGAACAGTTTTACCAATTTAACTGAGTGAAAAGGAATCTTGAAACCATCAAACTTTAATTCTACGACAGTTTCAGATTTTCCATTTGCAAATTTCTACTCTGGTAAGTCAATCATTTTAAAAAAATTTTTTTTACTTGTACTTTTTATATTGAGTATATGTTTTTATCAATGCAGATGATAGAAATAATTATGTCTTGGCATATCCTGAGGCAAAAAAGTTAGCGAACAGAGAAAGTCAGCTTAAATACTTCGTTTTAACTTCTCAAGAAGCATACTTAGCAAAGTTGGATTTTGTCTTTGTGATATTTCTTAAATATAATCAAGACAAAAATCAATAAGACAGAGAAAAATGACAAAGAAAAAAAGTGCGATTTATCAACACTACGAAACGAATAAAGAAAAAAAAGAAAAAAAGGTATTGGCTGAGAGAAAAAAAAAAAAAAAATCGTGCCAACAGGTCTTCAGCAACAACAAAACAGAAGTTTATTTCACGGTCATCCGAATTTCAACTATAGGTTGATCCTGATAACAATACTGACTAATATGTACTAAATATTAGACAAAACTTTTTAAATAATTAACCCTTTTGCGACTTAAAAAAAGCTATACGATTGCGCGTAAAATAACGAACTAGGATCATGATCAATTAAAAGAGTATAAAATAAAAGCTACAAATCAGAATTTTACAAATAAGACTTTGTTTTTTATTGCCAAAGAATTGGCTTTCAGAAAATTAAAAAACTTAGAATTTTTTTTATCATCTTAGTAACGTGATTAAAATATATCATGTTGAAATTAACAAAAGTATATAGTTTCTCTATGTAACCTTAAACAATCAAAGAAGAAATACATACACATATCGTTTTTGATATTAAATAAAGAGGCATTTATAGTGGTGATCAAACAAAAAAAACCTCCATCACTATTATTGAAAAAAGTATCATATCAAAATCTCATTTATGACAGTATACTTTTTGTCTATTTTTGTCATTTTCTTAAATTGATTTTTGAGCGATCTATAAATGCAGTTAACAAATGGTTTGAAGCCTTAACTTAAGAATATGTTCATATTTCAAAGATAAGTTTAAATTTTTTCCCAATTACTTTAGATGATCTGAAATATTCAAAGTTGCTTATGAACCGCCATGCGTGTCACTCGTCATTTTGAAACAAATTTTCTGAACCGCCATACGCATTTCCACAAGGGCATAAGCATTTAGTGAGTTGGTTTCCCATTTCAAGCCTAACCTAAAACGTTTATGCTTCGAGCAAGATTCAAACTCGCAACCCTTGCACAACGAGTGACATGCTCTAATCACTGCGCCACGGCTGCTCAATATAAAAATTAAACTCATGGCTAATGCAAAAAAAAAACATTATTTGTCTTATCACTACAGCCCGTAAGCTGTGGTGTGTTAAAACTTTATTTTAATTACATGTTTTATAACTACTGTTAGGGTTGATCACAGAGTCCAGATTCAGATCTGACTCAAGGGAGGGGCGAATGTTCGTATTTAAAAGACCATATGGTTTTATACTTTTCTAATTAAAATGGGACAATTGAGCATACAAATTAACTATCAAGATTTAATCTGACTCACACGTATATAACGTTGCCCTAAGCGATTATAAGTTCATATTTAAAGTCACGCAATGGGCAACTTTAAATCACCATGGTGATATTGAGTTCAAGTGGGTAAGGATCAGTGCTTTTGACACGCAGTACTTTCTGATAATAGTACTGCCAACTACTCTCATAAAACATAAAGAATTTTACATAGACTTGTAGCTGATGGAATAAGCTATCCATTAATGTTTAGTGCAGCTGAGCAAGTCTAATTATAGCCTGTCAATCAATTTCAGTGCGGATCTGGGCGAGGTTCAATTAAGTTACCTTATCTAGGGAATAAAAGAAATCAAACATCATCGCTTTATTTTTTTTTTAAATATAACCAAAGATAGATTTACACAAATTTTCTAATAAAAACTAAACAGTTATATTAAAATAGCAATAAAAGTTTTATTTCAATTTTAATAAAATAAAAACTGTATAGTTTTTTATTAGAAAATTTGTGTAAATCTATTTTTGGTTAAATTAGTTTTTTATCAGAAAATTAAAGTATACTTTATTTAAACTTTTGTTTAAAATAAGTAGAAAAATGACACAGATAAAGTTATACGAAATTTCAAAAACAAAGTTGTACAGATGTATTAAAACAGCAGTAAAAGTTAAAATTTTGCTTAACATAAGTTTAAAACTAAATTACTATTATTAAACAAACAGTTACATAATAAAAAATTAAGTTTTATCGCTTATCCTATTCATTACTTTCGATTCCAAACTTTATTTTAATATTTACATGTTTCCCATTTACATACAGTCCATATTTAATTAAGTTATTAACATTAAACACAAAATCACCTAAAAACTCATCAACACTACTTGGTTTACTCATACTACAGTAGATAGCCACTATAAATGGCTGTCCAAAACATTTAAAAACTTTGCAAAGTATTGGTCAAAACTGTAACTGTACTTGTTGGACAACTTATACAACGGCAAACCATCAACATTTATATCTACTTCAACACATTCATAAATATTCAACATAACTTCATTTAATTACTCAATTATACCATTTTCCAAACTAAAATAAATATATTACCCACTGCATTTTTCAACAATATCAACCCTACGAGGAGTAGACAGAAAAATGCGTGGATCTTTTGATATATGACTGAAAAATCTACCACTATTTCTGAGCAATTTTAAAAGATTACAGAACTGTTCTTTAGGCAAATTACAGTTTGCAGCCCACTTTGTCAAGCCATTAAAGAATTCATGTGAAGTCTGTTTTCCACTGCAATGGTCTTCTTTTTTTAAAGAGTCTATAGAAGTTTTAATTTCTAAATATTCCTGCAGATCAAAATTTTCCCCAGAGGTTGGATCATATTCAATATTACTCATATGAGTGTTTCCTACTGAAGCAATTGATTAATCAGGTGTGATTGGTAGTTCATCATCAGAATTGCAACTTTGGTATAAAAAATATTGATTATCTTCTGATTCCAAGTGACCTTCCTCTATAGCTAACAGACCAGATTTGGTAGCTCTCCATCTTTTAATACAATTTTTTTTATAGATTTTGAGAGTTTCAACCGTTTCATGTATGTACATATACATATATATATATATATATATATATATATATATATATATATATATATATATATATATATATATATATATATATATATATATATTTATATATATATATATATATATATATATATATATATATATATATATTATAATAGAGCGTATGTATATTCATTATATATATGTATATATAACATATATGTATGTATATACTGTATATATATATATATATATATATATATATATATATATATATATATATATATATATATATATATATATATATATATATATATATATGTATATATATATATATACACACAATAATAATATAATATATATGAATATTTATATATATATATATATATATATATATATATATACATTTATATATATATATATATATATATATATATATATATATATATATATATATATATATTTATAATAATAATATAATATATATATATATATACAATAATATAATATATATAAATTATATATTAGCGAAGTATTTAGAAGTTGAACGAATTTAAATATGTATTGACAAAATAAAGTTCGTTCCTGATATTCTTGGCGTTTTTGGCAAATGCTTACCTGGCTTATATTCTGTACCTGCCTGACATTGATTAAATGCTGATTAAAGGTGACATAAAAAATGCTTTGAAATTAAAAGCAAAGAAAAAATAACTAAACAAAACAAAACTTAATAATCCATTTTAAATGGCTTATTTTACTACATGTTATTATACGTATTTTATTATACACATCAGCTAAACACGTTCTTTTTTTTCTTTCACATAAGACATTTCCAACTATTGAATTTTGTTGCAGAAGCCAAAACTTAGGTTGAAAGCACAAAAAATTACTGCTTTATGTACGGCGTGTAGCACAGACTAAATGCTGTATTTAACACGTGTCTTGAGCTACCGGTGTAATTTTCAAGGTATTAAACACGTGTTGAGAACTAGTGGCGTTATTTGACACGCAATGTGCCTACGGGTATATATATATATATATATATATATATATATATATATATATATATATATATATATATATATATATATATAAATGCATATATATATATAAAAATGTATATATATATAAATGTATATATAAATGTATATATATATAAAAATGTATATATATATATATATATATATATATATCCATAAGGAACAGCATGAGCAGAACTCTGCTTGTTTAAGTATGCTAAAATATTTCTAGAAATATAAATACTTTGGAAATATAAATAGTACTCTCACTGTTAATAAATTATTGATAAATAATTTTATAAACCAAACAATATTAGTAGATATGTTGTAAGAAAATAAATATAAAAATATTTATAATATGTAAAAACTAGTTAAGAGTATCTACAATGTTTGTTTGTTACAACTAATATATATAATAAAGCCATTTTTAAAATACCGCACTTTTTATTTTACGTAGAGATTTGACGTTTGCAATAATATTGTTAGCCGACGTTGTTTTGATGTTGGCTTTTTGACCAATATCCAACCTAAAATAAATAAGATTGATATTGAAGCAACGTTGGCGCATTAAGGGTATATTTTCCGATGTTTTCGACTTTATAACAACGTTGAGCCAACGTATTGGTGCTATGTGGGAAATCTGGTGAAAGAAAATTAAACATTAAATCACCTAAAGTAAATCCATATTTAAAATCATACCAACAAATTTTATTTGCTTCACAAGTAATATATGATTTTGTTTCATAATATTCAAAAAAGTCTGCATGAAATATTTGGCTTGGTGTTTGGCTTGGTTCCCCTTTATTTGTAAAACCATATGTATCAACATATGTAAATTCTATGTGAATCCTTAACTTTTGGTGGTGTTAGTAGCGCAGCCTTCTATATAATTTTATGCAACCCTATTCTTGAACTAAAAGAAGTAAGAAGAACCTCTTTTAAAATATATTTTACGTTTGACTTAATCGGACAGGTAAATAAAGTTCTTTTCATTGTTACCATTTTTGAATTGTTCGTTTATTATATTTTCAAAAGAATTTAGATCAGACTTTCTAATTCGATTTTCAAGATATAAATACATTTCTTGAGGTTGTTGTTTAAGAGTCCAATATGAGCATGAAAAGTCAACGTGAGTACCAGTTGATAACATTACAGTAAGAGGTGCAAGACCCACGCCAAATCTATGGTAAAACTCACAAGCCAAAATACATAAAGCTTGCTAAAGCACTGAGTTGTTATCAAGATTTGCTCTCGAACCTTTAAGATCCCTAATTAGAAAAAAAATCTTTTTACAAGCTCTGGCCATTTTTGAAAGAATGGCTAGCAAAACTATACTTATTGTTAGAGTTATTCAAAACTCTTTCATGCGTGTCAGAATGTAGGTGTATTTAGGCAGCGACGTAAGATTTAGAGTAAAGATATTTTTTTAATTCTTCCACTTAGTTATCACTTATATGTTGACCTTTTTCTTCGACAATGCACTCGTCTCCCTCAATTACTGTGCTGATAAGATTTAGAACACATTGAACGCCATATCGATCGATCCAAAACGGAGGCACAGTAAGGAACGTTTAGTTGTAAACGATTGTCGAATTACTTTCACAAGTTTTATTGTAGTCAATAATTGGACATATTAAAAGTATTAAAGCGGTTGGCCTTCTTTCTAGATGGTGGAGCATAAAATCTTTTCTACCAGAATTTGTTCCCCCTACTGTCAATACGTACCCTTTAATATTTTGTATCGTCATATTATAGTATTGTATATTATACATTTGCTAAAATGCAAAATTCAAGCCCACCTCCAGCACCTGTTCCTAACACTAATCAAGCTATGCAATTCGCCCATATGTTTAGAAAGAACAATTTTAACTTCGTTTGCCAGTTCTGTCTTGATTGCACTGTAACAGAAAGTGATCAAAAAAAGTTGACTTCTTCAATCCAAGCTGTGGTATTTCAATTGCTCTCATTTTTGGAGATTTTGTCACACAAAAGCTAGTATATATGAATGGATACCTGTAACAATGTTGAAAATTAAAGAATAAAAATAAAAAGACAATAAAGTCAACCCACGCGACTCGGTTGGATGTCACGTAGGTTTAACAATTTTTTTAAGTTTTTTGTATTGGAACAAGTTACCAAAGTAACTTGTCTTTTCTTCATAGAGAAAATATAATAATTGAAAGAGTTTTAGTGACCAAATTTTTAGGTGTCAATATAGACGAAAATTCAACATGGAAAAACCACATTGCTAACTTGTACGTGAAAATTTGGAAGAGTATAGGTATTTTATAGGTACAAAACAAGATGTGTTCTCGACAAATGCACCTTAATTCAATTTGATTACTCTTTAACTCATTGTCACAATGCAAACATTGTATGGAATAGTTAAAATAAAAATAAACTTGAAGCTTCCTTATACAACATAAGCATGTTGCACGCTTTATAAATTTTAAAGTCCGTTTTGCTTATACAAAGCCTGTTTAATATGGAATAAAAGCTCTCCATATATACGAGCTAAATGTTTTTAATATTCTTTGTTTTAGTATAAATGTAATAACAACTTATCGCCCGTTTCTTTCCGCGCATTTACAAAGAGTTAAAAGTAAATATATTTTAATTAATAAAAATTTAATTAGACAACCATTTTCTAAAAATAATTTTGGAAGATTTTTTATTTCGTTTCACAGACCATTTTTATGGAATAATATAGTTTTAAATACTACTAAAGACATTTCTCAAGAACCTGAGTTTGATTCTTTTAAACAAAATCTTACAAAACTCATTTTTTCCACTGAAAAACTTATATACTTTTAAAACTTAGACGATTTCAGTTTTTGTGTGTATTTGAATGTATGTATTTTTATTTTTATTTTTTTTTACGGGAAGCTTATTGTAATATGTTACATAAACTTTATGTAAACGTATTTAAATAAATTTCTTGCAATACGGTTATCTTTAAGTTATCTAGTTCAAGGTTTTTTGCTAGAGCGCCAAGCTCATAAATTGTAAATTATCAATGAATTGCAATTGACCTGGGCTAAAAGTCATGTACTTTTAAAGAGTGTTTGGAATACAGATAATCTTACCTCCTTCAATTTTACTAAGAGTCTGCATAATAAGGTGAGAATCATAACCTCCTAAATTAAGAAATACGTTTGGTACCTTTGTTACACCAGGCTTAATACGAAGCTTAAGATTGCACTCCTTGTGAGCGGCACCTCAATATTTCTCTGTGATGTGGATATCTGTGATATCTATGACTATATCACTATCAAGGCTTCCATTGCAGGTGTGAAAAACTGTTGTTTCCACAAATAAGGTCTTGTCAACATCAATCATAACCATGTCTTCTGGATTTCTAAAAACCTTGTTTATTCTTTAAAACTATATTTGGAGATTAGCTAGGAAGTTTTCCACAGCATTTTCACCACGATACAAAGTAGAAACTTCAGTAAATCCATTGCTCCTTACTTTCACATAATAATAGCTGCAAGGTAGTTGCCTTGCAAGTGATTGAGTAAAGCTTTTAGTTGGATTATTATAAGCACCTTCTACATTTAAATCATAATGTACAGCACTCGTTACAACTTGTGATAGTTTGTAAACTTTAAAATACCATCTTTACTTTTCTCCGGCTCAACTGTAGGTTGCGCCTTTTCACTAATTCCGAGAGAATCCTCACAATGAGCTTCTAACAAGTCAGCGTTACTATATACATAAATGCTCCGACATCATAGGTACTTTGCAGCCTTTTTCTTACTAATATAGTAAAGGTATTCAGCGAAGTTGTTAATCCAAACGTATTGTGACATTTTATTATGAATAAGTAAAATGTCTATTTCAATCTAATGACTTTCATTGCTAATGTAAAGGGGATATAGACCTGTATCCCATGCAAAAACATTACTTAAAAGAGTTAGATTTTGTCGTTTGAACTTTTTAATATTACTAATTTTAACCGAGAACTCGATGCAATCTAATTTTAGCTCTCCAACATGTTGGCTATACTTTGATATGCGTTCAATGTTTACTTTAACTGGGTACAATGAGCTAAGGATAGCCTTCTCAAAACATTGGTTATCCATATTTTTTACATTTATACTGGATGGCACTTTGAGTCGCTACAAATTATTACGCCCGATGTGTAACAATTTGTTGTGACTCAGGCGCCATCCAGAACTCTAGTTAATAAATTTTTCAAGTAATTCATTGATTTTTGATGGAGCAGTTCCAAGCAAATACTTAATGTTATTTTTATTAAGAATAGCGGCCACAACTGAGCTAAGGTAGACACTTCCCTCATTTTTGGTGTCATCTCATTTATAAATACAAGAGCATCAGACTCGAGTCTGTGACTGAGCTGTACAGCTTGTAAGTTGACTAGTTTCTTTGCGGATTTCAAAATCTGGTAAATCGTCATCGTTTGAAAGATAAATACTAAATTTTGTAAAACAGTTAGGTTTTTGGATTTTAGGTTTTTCTTTCAATTTACTTGGTTCTTCAATTTTTAAAGAAGGCCTAGTAGGAGATATTGGTTTTTGTGGTCTAGGCGGAGGTGTTGACTTTTTAAGTTTCGAGGTAAGTTTAAAGAAAGCTTTTATATAGGTTTGACTTCTTATAGGAGTAAAAAAGTTTTATGATTTTTTTTACAACTTGTAAAATTGATGGCACTTTTTGCTCAACTTGTTGCTTAAAAGCTGAAAGATATTTTGCATTGAAATAACTTTTCAAAAAAATTCGGTATCTGTTTTAATTTGGGTAACAAAAAAGAGACTCTCAGAGAGGTGTGAGTGATTTTAAACCATTTAAAGAGACCAAAATGAGGGCACTAAAAAAAGCTCTCTGAAATGGTCCTAAGTGAGTTTAAATCCTCCTTTAACATCGTGGGGACTCTAATATACATGGTATTTCCCAACAATGCATTCCCATAATGTCGTGAATTGTGGAAATTAAAACCTGTTTCGTCAATATAAACTAGATCAGAATTTTGCAAAAAAAAAGCATAACTGTAAAACGTTAACTTTGTTGATACTACATAAGCTGAATTTATCGCAACAACGATGGAGGAAAGCTTTCTACGGGTATATCTTATTCGTTTAAAGTCTCTTTTAATTGTAGTTGTTGAGCAGTTATGTTTTTCGGGCATTAATTCTGCAATGTCGATTGTATTTAATGCACTATTTGCAATAATTATTAGTTCAATTTCTCTTTTTCTTGGAATATTATATTGTGCCGGTCTAACAGGTTTTTATACATGGAATTTTGGCCCTGATTGAAAGACAGGTTTCATTTGCGATAGATCGACTTAATTCAATTGTGATAGATCGACTACGTTGCTACTGAACGGACTTATTGCAAGATTTACAGATAATTTAAAGTTTCTTTGTAAAAAGTTTTTTTACTTCTAATATTTCATCAAAGCAGTTTAATTTTTATTTAAAAATTGTAATAAAAAACCAAGTCATAAAATATTTTGGTTATATTTTTATTGACAATTACATTATTGTTTAATAATTGAAGTAGTGCATCGCATTTTTTCCATTGGCCTTGTTGCCAAAACAACAAAAAAAAGAGTTCCGCGCCCCGTTGTTATTTTATATATATATATATATATATATATATATATATATATATATGAATTGATATATATTAATTAATATATATATATATATATATATATATATATATATATATATATATATATATATATATATATATATAAATTGACTTCAATTATATATATATATATATATATATATATATATATATATATATATATATATATATATATATATGTATGAATTGATATATATTAATTAATATATATATTAATATATATATATATATATATATATATATATATAAATTGACTTCAATTATATATATATATATATATATATATATATATATATATATATATATATATATATATATATATATATATATATATATGAATTGATATATATTAATTAATATATATAATAATATATATATATATATATATATATATATATATATATATATATATATATATATATATATATTTATATATATAAATTGACTTCAATTATATATATATATATATATATATATATATATATATATATATATATATATATATATATATATATATATATATATATATATATATATATATATATATATATATATATATATATATATATATATATACAGTATTAGACAAAACATTTGCAACCAACATCGAACAATGCTAAAAAGTGTTCCTAATTTTACATATCTTAAAAACGAAACGAACTATACTACCACAGCAAACAGTTCAGGAGTCTGGAGTCATAGCATGCCATGACATGAGCAATCAGCTGACAGGTGACAGCACACAGTCAGAATATCGTTGATAAGTGCCATTTTGCAGCGGACAAAACAAGTGCAACTTTTTTGGTTTGTTTCATTTTCTTAAGTCTGGTCCATGATAACGTCACGGAAGTTTTTTAATAATTAAAGGAAGTATCCAGAAGTTTCCAGAGGTTTCCAGAAGCATGCAGAAGCTTCCAGAAGTTTCCAGAAGAAGCATCTGGAAGCATCCAGTTGAATCTAGAAATTTCCAGAAACATTCAGAAGCATCCAGACGCATCCAGAAGCTTCCAGAAGCATCGAATAGAAGCATCTAGAATCTTCCAGAACAGGTTCACACAGGTTCATTTTACTATATAAGAGACATGTAAATCGACATGTAATTCAGTCAGCATATGGAAGTCAATCAGTCAGTATTATCAAGACAGTTTATCGAAGTGAGTTTTATCAAAGTGTTTTATCGAAGAACATCAGCACAAGAAGTGAAATACAACAAGTGTTTCATTACATCAATACAGTCCACATCCAACCAAGACGCCGTGTTCCACAGAGCATTATTGTATCATCACAAGGTAAATGCAACACGGTAAGCCTTGAGAAACGTGATTATTTATTTTTATTAAATTTATGACTTCAAGTGCAAAAATGGCTCCCAACAGTCTTGGATTGGAACTAAGAAAGAAAATTATTGGCGATTACGTAAGTGGAATGTCACAATAAAGTATTTGTGATAAATATTGCGTGAAAAAATGGACCGTATCATGACTATGTTCCAAATATCGTTCTACGGAGAAGTTAGCAGCAGATAACAAAGGTGGAAGACCGCGTTCCTCCAGTTTTAGAAAGGATTCTGTGATCGTCAGATCCGTCAAGAAGGATCCCTGGATATCATCAGTCGAGATACAAAAGCAATTAGAGCTGCCTGTATCGGACCGAACAATCAGACGATTAAAGTCCTGTTGAAGCTGGATTGTTTTCTCGACGCCCTGCAAAGAAACCGCTGATTTCACTAAAAAACCAGAAGAAAAGGCTCCTGTTTGCTACATCTCATATTGACTGGAATGTGCAGAAATGGCAAACTGTCCTGTGTAGTGATGAATCGAAGTTTAACATCATTGGGAGCAATGGCATTTGCCGTGTACATCGACCGGCCGGAAAACGCCTCAATTTACGTTGCTGCCATAAGATCGTGAAGCATGGTGGAGGCAATGTAATGGTCTCGGGGTGTTTTTCTGCTAACGGTCTAGGTCCAATACATCAAAACGATGGAATAATGGACCGTTTCATGTAGAAAAATATTACCTTAAAAATATGTTACCTCTTGCTGAATGGAATATGCCAATAAAATGGGTTTTTCAGCAAGACAACGATCCGAAACACATTACAAAAGTAGTCAAGCAGTGGTTTCAAGACAACCACCTATCGGTGATGAATTGGCCGCCTCAATCTCCGGATCTCAACCCTATGAAGAACCTGTGGGAGATCGTCAACCGCAGAATTAATATATATATATATATATATAATTTACTTAAATGCTCAAGCGGAAGTACATATCTTGGTGAGATCTGTGGTACTTTTGATTAGCTGAAATCTTAGGCCTTAGCAGTCATTCCAGAATACAGAATAAGAAAAGTTAGAGAATCCCAGGATATAAATAAAGCAAGAGTTCGACACAAGTCAGGTATTGGGCAAACTGTTCTAAATAGAGGTGACGGGGATAACATGAAAACAAAAACTTGCGGACCTGTTTTGACAAAAACTTAACTGACGTAACTATTATGTTATTTGATTGGTTTTTATATTTCATGCTTTTTAATATCTTTTTTTTTAAACGGTTGGTTTTATGTTATTTTGCAACTTTTCTTCCATTACCCGATGACGTTATTTTGCAACTTTTCTTCCATTACCCGATGACGTTAACCACAAAACGTCAACAAAATATTATAAATATATTATTATATCAATATCTATTTAAAAAATAGTTAAACGCTGCCTTTTTTATTGAAATCAATTTTTATATTTATAAACATATCGTATAACAATAAATATATATATATATATATATATGTATATATATATATATATATATATATATATATATATATATATATATATATATATATATAGATATATATATATATATATACACATATATATATGCATATTTATATATATATACTCTTTTTATACTACTATATATTTATATATATATATTTTTTTTCTCTTTGTTACAATCTTTATACAAATATAAGTAAAATAAAAAGTAAAAATAAAAAAATCTTACATTAATTTAAATTGATTGCAAGTAAAGATATCTTTAGAAAATAAAGAAAGATAAAAAACAAAAAAAATTTGTTGAAGACCTCGATGTCTTGTCACCGAGAAACCGCTCAATCTGACTGAAATGATTTAGCTTGTTTGATATAGAGCCTAAATGCTTTCTTTTTTTGTTTTATATCAACCAGTTTTATGAGTAAACCTTCGTTAAACTGGTAGAACTGATAAACTTTCTTGGTTTACTTTACACATGTATATATATATATATATATATATATATATATATATATATATATATATATATATATATATATATATATATATATATATATATATTTATATATATATATATATATATATATATATATATATATATATATGTATATATATATATATATATATATATATATATATATATATATATATATATATATATATATATATGTATATATATATATATATATATATATATATATATATATATATATATATATATATATATATATTGTGGGTGTTGCCTGCTTTTTTTCGAGTTGCCAAAAATAGTTAGCGATATTTTTTTGTAAACCCTTACCCCGAGCAAGCGAGGGGGGTGAAGGTTGCAAAAAAATATTGCCTACTATATTTTGGCAATCCGTCATCAAAGCGGCATCATTACTTTATTATTACTTGCTCGGCAGTGTTCTGAATTACCCATATAAAAAAAACTAATAAAAATGTTGCGATGGCTATTCTGTTCATAAATTAGACATTTTTTACTTGTCTCACCTACTTAACGAAGTGCACCAACAAAAAGGTAAGCCATTGGAGTTTGCACTCCATCTGTTTACTGTCATGTGGCCTAAGGCTAGCCCTCCATTTCTGGATTCTTTCTATTTCTTGATAGGCAGTTAGTGTAATGTGTTTGTATTCTTGCCTTAGGTTAGCCATCCATTTCTGGATTCTTTCTTTTTCTTGATAGACAGTTTATGTAAAGTATTAATGTTGTTGACTTACTTTAGCCCTCCATTTCTGGATTCTTTCCTTTTTTCGATATACAATTAGGCCAAAATTTTTTAAATATTTTTTTTTTAATTATTATGTTGTTTTTCTAAGTTTCACTAAATATAAGATAAACTTGCATATAAAATAAAATACTCAAATATAGTCAATAAACAAAACAAAAATCAATAATTTAGTATTAGATAAAAATCAACTATAAGCCTCGTTACCCTAAAACAGAAAAAATATTTGAAACTCCTTCTACATCAGAAATTATTTCTTGATGAATAGACATCAGAGCTAAAGAATTAAATCTCGAGGTTTTAGTCAACGTATAACAGAAATGCACCTCTCGCATTCGCATCTAGTAATTGGAATTGTTCTCATTATTAAAAAACCCTAATGTTTGCGAAACCCCTGATATCAATAGACTTTAAAGTCTCTGTAATCGTAGATGGGATCACAAATTGATTGTTACAAAATGTTTTCAACAAATCAAATTCAGCATGAATTGATGTAGGATGAGGCACATCCGATATAAAAATGCAAAAATAACATAAAATCTAACTTCCAAAAACATTTTTCTTAATTTTTTTTTTTTACAACAATTGCAGGAATACCAGATAAACCTTTGTAAACAATAATCTCACCTTCATTAAATCTATCTTCTAATTCATTAATTAAATGATCTAGAAACTGTGTCAGAGGGATAATTATCTCTATAAATTTGTCTGCCACATAGCAACGGTAACTATTGAAACATCAAAAGTCTTAGCTACATCAAGAGCAATTAAGTACTATTTGTTATGATAGACATCAACATTTTTTTAAAAATCTATAATTTAAGTTTTTAAATATTTTATTTCATTACACAGTTGTGATATATCAAACGCTTTAGTTTGGAGAACAACAGTAATGACATACTTACAATAAAAGAAAAATTTGTCATAAGATTTAAAAATATGAAGCTTTTGAAGAAGTATCAATATTATAACTCTTACCTTCATTGTATGCCATTTCTTCCATTGAATGAAAAACGGATATGTAGTTATCAAAAAAAACATCCAGGCCTTTAAGTTTCTGAACCCATCTCGTTCAACATGTATCAATTAGTTTTGCTTGACCAGGAGAAATGAATTTATTGAGACAGCTGGCACGTTTAGGTGATAAGTTAAAAAAATAGGATATATCTTTTATTTGATCAAGAACATTTCTAACACTCTGAACATTGCATGATTTACTAACAACTAAATTAAGTTTTTGGCATGCACAGTGAACAAAAACAACCTTTACATTTAGTTTTAGATGAAACAACGTTTAATTTACCAGACCTTGCCCCAACACCATCATATTCTTGACCTCTAAAGTTTTGGATATCAAGATCAAGATTATCAATTGCAGAAATTATGTTTTGCGCAAGACTAAGACCAGTTGTACCAGATTTACATTCAATAAACCGTAGAAAGTCTTCACAAATAACATTATCACAGTCAATGTATCTTATAACTAGAGATAGCTGTTCAACATTAGAACAATCAGAGGCTCCATCAGACAAGATAGAAAAATAACCTGACTTTTTAATTTTCTTAATTAGAACTTCTTCGACTGTTTTTCCACAGCATTCAATAAGTTCGTATTGCGGGGTTTTAGATATATAGGTTGCATTTATAGGAGCAGAACGAATGTGGTGCTCAAGAACTTTATTAACTGCTTCAATACGAAAATATAAAAGCTCTACAAAGTTACCTATACCAATGTTGTCTTTACATGTTTCTCCGATCTCTGGATGATACTTACTGCCATCACGATGACCTCAAAAAACAACATCGTTGCGGCCAAGAAAAATAATTGTCTTTATAATTGAAATTAATTTATTTCGATTACTCACAATAAGTTTTTTTCTTATATTATCGGTGTCAACTTCGATCAGATTTTTTTGAATTAGATCTAGATTGCAGCATGTTAAGACAATGCATAGACATTTGATGAAGTTGACAGTTATTATTTTGATCCATATAAGCACAAGTTACATTACCCTATATTGTAAAAGGTTTTTGAATAAAGTTGATTATTGTGGTATTGTTTGAAATTCTGCTACCCAACAATGTACACGGAAGATAGTATGCTCCATCTTCAATCTGTGAGTAAGCTAACCAGGAATATTCAAGTAGCCATTTGTGTAAAAATAATCGCTTTTTTTTCAACCAGAAACAGGAAAAACAAAAGATAAGTTAGGAATAAATATGTTATTCACTAGATCTAATAACATTTAATCATCTTTGCCAGCAGATAAATGTCATCGCGCTCATGGTAAATAGAAATATCATAACAAGGAAGGCTTGAAGACTGATCTGATGTGCAAGGAAAACAATTAAGTAAGATTGGATTAGGAGTAATATCAATATTTACATCTATAATTTTAGTTTCATTATCTATGAACAACTTTATGTCAGATTGAGCTAATAACTTTTTATTTGAAAATAGATTTTTAGGAGGTTGATAAAATAAATTACCAACCATAGTGGTAAAAAAAGAATGCGAAAGAACACTTGGCAAAACTGAACACTATTCTCTTTTTAAATCACTTTTGACAATTTCTTTGAACATAAAACTTCTCTATTTACAATAGGGACAAAATGATTTGGTGAACACATATGAAGAGTTTGCGGTAAAATAGTATTTTATGGTGTACCACTGATTATTGCTCTATTTCCGAGGATAAAGATATGAAGCGTACACGGGAAAAAACGGCAGAGTCACATTTAAAAAGTTTTGAGAAAGTATATATTAATCATTTATAAAAGTTTTCATATTAAGCATAGAAGTAAATTAAAAAAAATTATTTCTTGATTAAGTTATCTGAAGTTTACATATGTAATAAAATATTTGTAACTTTCATTAAAATGCTTTTTTTCCTAAATTTATACAGAGACTTTTATAAATGAATAATATATGCTTTCTCCAAACTTTTTAAATGTGACTGCCGTTTTTTCCAGCGTACGCTTCATATCTTTATCATTGGAAATAGAGCAACAATCAGTGGTACACCATAGAATACTCAGAATTTCTTTGTTTGTTATATGATCACCACGTTGGTATATGCTTACATTAAATAACTTTTTATATTTTTGAAGTCCAAATTTAGGATAAATAGACCGAATTTGTTAATTTAACACTGTAGATAATGCAATTAAACAAAGGAAAAGAAGCAAATTTATTGTTTCTGCAATTGTTATAGGCTTTTTATTTTATAAGTTCAGAAATATTTATATCATTTATTTCTGTAAAAAGAATCAGAAGACTCAAATAAAACACATGTCATAAAAACACTAGAGAGTGAAGAAAAATTTTTAGATTCCACATGGTTTAAGATTTTTGGGTATCTAGAATAAAAGGTTGCTTTCTCAAACAACTCACCAGAAGTTGATTGTCGACGAATTTCATGTGTTTTATCTGATGAATTTATTAATAAAGTAGCAGAGTTGTAAAGACCATTTATGTTATATATGCTGTGACTTTACAGGTCAATGGAAAATGTTAACATTTTCCATTGACCTGTAAAGTCATAACATATATAAACTAAATATAACTAAATAAAATATATTTAATTCTTTTAGATTTTTACAAAGCTTTGCTTTGTAAGTCGTAATATTAAACAAATGCTTGGCTTTAATGGTATTGGATAGCAACAAATCCATAATTGCAAACAAAAAAAAAATTTGTATTAAAAGTTACTTCAAGCTAATTTTTGATAAACTTGAACTTATTCATACACTTAAGGCAATATATGAATAATTAAGGCGTTATTAGAACAATTAAGGATTCATTTTTATATATAAACAGAACCGGGAGAACCCTTTTGATGAAACGTTCCAGCAACTTTTTTTTGTTGTCTACCGGAAAATTGGGTCAAATAAATATTGAAACAATATGGATTTTTTGACCTTTATTACAGTAAACAAAAAAAATACATTGTAATATCGATTGATTAAAAGGGTTCTTTCGGTTCCGTTTACTTTAAAAAAAGAACCCTGATTAATAGCGGCGTTTTGAACATGACGGAGGAGAGCTAAGTCTTTGAAACATTGTTATAGCCGTGTATGTTTTTCTTTAAAGGCAATATTTATTTTTTTAGAAAACTCATAAATACATTTTAGATAACTAT
This sequence comes from Hydra vulgaris, assembly GCF_038396675.1. Lineage (NCBI taxonomy): Eukaryota > Metazoa > Cnidaria > Hydrozoa > Anthoathecata > Hydridae > Hydra > Hydra vulgaris. The sequence goes on from NC_088929.1 coordinate 11,520,163, forward strand.
AAATTTAAGTGCAGTATTTTTTATATTATGAAACGGAATTTTTTTATAATTTCTTAAAGTATTATGGGTAAATCCTGGGCAACACAGGATACCCCCGAGATCCGCCCCTGGTTTTTTTATTTTTTTTATTTTTTATTTTTACCGTTTAAATATATACAAACCGTATGTTAATAACAAGAAATATATGTAGCAGGGCGAGAAGAAGACTAATATGTCATATCGCCAAGCCCCTTGATAAATTCCGTAAATATAAAGTTTTATTTAAAAATAAGCACTTCCTTTAACAATATAAAATAAACAATCGTAAAAATGGTAAAAAATAAATATCACATCTATTATTAAAAAATAACAAGAAGCGCTTTTTACTTAAACATATTCTTCTAAAAGCAAGGAAAAATTTAATTTTTAATATTATAAAACCATGAATTAATTTTTATTATTATTTTTTTAAATATTAAACTTCAAACAACAAAACCTAAGCCTAAAGATTAAAAAATAAAAAGAATAACAGCACATATTAAACAACAAAAACATAAATAAATTCGAAAAGTTATCAAGTGCATTTAACTTAAGCGTTTCTAAATTTAATATACTTTTCATTTAATTGATAGATTAATCGTAAGGATATTTTAAATTTTTAGAAATAGTTTTGTGGTAGATCTTTTTTTAGTAATAACTGTCTAAGTTTAGCTTTGAACACATTAAACATTGTAAGAGTTTTAAGTTCAGTTGTGAGTATTTTATTCCATGCCTTTGGTCCTCTAATTGAAATTGAAAACTCAGTTGCCGCAAAATTACTTTTGGGTTGTATATAGGTGTTATTTGAATATCTAGTTAAGTATTTATTCTGATTTGTTTTGAATAAGAGATTAAAAGTTTTTGGAATAATATTTTTATTAATTTTGAACATAAAAATTAGAAGATGATAAATATTTATTTGGTAGATATTTAGTATATTTAACTTAGTATATAAAGGTTGGCAGGGTCTATAACGGCTTTCATTGGATATAATTCTGATTGCATGTTTTTGCATATTAAAGAGTTTTTTTGATTTATTTTTATTGGTACTACACCATGAAATATTAGCGTAATTAAAACAGGAATGAATAAAAGAAAAATATAAGAGTCTTTAACAACTTGAATTTAAATAAGGCTTTGCCCTATAAAGTAGGCCAATGCTCCTTAATATTTTACCTTCAATATATTTTATTTGATCTCTCCATGTTACATTTTCGTCAAGGAGTACTCCTAGAAATTTTAATGATACTTCTCTTTTTATTTCGCAATTGTTAATACAAAGATTTGGAAGTTTTAATAGAATTTTGTCACGTTCATGATAGCGATGGAATAAAGTGTATTTTGTTTTAGTTAAATTTAGAGATAATTTTTTTACTGTAAACCATTCAGCAAGGTATAGTAGTTCTGTGTTTACAGTTTTAGATAAAATTTTTATATCACTGTGAGCATAAATTATATTAGTATCATCTGTTGTTAGTTTTTCCGTTATTATGAGAAATTATTGCTGTCTCTTTGACAGATGGCTTTTAAACCATTTACGGTTCGAGTGTTTAATACCGTAGTTTTTTTTATATACCGTAGATATATGTGTGTATATATATATACATATATATATATATATATATATATATATATATATATATATATATATATATATATATATATATATATATATATATACTATATATATATATATATATATATATATATATATATATATATATATATATATATATATATATATATATATATATATATATATATATATATATATATATATACCACTTGATATAAAATTGGGAAAGAAATTTAGAAATAATTATACAATCATTATTTAAATAATAAGGTAAAAATTTTTAATGTTTTTTTTTTACAGCTATTTGCGAGTTAAAAGAGCAGAAGCTTAAAGTGTAATAAAATATCTGGGGAATACTTAGTTTTTTGTTGTCGATTTTTACGGTTATCGTAGATCTGTTATTGAGCCATTTTTATCGGCATTTCGGCTTTTTAGAATAAGGCTTTTTAGGCTGTCCGTGTCTATTATAACATTTCGGAATTCGCAAAAGTCTTAAATTTTTTAAAGACACGTTAAATTTTTCAAATACTTTAAGACCGTAAAAGTTATAGCGTTGGTACAACTCAAGATCTTATGTGACTAGAGTCGTTTTGAGTTTATTAAGAAATTAGAAATCAAAATATTGTATTTTAATTAATATATTAGAATTTGTTTTGAATTTACATAAACTAGGCCTTCACGTAAATATGGTTAAAAAGAATATACATTTATATCTATGTAAGCTACTATTCAAATATAATTAAAAAAGAATATACTCATGCCCATAATAATACACTATTTGAACTCAAAAAAAAAAAAATTAACAAAAAGAACATAGAGCAATATGGGATCTATGTTGTCAAAATCCAATTTCATATGCAAAAAAGAACATTAGATTGATTAGTTCTATAAAATAAAAATAAAAATTTAATCAAAATATTTTTTATGTGTTGTATTAAAAATGACATACTACTGAACTACAATTAGGAGCTTGTCCAATGTTAGCAACCTTACCGTACCCTTCATACTATATACAAGCAGATATCCATTTATATTGCCCCACAACAAAAAAAAGCCGGAATTTCAAAATAGTTTCTAGAAATTAAACCAAGAAGTACCAAGAGCAAGCAATTCTTATGAATACGCTACTTATCTTATAAATCTATACGTTGAAACAACGTGAAATGACTTTGTTATTCAATTATGTAGATGAAATAGCTTACTTTTTACTTATTTACAAAGTAAAGTATGATATTTCAAAGACTAAGTTTGCGTTTATTTATAATGGCAACAACATTCTTTTAAAAATTAATCTACCTTTGCTTGTTAATTAATTTTTGCACTTATAAGTAATTTATCATCATGATGCAGCTTACTTTTCAAAGTAAGTGATATTTTTTAAAAATATTATATTTACGTAATAAATAATTTATTTTTACGTATAAAAAAATTATTCACAAATCAAGTTAAACTGCTTTTATAAGTAAAATATGAATTATTTTATAGCCCGTAAATTACGTCACGCTCTAAAGAGGAGAGGGGGATCGAAAGGGGGTTAGTGGTTTTGTGACGACTTATACAAAACTTGCTACTAAATGTTAAGATTTTGTGACGACGGGGGTGATGGTCAAAAACAGTCGAAATTTGCATGAAGTAATTTATGGACGACCCCTAAACTTTTTATAAAAGTAATTTACGCCTGCAAGTAAAAGTAAACATCTTTTTAAGTTAATTACTTTCACTCATAAAAATAATTTACTTTTTGAATAAAAGTGATGCATTTTAAAATTAAAGTTATGTAACTACATTTTACATGAAATATAGCGTTATTCAGAAAAAAAAATTTCTTTTAAATGTATGTAAAGTATATATTTTTAATTGACTTATGTAAAGTTATTCACGCCTAAAAGTGATTCGATTTTTTTACATTTAATTAATTAAAAGAGCTGTTCCATCGGTTAATTTTTAATTAAAATATCAATATTGAACAATTTAAGAATATTTAAACAAAAAAGCTCAGCTTAAAAAGCTCAAAATGCTAAAAGTTAACATTTCTTGATAAAACAATAAAAGTTAAACACCAAAATAAAGTTAAAAATAAAAAATATATCATTGTATTTATTTATACACCATACAAACTATTTGTATGATTTATTGTATCTAAGGTTGTAGGCGTTTTCCAACTCATTTCCTTTTCCCCTCAACTGACCAACGTTACCCAATATACGACGTGTAACAATGTCTGTTAGAACATCAGCTCCGTCTATTGAGTCAATGTTTAATGGTTCGCATAATCCTCCAGTTTCTGTTGAAATTTCTTGAAAATTTAACTTTGCTCCATCGTGAAGGTAAAAAGTATGAACCACTATTCCACTATTTTTCAGTTTTTCTACTTCGTCTTTATAGAAAGTAGGAATTTTATAACTAGTTCTTTTCCAATATTTTTCTCCTTTTTTATTTCGATATTCTACAATTTGATCTTTTGTTTTAGCAGGCGCATCACCAATCAGTATGACTTGATTAACTGTATGTTCTTCATTTTCTCTATTAACGTGCCACAAGCCAATTTCAATTGCTTCCTCATAATCACCGCCACCATGTGCTGATATTTTATCCATAAAAAACCTTAAATTTTCGGGTTTCGTTTCCCAAGGTGAGTACTGTAAAATTCCATCACTCAAGCAATCGTAATCTCGATACACTGCAAATTGCATTTGAAATGAGTCAACTGGAATAAATGTCTCAGTTAAAATAGTGGAAGCCCTCTCGAACATGGTACCAACAGTAGCTTTAGCTTTGTTTAATAAACAACCCATAGAGCCTGTAGCGTCCATTAGACAAATAGTACGCGAATAAGTTAGGCTGTTTGAAGATCCTATGTTTCTCTCTTTGAGGAATGCTTTAATTTCGTTGATTTCATTATTATTTAGATAATTAACAAACTTTTCTCCTATTAAATGCTCTTTTTTTGCCTCGTTTACCATTGTGTTTACATTTGAGTAGGTTGAGTCAAAGAGCTGCTTTCGATTTGAATTCAAACTCTTGTAAATTTCTTTTCTATCCCGTAGCTCGCAAATTATTTTAGAATAATTAACTCCCAGATACTTTTCAAGATCGCTATCTCGCAAAACCATACTGAAAGAACCATCTTTGCCTTTTTTTTTTTTTAAAAAAAAAGCAATTATTTTAGTTCAAGCTAGTATGTATGTATGTATGTATGTATGTATGTATGTATGTATGTATGTATGTATGTATGTATGTATGTATGTATGTATGTATGTATGTATGTATGTATGTATGTATGTATGTATGTATGTATGTATGTATGTATGTATGTATGTTTGTATGTATGTATGTATGTATGTATGTATGTATGTATGTATGTATGTATGTATGTATGTATGTATGTATGTATGTATGTGTGTTTGATTTACTATATATATACATATTAACCAAATACTGATAAAATACCAACAGAAAAAATAACACTCAGTTAAAAAAAAAGAAACAATTGAAATAAAAAATAAAAATAAATTTAGGAAGCATTAGTTGAATATTTTATGAAGGACTTGTTAAGATAAATTATATTGTTATAGGGAACTCGAAGAAGACTAAATAAGTCTTATCGCCGAGAACCATGGGGTGTTACGCAAGATACACATAAACATTGTGATTCTTAAGCACAAAAATTTTGAATATTGTGATAAAATTTTTTCTTTTCTTTTTCTAGTTGAATTATGATTTGTATGTGTGTATTTTATTATATTTTTTTTTGTTTCATTTATTTTTTTTGTTTTTTAATGTTTTTTAGATATATCAATTTAATATATCTAAAAAACAATAATATATATATACATATATATATATATAAATATATATATATATATATATGTATATATATATATATATATATATATATATGTATATATATATATATTTATATATATTTATATATATATATATATATATATGTATATATATATATATATATATGTATATGTATATATATATATATATATATATATATATATATATATATATATTGATATATGTATATATATATATATATATATATTGATATATGTATATATATATATATATATATATATATATATATATTGATATATGTATATATATATATATATATATATATATATATATATATATATATATGTATATATATATATATATATACATATATATGTATATATATATATATATATAAATATATATTGATATAAATATTGATGTATATATATAAATATATATAAATTGATATATATATATATATATATATATTGATATATATATATATATATATATATATATATACATATTGATATATATATATATATATATATATATATATATATATATGTATACATATTGATATATATATATATATATATATATATATTATATACATATTGATATATATATATATTTTGATATATATATATATATATATATATATATATATGTATATATATATATATATTGATATATATATATATATATATATATATATATATATATATATATACTGATATATATATATATATATATATATTGATATATATATATATATATATATATATATATATATATATATATATATATATATATATATATATATATTGATATATAAATATAAATCAGACTTTTCTCACATTGTAGATTATTTTAGTTCAAATTTTTTTTTATCATGTGAACTAGGACAATTCTATGTAATTATCTATATTAAGAACAAGATTTTTAAGTTTTGACTTTAAAGAAAATATATTATCAGGAAGAGTAATTAAGGTGTATTTCGGAATTAATTTGTTATAAAAATAGGGGCCGCGATAAGAGCTAGAGAATTGAGAGTTTTTTGTATTTTTTCGGGGTACGATAAAGTTACCAGTTGCTCTAGTGCTAAACTTATTGGTAATTGAATAAAAGATGTTTTTTGTTAAAGATAAAGGTACTAATCCCATTTTATATTTTAGCATAAATAGTATATTAGCATAGGTATTGATTTGATAAATGTTTAGCGCTTTCATTTCTTTTAATAGAGGTTTAGCATGTGTATGTTTGTTTTTATGATTTATTATTCTAGAAGTATGTTCCTGGCGTCGATAAAGAGACATTAATTTTGTCTTGTGTGTGCTTCCCAAAGCAATATTAGCGTATGTAAGATGACTATGTATAAATGAAAAGCAAAGAATTTTTTTAGTTTTTTTGGGATAAAAGTGGTCTAGCTTTGAAAAGCAAATCAAGATTTTTAGATATTTGAGGGTTGATGGCCTTTATTTGGGCTGTCCATGAAACATTTTCGTCTATAACCACTCCAAGAAATTTAATTGTTTGGGTTCTTTCAATATTGTTAAAATCGATATTTAGAGAGGGAAGAATTGATGGAAGTGACTTTTTTTGTTGCTTTGAATGAAATAAAATATATTTGGCTTTTTGTACGTTTATTGACAACTTATTAGCACTGAACCATGTTTTAAGTTGATAAAGCTTAAGGTTGTCTTTGTCAAAAAGGTCATCAATTGAAGAAGATGAATAAAACAGATTTGTATCATCTGCAAACATAATGCAATCAAGATTTGTAGCTTTAGGAAGGTTGTTAATGTATATAAGGAACAACAATGGGGCAAGAATTGATCCCTGTGGAACACCACATTTAATTTTTAATAGCTTTGAATTAAAAATATTGTCAATTATGACACATTGCTGTCTATTATTTAAATAACTGGTGAACCATTAAAAATTTTTTTTTTTAAACCATATTTTTTCATTTTTTTAATAAGATAATATATATATATATATATATATATATATATATATATATATATATATATATATATATATATATATATTAGAGGAGGCCAAAATTTTTGTCGATTAGAGCCGCCCCCTAGGATGATTCTATGGGCGATTCTAAGTAACTTTGGTGAAGGAGCCAAAGGTCTATCTCGATTTTCGAGTCTCCCACTTTTCGAAAAATGATTCTTTCCCTATAACATCATTTTGATTCAAAATTCGATTTTTTATTCATCGTTATATTATCTTTTGTATGTGTATATAGGGGGTTTTTGGGGTCGAAAAATTCATTTCTCATCTTGATTTTTACCTATGACCACCACCAGAGGGCGTTTCATGCATATTTTAACTATTTTATGTCTATTTTCCGAGAAAAATTACAAGTTTTATTTGTAAAATTGATCTTTATTTTATTTTTTTCAACAGAAATTTAACCTATAAATTAAGAACATGTGTAAAAAAGAAAAAAAAAAAAAAAATGAATTTAGTGAGAAAAAAAATCGACAAAGTGTTGTTGCTTTCAAGTCAACAACGTATTTATTTAAAAAAGAAACATCGGTAAAACATCATTACCGACATATTTTGTGACAGAGCACAACAACAATGACATTTATGAGTGTTCAGTTCATTCGTGTTTGAGCATCATTCCAGTGAAGGTAAATTATAAATTTCCTGCCAGCGAATAGTTGAAATTCAAAATTGTATTGTATTTATATGTAGGAATAATAGGAATAATAGCATGTAGGAATAATGTGCGTAGGAATAATATATTTGTATAAATGGCATGCCGGAATAATGTGTGTAGGAATAATGTATAGCATGCAGCCAAAAACCAAACTGGTCCTTATGGGCGAAATGTCGTTTGACATTTCGCCATCAACTATATACTGTTTCCGTTGCTCATTCATTCTAGAAAAATCTGCGAGTGTTAACACATAAATTTTCAGTTTTGGAAATGAGAATAAAATTAATCTTAAAAAATAATAATCATCGTCCGTATTTACTACAATATTTTATATGAGAGTATTTTTTTGTTTATGTTTTGTAAATAAAGCGTCTTCGAGTCATTTAATTAGTTTTCGTTTTTTGTTTCAAATTAAAATTTGATATTTGAATATAAATAAAATTGTCACCATTTTTACCACTGTGTATTTACCAATTTGTAGGTGGAAAAAATATATTCGAACCAAATGTTTTAAAAGATACTAATTTCAGTTATTTTTTAATTCTTTTAGTAAAAGTATACAATGGATCCAAATGCATTGCCGTCTACATCGCAAACCGCAACAACATCAACGAGGACTGAAAGTCATTTGAAGCATTTGCCTTCGCACGATGTTGCTGTTTTTAGTGCATCTTGTGATTTGAGTGGACTAAATCTGCCAACGAAACAGGATATTTTAGGATGTTTTTTTTTCTTGACCGAACGTGCTAAACTGCAAAACAATATGTTTTTGTATAAAACATTCGTACCTCACATAACAGACAAATTGATTAAAATTTGGAGTCAAATTAATGTTGAAATTCTAAAAAAAAAAAGTGTTAGAAAATTGGGTACATTGATTGAGAAGTATCAAATCGAAACTAAACATCCAAAAATCGCCACATTCAGAACGTTTGTAATCTACAAAAGAATTATTTTACATCGGCAAATGTCAATGTGACTTGAAGGCAGCATTATGCTCATATGGATTGACTCCAGATCATTTGAAAGAGTTCATGCAAGATCAGTTTAATGTCAGAAGATTGACGATACCGGAATTCGCAGAGCCAGCACCAACGTCAACAATAATATCAACAAGTGTTGAAGAGAGCCATTTAGCATATGAACCAAGTACTGATACAGATGAGCCAAGTTTAAATCCACAAGATGTTCCGCCAGTGAAACGAGTGATATGATCCAATTTGATAGTATTTTCATTCGACGGTCTAAAAAATGATGCTTTAACAATGGAAAAAATCGATGAGAAGTTCCATGCAAAGATCGTGAAAGAACCACATCTAGTTGTTTTGAAGGAACCAAATTCTCAATTGATAGGCTACACAAAAGTTGAAAATGAAGATACTGAACACAAATTGATGACATTGAATGCATTCTTCGTCGAAAAAGAAATTGCTCTCGATGCATTAATCGGCATATGCTGTGATGGTGAGCCAACAAACACTGGAGTAAGAAATGGGATTTTGCGTCGATTTGAATCGCATTTGAATAGACCGCTGCATTTGTTTGTGTGTCTTCTGTACTTCAACGAGCTGCCATTTCGTCATTTGTTTGACACTTTGGAAAGACCATCAACCACTGGACCACGAACAACAACCGGAACGTTGGGCAAACAAATTGAAACATGTGAAAATCTTCCGGTATGTATCATTTGTCATTTTTCTCATCGAATATTTCCATTATTAAATGGTAAAATTGCATTTAATTCATCTAATTTCTTTTTTTTTCAGCTTGTACATGAATTCGAGATAATCGTGCTAGAGAACATGCCACCTGATTTAGATCCATTTGAATTATCCGCCGATTCATAGTACTTATATAAAATGGCCAATGCAATTTCAAATGGTGTTGTTTCTGCGGACCAATAGCGCATTCACGTTGGCTCACTAAGGCGAAAAGATTGTTGGGGTTGTATGTGTCAATTGAAAATCCATCAAGGAATTTGAAAATTCTGGCAACATATATAATGAAAGTGTATGTGCCGATGCACTTTAACATCAAGTACTATAATTCGGTGGTCTTCGGTAGTGTATTATTTAACAAATTTATTCGTTGGATACCAATCTACGCGGAGTTGTGAATAATGTCATTAAAGACAATTCATATTATGCACATTTCGAAAATATTTTGTAAGCGATGTTATTTGATGATAAAAAAGAGACACGAAACATCGCAATCAAGAAAATTTTACAATACCGAAGAAATCCGTACGACCCGGCACATCTTAGAGTTAATCAAAAACCTTTGATAAACTTAAATTGTACAGATTATACGAATATGATTGATTTAAATAAAGATGATGTCTTATTCGATCCACCGTTTACGCATAGCATTACGTATGATCATTTGGAACAATATTTAAAATACGATGATCCACCATTGCCTGATCGAAGAATTCCAGTACACATACAGGCAACGGAAAGACATGTTCAATTGCTGGCTAGCGTTTCTAAACGTGTTTCAGAAAAAAGTTGACACAGTGTTATGGCAGTTACATCAGAAAACCGTGCAAAATACCTCAGGACTTAAAAGCAAGAAAGACTTTCAAAAATAACTTATTTCGCTTTTCTTCCACTAAATTCATTTTTTTTTTTTTACAAATGTTCTTATTTTTTAGGTTGAATTTCTGTTAAAAAAAATTAAATAAAGATCAATTTTACCGAAAAACTTGTAATTTTTCTCGGAAAATAGACGAAAAATAGTTAAATGCATGAAACGCCCTCTGGCGGTGGTCATAGGTAAAAATCAAGATGAATTTCTTGACCCCAAAAACCCCCCATATACACATAAAAAAGATAATATAACGATGAATAAAAAATCAAATTTTAAATCAAAATAATGTTATGGGGAAAGAATCATTCTTTGAAAAGTAGGAGACTCGAAAATCGAGATAGACCTATGGTTCCTTCACCAAAGTTGCTTAGAATTGTCCATAGAATCATCCTAGGGAGCGGCTCTAATCAAATTTTTTGGCTCCATACAAACTGGCCCGCCCTAATATATATGGCTATTTCCACGATGGAAGAGATAAATTTCGTGTTTAAAATTTCTTTTTTCAAAAGGTTTTATTTCTTTAATTATAGTTTAAACACCTTAAAATTATTGTTAAAATAAATTTTGAGTAGAAAATGTTTGAACCGAGTAGATAAATTTGATGAATGTTAGCAACTGTTTGTTCTTTTTATTATTCGAAAAAGTGACTAAAATTTGAGGGCGAGTTATTGCAATATTTTAAACAAAACATATCCATATTTTTGTTTAGAAAGAATCTTTGAGATTACATATATGTCTTGAGTAAAAAAACTTTTACTCTTTAAAAATGATTCAAGTGTTTTTTTGTCACATACACATCTGCAAAAATTACGTTGCGTCACTGAACTAAAAGCTAAAAAAGTTTAATTATTGCAATAAAATTATGCTTTATGGCGAGGTTTTTTTAGAAATTATATATTTTAATGTAAACTTTTAATCATTACTAAAAAAAAATTGGTCAAAAAGCATTGTATTAACAAATAGTTATAGTTTAAAAGCTGTTGCGTCACTGAACCCATCGACGTGATAATTAGCGTTTTATAAAATAGCGCGGTAAGGAAGTCAAAATATCATCCAAAAGTTCAGATTTCGTTGTGGGTTTTCAAATTTTTCAAATTCGAATAAATTTTTGCATTTTAGTATTGTGAAGGGCTATTAGTAAATATTAGTAAACTTTTGGATTTATGTTAACATTTTCTTATAAAGTTGTAAATTTTTAAGAAATGGAATCAAAATTAGAAGTAAAAAAAAACGTTATGCAGAATACCAAGCTAATTATGTTTCTCGGAATGCTGATATAAAGAAAGAAATGTCCAGAGTTAGATCTAAGAGATATCGAGAAAAATTGAAAGCCGATCCTAATAAAAAAGCAGCTTATGCTGCTAAAGCAAAAATAAGAGTTTTAAAAAGTCGCGCTTTAAAAAGAAAACTTTTAAATCAATATCAAAGACCAAGCTCATCTTTTAAAAATGTTCAACAAAGAGGAAAAGCATTGAAAAAAGTTTTAAAAGCACTACCAACTTCAAAGGAGAAACAATCTGAAATTCTTTCTATTCTTTTAAATAGCTCTGCTTGTAAAGATAATTTGGGTCTACCTCCAGCATGTTCAAAGCTGTATGGTCTTTCTGAAAGCGATGTTTTAGCAGTTGTAAACTTTTATAATGAAGATGAAGTTTCCCAAATATCACCAAACAAAAAGATGTCACTCGAATTCAATTATCTGACGGAAAAGCAAACAATATTCAGATACGTCATTTATATTATACGCTAAAAGAAGCTTTCGAGTTATTCAAGGAAAAGCATCTGCACATAAAAATTAGACTCAGCAAATTTTGCGACCTTCGTCCACACAATGTAAAATCAGTTACAAAATTTCCGCATAATGTTTGTGTTTGTAGTTTGCATTTAAATATGCGATTTGCCTTAAATGCATTAACAAAATCAATTCAAGCGCCTTCAATCAAAGTTGGATCTGAAATGATAAATAACTTTGTTTGTGAACCGTACACATACGATTGCGCCTATGACAAATGCGTTGCATGCAAAGGTATGAAACAGTTCGATAAACACTTGCAAACTGTTAATACATTTGGTTTCGAAGTATACTGGGACGAGTAGAGAAAGCCTGAAACTAAAACATATGCAAACATTGAAAAAATTTCAAAAAAGTCTACTGTAACAGAACTCATCCAACACATGTGATAAGTTCGTTGAACACGCATTTGTAAAGAAAAACCAATCAACAATTTTTAATAAACTGAAGGAGGTTTCGATGAGTGTTAATTCTAAAATTGCGGTAATCCAAGTTGACTGGGCTGAAAACGCTAGGTGTTTCTATCAAAATGAGCCACAAGCGGCTCATTTTTGTCAAAATCAAGTTTCTATCATGACCCTAGCAGTCTGGAACATTGAGTTAAAAACATTTGCCATAGTTTCAAATTCAACTGATCATACTAAGTCTTCCGTTATACCGTACATTGACAAAATCCTTCACTTTATTCCTGATCAAGTCAAACAAGTACACATGTTCAGCGATAATGCCACTTCTCAGTTCAAAAACAAAAGCATTATGGCTGCAATGGTTGTGTTTGAAAAACGTTTTCATAAAAAATTCTTCTGGCATTTCTTTGCAGCGATGCACGGGAAAGGAGTGGTTGACGGAATAGGAGCTACTTTTAAGCGAATCGCAGCCCTGAGAGTTAAAACTAGTCAATACGAAATCAGGTCAGCAGCAGATTTTGCGTTAGCATAACAAGATTTGCAAATATCTGTAATTCACATGTCAGAAAACGATACAAGACAACAAAAAAATGAACTTGGATTCAGTTTAATTTTAAGTTATTCAAGAAAAATCAAAGGTATATCAAAATCACATTATTTTTATGTTCAGAATGATAACGTTGTTCCGATGCTATTTTCACTTGAGTATAATTAAAATTCATTACAAAATAACAAAAGTTTTTAAAATGATTTTAATTTCGTCTTTTTGTTTCGTCACTGAACGTTGCGTCACTGAACTGATAGTTTTTTTTCTGTAAAATACAACGATATGAAAACTTTATTGTTTGTGGCTTTTTATATGACTACCTTATTGCCAAATGAATAAATTACAACAAAAAAATCTAATAAGTCAAGCAAAAATTAAAATTTCAGCGAAAACTCCATTTAAAGTATGCTGATAAAAAAACACTTTTTTCCGCGTTGCGTCACTGAACTCATGTTTTAATTTTTGCTATGTAGCAGTGTTATGTTAATACAATTGTGTTTAGTTTATATTATAAAATTTTAATTCAAGATTGATTTAGAGTAATAAAAAATTATTTTTGAGTTATAGAAAAATTTCTATTAAAAAAAATCTCTCCGCATGATGCGTCACTGAACTATGGAATTGGCCATATATATATATAAGAGTGTATGTTATATTAATAAGAAACATCAAACAATACAAATTCTCTTAATACAAATTTTATTTTATTTTATTTAATTAAATTATTATTTATATTAAGAGAACTCGTATTGTTTGATGTTTTCTTATTAATATATATATATATATATATATATATATATATATATATATATATATATATATATATATATATATATATATATATATATATATATATATATATATATATATACACGCAAAGTTTATTAAAATTCTTATTAAAAAGTTTAATACCTTGACGAGCAGTTCGGCCTTGAATTTGAACTTGTTCGCTCAACTCTTCTGAAAAAAATGTTTGTACAACATGTACACCACGGTTAGCAATTACGTTTTGATCATGGCATATAAAATCTGTACCACGTCCAAAAGCTCGAGTCAGAAATGTGATTTGTCCTGAAATGGTTGCTCTTTTGATTAGCATTTCTTTTTCTTTAGGTGATTCGGAGACTTCTTCTGTTATAATTTGGATGTTTTCTTTATTTAAAGTTAGTTTTTCTGAATTATAAAACTCCATCAGAGACGTTTTTGTATTAAAGAATACTAAAACAGGGCGTTTGATTTCTTTATTGCTAGTTTTTGTGGAATGCTCAATGTGTTCGTCGAGTTTTGCAAAATAATCATCATTATTTTCAATAAAAGTATCGGCTTCTTTGGCAAAATGAAGTTTGTTTTTTCCAAAAATAGACGGAATATAGGTAAAATTTTTAATTCCATAGCTTTCAATAATATTTTTTTCCGATTGAGATAGTGTTTTCAGTGTGCCACTTACTCCCATAATATAACGAAAACTATGTGGTATTTCAGCATACGAAAAGCTTCCGCACCTTATTCCAATACTGACAGCTTCGTTAAGACTTTCAGAACTGATGCGGCCTTCATCATGCTCAAAATAATATGAAAATAATGTTTTGTAACCATAAACTACATTGTATGATATGCCATCATGCTCTTTGTATGCCAGTTTATCATTTTTAACGATATAGTCGTGCTTAAGGTAAATAAAAACTAAAGATTAGAATTACACATAGTTTTTTAAATATATTAAAATTATAAAAATTGACGGATATTTTCAAAAATATTAGATTTATAAAATTTGACGGATATTTTCAAAAATTTTAAATTTATAAAATTTGACGGATATTTTCAAAAATTCTATGTTTAGTTTACGTCCGAAACGCCCTAAACCTTGTTGGAACCAAAATAATTTATTTGGTCAGCGTGAAACGTTCAAAAGACGTCTGAATTACATTCCAAATTGTGTCGTTTTATAATAAAACACAGATTAAACAAACATGTCAACTAAAATTAAATCTCGTTTTAAAATTATCGGTCAAAAATTATGGTTACCTTGTCGTAGATATTTTATTTGGTAGTAGTTAAATGCACGCGCCATTTTTTACTTTATCTCAAAATAACATTGAAAACATAAGAGGCTGTCCATTAATTACGTCAACAATTTTCCGGCATTCTTTACCTCCCCCCTCCTCCTTGTCAATAAGTTGTCAAACTTCTCTAGACAACCTAAAAAATTATGTCAAAATTTAATAACCCCCCTCCCCCCTCCTTTAAAAAAAAAAAATTCAAATGGAAAAAAAACAACAACCATATTTTGAATGGAATAGCATACAACTAAAACAAAAAAGAGTAAGCTATTTAGAGAACCATTTAAAATGACGTCATGCTTGCTCTGAAAAAAAAGTGAATAAGAGTAAAAGGTATAGAAAAAAAATTATAAACTTTTAACTTAAAAACAAATTTCCAGTTTATAACTACAAAAACTTACTCCGAACATAAAAAATAAAGATTAAGGTGTTTATAAAAATCTCTAAGCCTTATTTAAATTAGAACATATTTCAAAATAATGCAACACTTCAATGTGACAATCCTCCTCACTTTAACTTTATAACTAGTTCAATTTTACAGTAAAAGCCAATTATTTATAATAGAGTTTAGTAAAACAAAAAATGCATTTAACTAATTGTATAAACCAAGGGTCAGCAACCAATGAGTCAGAAGAGCCAAAAGTTATAATTTACAAAGTTTTAGCCTAATGCGCAAACAAAACAGATTTACGTAAGTACATGGTCTACATTATATTACTTAAACGTTATTATAAGGGGTCGGCAACCTGCAGCTTGCAAGCTTCGTGAGGCTTATTCGATGTCAAAATGTTACGAGTAATCATCTTGTGTGTGCAGGTCTTTTTAAAGCACAACACGGTTTTTACAAAGTAGGAGTATAAATTGCTTTGTTAAAATACTAAAGGTGTTGCGAGTATGTAACACAGGACTGCAAATGCTGACTAACTTTTTAAGTAACTAAATTTATGAAAAAAGGTAACATTGATGACGTAAACGTGTCTTGACCTCCCCCTGTCAACAAATGACAAAAAAAAATTCAGAAACCCCTCCCTCTAATTTTGTTGACAGTTTATGGACAGCCCCTAATAATAATAACTTACCGTTTCATTAAGAGTTTTTTGAAATTGGTTAGGTTGTAAGTTTTAGTTATTATTACTTTTTTAGATTATTTCTTAGATTTTTTCAACAAATTTGAATTATATTTAATTTTAGTATAGTTTAGAAGTTTTAGTAAACAATAAATTTAAAAAGTATATAGACTATGTTATTAATTTAATTCAAGCCTTGTTAAGAAGCATTACACTATTTGAGCATTACATACGCAAAAACATTAAAAGTTTTAAAGTTAAAGTTTTTTTTTTTTTTTTATAAATTATTTTTGTTCCATAGTATACATTTTCGTGATTACATAATAAAGATTCATTAAGATTGAATATACATATAAATATAAAAAATCACAAACATAAATAATAAACAAACTTCTGTAATACGAACTGTAAAAAGAACGTGGGAAACTTGCTGAAGACCAAAAGGTCTTATCATCAAGAACCGCTTTACATTGTCATACATATATATACACATATATAAAAATTTTTTAATTAATAAAAAAAATTTTACAAAATTTTAACGTTAAATTGATACATTATAATTGTATTAAAATGTAAGATAACAATTATACAAACATATATCGTTACTTTTTCTTTATATTACCACGTTTATTGCTAACGCAATGTTTGAAAAATGTATTTAAGTATATTAAAAAATAAGAGTTTATATAAGAAGCTAGCAGTGAACAAATTTAGAAAAAATCATTGAGTAAATTTTTATGCTTTAAAATACTCTTTTTAATAGTTTTTTTAAAGCCATTTTTGTTTTCAAAGTCAATAATATTTTGATTAAGTAATAAAAACTTATTCCAGACATGAGGTGCACGATAAGTACTTTAAATTGCTCAAGCTTAGTTTTGCATGAAAGCTCTAAAAGGGTACTATTTGTGCGCAACAGGTATTTATACTCTGGATTTTGTTTTGAAGGAGTTGTTGCATATTGCTATTATACATAAGACTTACAACATTATATATATTTAGTTCAAACAATGTTAGTAAAGACATCTGTTCAAAAAGTAGCTTTGTGTGTTTTTTGTTATTTTTAAAATTAATTACCCGTATAGCATGCTTTTGTTTAGATAGAGAGGTTCTAGTTTGCTTTTATAGGTACTACCTCATTCTGTATTACTTTAATTTAAATAACTTTGAAGAAAACTATAGTAGATTTGTTTGAGTAGCGGCTTTTTCAATAAATGGCGTAATCGGTTTATTACTCTGATACTTTTAGATATTTTACTACCTAAATAGGCAATATATTTATACCAAATCAGATTTTCGTCAATAAAAACACCTAAAAATTTAGCAACATTATCCCTACTTAAATAAAGAAAACTTCGTTTTACTTGAGTTAATAGAAAGTTTATTTCCTCTAAACCATCCAGAAATTTTTTCTGATTCTTGATTCAATTCTACGCACAGTTCGTTTATAATTTTTCCGGAGATAAAAAGTTGCTATCATCAGCAAACATAGTTGAAATTCAATTCAAAACTTTTAATCTATGTTAACGATAGAGATCGTTAACATAGATTAAAAAAAGCCAAGGCCCAGGTATTGAACCCTGAGGAACACCACACTTTAATATAGAAGGATTAGAGAGTTTATCATCTCCATAATATGTAGATTGCACACGTTTATCTAAGTAGCTTTCTATCCATTTGTTCGTTCTACCCCTTTTGCCATATATGTTAAGCTTTGATAATAATATTTTGTGGTCGACTGGATCAAAAGCCTTAGAGAGATCAATGAATACTCCTAATGTAACTTCTCTGTTTGTTAAAGAGTTTTTTATTTCATCAACTAGGTGAAGGATTGGGTGTTCAGTTGATGTATATTTTTGAAAACCGAATTGCTTGGAGTAAATAAAATCATTTTCTTTAAAAAAGTTTATACTCAATTGTGTATAGTTCTCTCAAGTATCTTAGAGAATATAGAAAATATTGATATTGGTTAATTACTATGTTGCTATAAATATTGTTGATTCCGGTTGCTTTGTTTCTTTTTAGGCTTTTAAAAGCATTATCAAGTTCTAACATGGTTAGTTTTTTGTTATTCAATTCATTTTTATTACGATCTAAATATTTATCAAAAGATTTATTTACACTAGGAATTTGGGATGCAAGTTTAAATCCTATATTATCAAAGAAGTTGTTAAACTCATTTGCAATGACGTTTCCATCATCAATTGTTTTGTGGTTGATTTTCATAGATTTAGGAAAGCACGGTTTGTTAATTTTTGGTTTAACAATAATTTCATTTAATAATTGCCATGTTTTCCTAGAATCTGTTTGGCACTTTTCATGTAGTTTATTATAATAACTAGCTTTAGCGGTTTTTTTAATTTTCTCAAAGAGACTTGCATAATTCTTGTATTCCGATTTTGTTTTATTGCATTTTTTTTTAAGGTACTTTATATATAATCGTTGTTGCCGCTTTGATGATTTTTTAAGACCTTTACTCAACCAAGGTGAATTTATGTCTTTAAATTTAATTGTTTTTACTACTTTGGGGAAGTGCTTATCATAAAGAAATAAAAAATATCTATAAACGTATTATACATTAAATTGGTATCATTTGAGGATTCTAAATCTGACCAGTCAATATTGGCCAACTCACTTTTAAAGTTAACTTGGCCATCTAAAGAAAAATGCCGCCTTGTGATTGTTTTTTTTTATTTGTTTTAATTTTATTTGAGGAATTTAATGAAATAAACATCGGAAAGTGATCCGATATAGATGTTTTAATTACTCCTTTCTTTAAGGAGATTTCAAATAAAGAATTTGTTAGTATATTATCTATTAGTGTCGTCAAATTTTTTGTAATTCGCGTTGGTTTATTTATTAGAGGAATTACATCAAATCGAAATAAATTATTGTATAAACTTTGTGTTTCTTTATTATTTTTATAATTTAGAGCATTAAGATTAAAATCTCATTGGATAAATAAACTTTTTTTTCTTGGAAGCTTTTAAAAATAATGTTTTGAAGATGATTTGAGAATATATCTGTTGATGTTTGTAGCGGTTTGTAACAGCATGATATTAAGGTATTTTCAGAGTCATTGTTAGTGATTTCAATAGAAACAAATTCCCTGTCGTAATCAAATATACATAGGTCGTTTCGTAATTTATACCGCAAACTATTTTTGATGTAAATTACATCTCCCCCGCCCCTTTTTTTCGATTTCCTCAGCAAATGCACTCCTTCATAGTTGTTTAATTGAAAAAGCGCGCTTTCGTTAAATTCGTTATTAGTTAACCATGTTTCGCTTAAACAAATAATCTTAAAAATAAAATTTTATTTTAAAGTTTTAAAAATTTGCTTTAGCATTTCTAATATTAAGCTGAAGAAGAGAAACGCTCTCATAAGGTTTAACATCTTTTAAATACTTATTTATTTCATCTGGAAACATGTGAGGTGTTTCCAGATGAAATAAATGATATGTTTTTTCCCTTTATCTTTGAGGCATTTCTTAAAATTTCCTCCTTATCTTTAAAGTCCAATAATTTCAGAACAATTGTTCTGTTATCTCTTACGCCTTTTTTACCAGCTCTATGTGCTCTTTCAATTTTTACATTTTCTACACCCAAGTACTCATTAAATATTTCTTTTACTTTTTGCTCGCTTTCCAGCCAGGTTTCATTATCATCTTCTTTAACTCCGTCAAATCTTAGATTTTTCCTCCTTGATTTCATCGAATCCTCGATTTCTCTTAGCTTACTGTTAATTTTTTTAGATTGTGTTGTGTTATTTATTTTTTTAGATCAGTGTTGTATCATTATGGTTAGATTTATTTTTTAAGAAAATATCTAACGCTTTTTTTATTTTATTTTTTAATAAGTTCCTCATGAAAATTTAGACTAATCTTTATTTCTTCAACTTCTAATTCTAAAGAATACTTTATGCGGAAAACGTCAAGCTTGTAATAAACGTTTGTGAAATATTTTTTTAATTAGATAAAAAAATAAGTAGATAAATAAACTTTTTTCTATTTTCCGTTTTTTTAAAAAAAAAATTTTCTAATTTATTTTATAAAATTTAAATTAAACTTAATATTAAATATAATTAAGTATAAATTTATTTTATTGAATTTAATTAAAATTCTTTTAAAAATTTTAAACCGTTTGACAACTTTTTTTTCGACTAAAATTTTCTACGTTAAAGCAAAAAAAAAAAAAAAAGTTGTAAATTTAATTCAAGTTACTTTTGAAAAGTTCGTAATTACATTTTACTTTATTTCACATTTCAGTTTTCAAATTGCTTTTTAACATAAGTTTTTTAAATATTATTAACTAGTTTATAAGTAGTATGCGAAGATTTTGTTAAAAATGTTAAAAAAAAGGTTGATTGTTTTTTGACTATTTAACCAAAAAATTATATTATATATTATATGTACTTCATTAAATCGTTTTTTGTAAAAGTTGTTTTGAATAATTAAAAAAAACAAACAAAAAACAAACAAACAAACATTTATTGAAAGAACCATTTTATATTTAGCCTTTCTGTTCTGTTCTTCATATCCGGAATCTGTATTATTTAGGCTAATCAAATTGTATTATCTTGGAAAAAAAAAATTTGCATCAATGCATGTGAAAACCTTTGCAACATGTATAATAATTACCCAGTGGACACAGACATCAATCAGACGTCTTACGGACGTCTTACCTAGGACGCAACGTCTTAGACCAAATTAGGACCTCCTAAAGAAGTCCAGTAAAGACGTCTTTATTAGGATGTCCTAGTGACGTCTACATTAAGACGATACCAATACTTCCAAATTTAGACGTCCTATTGACGTCTCTAAGACCTACTTTAGACGTCCTAATGACCTTAGAAATAAGACGTCTTCAAAAAAATTTAAATACATGAATTTATATATAAACTTAGCGCATAAAAAATTATGCACTAACTCTGTTAATTGAAAGTGTCTGCTTGTTTAGGTTGATCATTTTGATAGTATTAATTTTGGTTGGTTATTTATACTTTAAAGATATTTTCCAATTTTCTATATTTTATACTCCATAATCTATAATATATACAATTTTCATTTATATAATATATATATATATATATATATATATATATATATATATATATATATATATATATATATATATATATATATATATATGTATATATATATATATATATATATATATATATATATATATATATATATATGCATGTTGATAAATGTTATATACCGTTGGGAACAAAACTCTCAAAGAAAAAAAACATATATCGGATTATGTATATTTTACGTCAGATGCTTCAATTTTTTATAATGGTTTAATATTTTTGAATAATAAGGCTGATGATTGCCAAAAAACATGAAACTTTAAGTTTCATTATAAAGTTTTATTTTTTTTATTGAAATGAAAATTATTATTATTGTTATTATATATACAAGGTTAAGCATGACACTTTTGCACTTGAGATTTTTTTGTATTATTAAGTTTAACTTGACCTTTTTCCAACCTTAAATAGAAATTACTATGCTTTATATGACTTTTTTTTTTTTTTTTTTTTTTTTAGTATTGTATTTGCCGATTGAAAATAATTTACACTCGTAATTTATAAAAACAAATATTTACATGACTGGGGCTTGAAGAAGACAAAATTCATCTTATCATTAAGCCCCCCCTAAAAAAATGCATATTCATCAAATAAAATGTTTTAACAAAATGCAAAAAATAAAATATATAACGTTTAAAATATTTAGTAATTCAAAGAGTATTTATATTTAAGAACTGATTAGTAAAATAAGATGATATATAAGTATTAATATTACAAAAAGAATTTACAACAACTCTTTTTAATAAAAATTGAAATTATAAAATTTTACAATATTTTTAGTAATTAGTATTTCAAATAATAAAACTTAAAAAAATCGTTTGTAAATTCAAAACTTATAAGATAAGAAATACATTTACAATAGCAGACTATTGTTTAGAATATTAAATATAATATTAAAGAGTAATTAGTAGGTTAATTTTTGTTTTTGTTTGCTAGTTTAAAAAGCTTTTTAGAAGAACTTTAATTCATTTTCATGTATCATCAGTAATTGCTTAAGTTTTGTTTTAAACTGGTTTAAAGAATAATTAGATTTCAGCTCATTATTTAATATTGTATTCCACAGCTTAGGACCTCGGTTAGCAATTGAGAATTTGGTTGCTGAATAATGTGTTTTGGATTGAATGTAATTGTTTTTTGAAAATCTGGTAGGGTATATGTGGTTTATTTTTTCAAAAAGTGAATTAAATAACATTGGTGATATTTTTTTATCAAGTTTAAACATGAAGATAAGAATATGGTAAAGGTTTAGTTTATATACATTTAGAATATTAAGTTTATTAAATAATGTTTGAGTGTGAGAGAAACGGTCTACGTTTGTAATTATCCTTATAGCCTGTTTTTGTTTACTAAACAGTTTTTTTACTTTTGTTGCGTTTGTGCTGCACCAAGCAACGTTTGCATAATTTAAGTAGCAATGAATTAAAGAAAAATATAAGTTTTTTAAACAAGATAGATTTAAAAACTGCTTGGCTTTATACAAAACACCTATATTTTTTGATATTTTATTTTCAATTAGACCTATGTGATCCCTCCAGGTTAAATTTTCATCCAGAACCACACCTAAAAATTTTATTGATTGCTCTCTTTTTAATAATGCGTTATCAATAAAAAGATCAGGAAGTTTTAATGGAATATCTTGTTTTTTATGAAGACGATGGAACAAAGTGTATTTGGATTTATTGATGTTCAAAGATAGTTTGTTTGATTTGAACCATTGGGTTAATTTTTCAAGTTCTTTGTTTACTGTTTGAAATAATTTACTGATATCTTTACTAGAATAAAACAAGTTTGTATCATCTGCAAACAAAATTAAGCTTAAAATGTTAGAAAATTTATATAAGTCGTTAATATAAACGAGAAATAAAAGTGGTTCTAAAATTGATCCTTGAGGAACACCACAGGTGATTGACTTATATTCCGTTTTTCCGCTATCATATGAAATAAACTGCATATGAAATAAATAAGACTTCATTTATATATTTTACTTTTCAGAGTTTCAGAGAAAAGTTATGCTCCGACTTGCTGAAATAAAAAACATGTTGCTAGATAGAACTGCACAGTTCTCTAATGATCCAGAAGAAAGTTTTAACGTAAAAGTTCAGATGAACTTAATGTTTTGAAAGGAATAATTGTAAATTTATATATCCAATACATCACTTTTGTATGCATAAGTTTAGTTTTTATAGTTTATCTGTTATATATTATTACAATATTTTTTTTAAATTGTCATCAACATTTCCAATATTTCTTCCGCATTGTTTCTTTTTAGGTAAAACAGTTATCATTAATTAGCGGGAAAAATCCAGTTAAAACAATTAAAAATATTTTGCTAACGTAAGTAATTTGCATAAGTTTGAATTTTAATATTTATGTTTGATAGAATGACATTTATCATCTTTTTTATATATATGGACTGACAAAGACACTATTTTGTCAGAATACAGCATAAAGAAGAAAAAAAAGTTTAAAAAGTTGACAAATCAATGTATCGCTATCAATGGTATTCTCATTAGCTTATTATTGTGTTTGATTTACTTTTAAAATTAAAAAAGATGTTTTGATAAAAAAAAAAATTTTTTTTCCAATTCTTTGGCTATGGAGTATGACACGTGTTCAAGTATATTTTATTTTATGATATTATTGAACTATGTTTTTTTTTGTTTTTATTAGATGCAGCTTTAAAGTCAAATAAAAAACCAAAATGGATCCCATGCAACTTATTGGGAGAGTAATTAGGCATTCTTCTGACCGATTAAAGAGAATATCCACTCGTATCAATATCGATTAATGATGGCCTAATTAACTATAATCAACTGTTGTATTTTTTATTTATTTAGCATTTTTCAGTAAGTTTCTTTTATTTTTAATATACTATCGATAATACTCTACAGAATATAAAAGTTTTTAATTTGGCAAGTGTAACTTTGTTTGGAAAATTTTTCTAAGGTTTTTTCTAAAATTTTGATATATTTAAAATAAATTAATAATTTATTTTAAATATATCAAACTACACTTTGTTTACTTTGACTTTTCTATATCATTGACTTGTATATCATTACATTTTTATATAACTTTTAAAAAAATGTCTAGGTAAACTTAGGACGTCTCTAGAACGTCTTAATAAGATATCCTTAAGTCTTTCACATGAGACCAGCCAGAAACGT
The DNA here is from genome assembly GCF_038396675.1 of Hydra vulgaris. NCBI lineage: Eukaryota > Metazoa > Cnidaria > Hydrozoa > Anthoathecata > Hydridae > Hydra > Hydra vulgaris. The sequence continues at coordinate 11,544,946 of NC_088929.1, forward strand.
CCAAAGGACAACTGAAAAGACATCTTTAGGACGTCTAAAAAAACGTCTTAGGGACATTTTGAATAGACGTCCTCAAGCCTTTGATTTAAGACCAACTAAGGACGTCTTATGGATGAAGAATGAGACCTCTTATGAACGTCATTAGGACGTCAAAATGCCCGCTCGGAAGCACCAAGCATTGGCTTTTTATAACTTTTTTTTTTAATCTAGTTTTTTTTTCTGACTGTAAGAATTGTTTCACGGTACAAGGTATGACTTTTGCATACATTAATACATTTTAATGCTTTGATCTCCTCACTGGAAATCATAAAAATAGTATATTTTAATTATATGAATAATTAAATATTATTATAAAAAGAGTATGTTTTGCAAAACAAATATCAAATTATATTAATATAATTATTAAAGAGTGAATTGTTTTAATGAAAACATTCGTTATTTTTTAGAGAGCATTGCACTTGATAATAATTTACTTTTTAAATGTAAAGAAAGTTATTTATGAAGTAAACTTACGCAAATATAATATTTAAAAAACATAACGCTTACTTTACAGAGTAAAATAAAACTGCATCATTACAACAAATTACTTTTACGAGTAAAAGTAACTAATTAGCAATAACAGCTTACATTTTAGTAATTTGAAAAAAATTGTTATTTACTTTTACAAATAAAAGTAAATTTTTCTTTGAAATTTTCACTTTACTTTGTAAGTAAATAAAATGTAAATCATACTATTAACTTTCTAAAAGAACAGTCATTTCATGTTGATTTAATATAAATTTTGAGATAGGTATCGTATTCAAATCCATTGCCTGTTTGAGGGCACTTCTGGGTAATACTCTGATGTATGTGGGCAGTGTTTGTGGTGGCGCATCAGGAAAGGATTTTTTTTTTTCATATATCTTAACGGGTAGTTCTATTACAATTAGAGGAAAATATAGTCAACATGCGGGTATACCAGTAGTGTAGAGACGGGCTTCCTTCCGCATAAGTGCGAATAGGGGCTGCGAAACAATCATTCATTTTTTATTTCTTTTTTTTGTTGAGCAGAAATAGGTTAGTGGCCATAATGAAACTTTGGCGGAAGGATGGAGGAAGGGGAGGGGTAAAAGGGACATAATTTCTAAGCTATGGGTAATTCATGCATGTATAAACCTTGACTAAGCCACTGTTTGTTAGAGCGCGCTTTTTCTCCAGTTTTTTTCTTTGTATTTGTCTTTTCAATCAAATATTTTGTTATGGTAATATGATACAGTATAATATTTTGGGTATCCGCAAGGACATCTATTGCTAAAACAGTTTTCAAAAAATTATAAATCATTTAAACTATCTGATATAATTTTTATGATTAAAGGATTGTTTATCAGATATAATCTTTTGTTACGTTTTATCAAATATAATCTATTTGAAAAAAGATGGAAAGGAAAGCTGTTCAATCTTTTACTATAAGTTGTGGGCACCATAACAACCTCCTTTTTGTTGCGTTGGTGTTCAACCCGCACAAGGAAGATTAGAAATACAAAATCTTATTCAATTAAAATAGTGCTTCAGAATAAACTTGTGTTTTTTTCAAACGTCCCGAATTCTTGTGATTGATTTTTCAATACCTTTCAGACTAGATAGAGCTCTGAAACTTGCAGCATTTGTGAAAATTTAATAAAAGTTTATCTTAAAATTGTTTTCAGAATCAACTAGAGAACTCCACTAATTTAAATTTCTTTTATTTTTTTTTAATTTTACTTGATCTTTCAGACATTACTTTGATTTTACTTTATCTCGACAGTATTTGTGTAATCCCGATGAACATGCTTGTTAAACTTGTTTCCTGGGCAAGAAGTGTCGTAGCCTTATTTTTTTCTCTAATATTTTGTTTTTCTTTAAAGTTGGAGTTTATAACTTTTTAAAGATAAAGATTTTTTACAAAAAGACATTTTTATGATTTATTTGTTCAAGTATTGATTATTTTGTCGGGAGGAAATAGGTTAGTGGCCCTGATAAAAACTTACCGCAAAAGAGCCGGGCATATTTGTAGCTATGCTGCTGCTTTTTGCTTCTTTTATTCAGCGTGGTTGTTGTCAAGGCCGTTCCAAAGAGATCTCTCATGTGGCAAAGGGGTGTGTATGTGTTTTTTGCTAACTAGAGACACACACACAAAATAAAAAGGCCCTTGATATTTGACATTTGCCAATTATACTTCAAAATTTGCCAACTGAAATGATAAATGTTCAAATGTGCTTACTCAAATGCATAAATAACAGCTTGGGGGAGGGAAATACCCTTTCAACCCCGTTCGGGTCGACCCTGGTCAGCCCTAGTCGAAACAACCACTCTAAAAAAGATGTAATTTTTTTTTTGTTTACTTATTAATAGCTATTCATAAAACTGTTGTTTGGAATGAACTAATTTCAATAAATCTATTCCAGACAACAATTGAAGGGCTTATTGTGAAACAATGACAAGCCACACTTTTTTTAAAAATGAGTTATTATCATTTTTATAATCATAAATAGTATGCACAATTTTTATTTATTTTTTTGTCTAATATATAATATCCATAAGTATTTTCATGATGTATAAATTTGAGAGAATAATAGGTAAGCACTGATTTTATAGATTTAAATAAAACTTAAAAGTCATTTTTCTCAAATATTTGTTTTTATGGCTTGTCATTGTTTCACAATAAGCCCTTCAATAATTCCTGTATTATTCTATTATCTAACAATTATTCCAGTTAGTCATTTCCAGAAATAACTTTCGTTTTGGTTAGATTAGTTTATAACAACAACCACACTGAATATAAGAAGCCAAAATACAAAACTTAGAATAAAATTGCAAAATGCAGAACCATTTCGAAAACAAAAACGATAAACCAGACAGTCTTTTAAAAAAAACTGTTAAAAAACTGATGTAAATAACATCAAGATTAATTAAATAAAATTAAAGTTAAAAAAGTAAAAGTAATTATCTTAATAAAAATTTATAACTTTTCATAAACACAACAACCGCTTATTTTAATTTATTTAATATAGCAAATTTAGTATGATGGTTTAAAAAATGATGGTTTAAAGTTTAAAATTATTTGGTCGATTCTTTTTATTTCAGTAAACCTTAGTTACTTTTTTTACTTCATATTTTCAAAAATTTAAAGTAAAAAAGTTAACAAAAGTGCAAATCACAATATTTAAACAACCAGATTCCAATCACATATTTAAAATCAGGTCCTTTTTTTTTTTTGAGAATTTAACTTTATGTAACGACATGGAGCAAACTCCAAACATTTATATATACATGTTTATGTAAAGCTTGTCAAAAGTATTGCGATAATCGGAGTTAATAAACCCATAAAATGCTAACTTACCTTTCATGCCACTAGTGTGAGAGTGATGAGTTTATAACATTTATATATACATTTTTTTAGCATTTTAAACTAAATTTAAGTTCATTAACAAGTCTCTAATGTCACGCAATAATCTCTTAGTGTTCAAAAACTTAAACATATAAATTTTGAGCAACCTCCCCAATTATTTAGGGGATTTAAAATATTATCTTTAATTAAGTATAAATTCGTCTGACAATCAAATTCTGTTCCTCATTCAAAAGTTCGGAGCGAAAGTTAATTTAAATCTTCTTTAGTGAATAAGTAATCAAACGACGCAGACTTAATATTTGTAGAAGAATAACGAAGAAAACTAAGTTTTTATAAGTGACTTTAGTCTACAAGATCATTTATATTTTTCAAACAATATTATAATATTGTTCAAATTATTCTTATTTTTATTATTATTATTTTGATAATTATCAAAGAAACTTTTTTTTCAAATTTAATTTCGTCACTGATTTTTTTAATTTTATTCATTGGTTGATTTTTTTTTTTTAATTTTAAATTTTTCTAAATTTGTCGTTACAAATTATTACTATTCTTTTGTATAATATACGAATGGCGGGGGCAAAAAGAAGACAAAAAAAGTCTCATTGCCAAGCCCCCAAATATCCGTACATAAATAAGTCTTTAAAAACTTGTCATTAAAAATTGATGATCATATGTTTTTCTGAGGCTTGAGTTTATTAAGGTTATTTTAGTCGACATTTATAGTTATGTATTTTTCGGGAATATATCAAAAAAATTAATATATATCTAGCTAAAATACCAAGTTCTTCTGCTTTAGTATGTTATATTTATCCAAAGCTTTCGACACAGTAAATCATGAAATTCTTTTGAAAAAATTAGAGAACTATGGTGTTAAAAATCAAAGTTTACTTTGGTTTAAATCATACTTAACTAACAGAAAGCAATTTGTACTTAAAGAAACAAAAGACTCAAAAAACAACTTAATAACTTGTGGAGTACCCCAAGGTTCTATTTTGGGACCATTATTGTTCTTACTTTATATAAATGACTTATATTTATCATCAAAAGTATTAAATACTATTTTATTTGCAGATGACACTAATTTGTTTTATTCTCACAAAGATGTTACTGTTCTTTTTAAAATATTTAACGAAGAATTAGATAAGATCAACGAGTGGTTTATAAGTAACCGACTATCATTAAATGTAGAGAAATCAAAATTTATCCTATTCCATAAACCTAGTAAAGCCGAGAATATTCCTCTTAAACTACCCAATCTTTTAATCAATAATAAAATAATTAATAGGGAATTGACTACAAACTTTCTGGGAGTGCTCTTAGATGAAAAATTGTCATGGAAATTTCATACTAAATATATTGAAGGTAAGATCTCAAAAAATATTGCCATGTTATACCGAACAAAACCTTTTCTTAATAACGAGTCTTTAAAAAATTTATATTTTTCGTTTATACACAGTTATCTTTCATACTGTAACATTTCCTGGGGTAGCACTAATCACACTAAACTCAAAAAAATTTATAGTAAACAAAAATATGCTTGCAGGATAGTATTTGGGGCAAATAGAAAAACACAATGCGAACCTCTCTTACGTCAGCTTGGAGCTTTAAATATTTATAAGCTTAATATTCATCAAGTAATGTTATTTATGTTTAAAGCAAAACTTGGGTTTTCTCCAGTAACATTTTAATCCTACTTTAATGAAATCTCCCATAAATATCCAACCAAATTTTCAGTGAATAACTTTGTGGTTCCCATAAACCTTCTTAAATTAAGTTCGTACCAAATTCAATATCGGGGACCTTTAGTTTGGAAAAAATTTCTTCCAATCTTTAGTAAAAAACAAAACTTCGTTTTAAACTGTACTTTGCAAAGTTTTATGGATGATTCAAAACGGTATTTACTGAACATGGAATTCGATATATTAGATTTCAAATACCTTTTTTGAAAACAATTTAAAGGTTTGGACTGAGTCGCTTGAAATTAAATTAAATCTTTATCACTTTCTTTAGCTTTTATTAAAATGGTTTCTAACCATTAGTATAAAAGATAACGAAAATAAAATTGTCTTTTTCGTTCATATTTTTGATGATATTAAATAATCAGCCCAAATACTTATGTTTACATATATTGCTTTTTTTTTTTTTTTTTTTTTTTAAATTAAACAACGCATTTTTTTTTTTGTGTTTTTATAACTTTCATGATTTTCTGTCGTTTTTACTTTTTTATTTTTGAAATTATTCTGCTGGAAGATTGTTAGCAACAAATTATTTTATTACTGAAGTATTTGATTTGTTTTTGTATTTATACTGTCTTTTTGTCTTTTATCATTTATTGTGCATGTAAACTTTTGTGTGACGGGGCTCGGTGATAAGACAACCTGTCTTCTTCTTGCTTCTTGCTGTCTTCTTCGGCCAGGATTTTTTTTTATTGTAATTTCTTTTTTGTAATATTTATCAACGGCAAAATAAATAAAAAATAAAAAAAAAAAAAAAAAAAAAAAAATATTTAGAAAAAAAGAAACATTTTTCTAAAATAACATACTAAAACAGAAAAGATATTGCATAAATAAAAGAAATTTTGAATAATCTTATTTTTTTAACATATAAATAAAATGGTTTAAAAAAGTATTTTCCATGAAAGTATAAATTAAACAAAATACAAGATTTAATTTTAAATTGATTTAAATACAAGTATTGAGTGGTATTATACCACGTTAAAAGCAATATAAAACGGTATCATAATTTGAAAATGCGGCTATTCCTTTTACACCAAACCGGTTAGAATTGCTTACTCAACAAAATTTTTAACTAATAGTATTATTAATAGTTACGTACAAATGAGGTCTTTTGATGTGTTGTTAAAAACCATATTAAACTCATTTAAAGACTTTATGATAACCAATAATATAATGATTTCTACTTGCGTAAATTTTGAGATGTGATGCTAACATAATTATGGAACACTAATGATTTTGGTTAATAAACATATGGTAAATAAAACATACTAAAGTGCCAAACTTAAGTATGTTCTTGTTTATATCACATTAGAATGTTTAGAAAAATATTGAAACAACCACCTTATTCGGTTTGGGTGTAAATTTATATAATCATAACCTTTGAATTTTGAATTTTAAAACCTGTTGACTTAAGTTTAGTGTAAGAAAATGAAAAATAAAAGTTATTAGTTTGCTGCCCTCACATTTGGGGTAGGGATGGTAAATGTTTTAGGGTATTTTTTTTTACCAGCTCTAATCACCACCAGTTTTATTTCTTAACCTACGTACAAATCATTGCTTTGCTACAGCTCGGGTTATACGCATATTACACAGTGACGTAGCAAAATTGTTTTGGTCAGTAGACATACGTGTCTATTAAAAAAACTTTTCGAAAAAAAAAGATAAATTCTTTAAATATATCTTAGTACTTTTAAACCTTGCTTGAGTTGCTTGTGGGTCCGTAAGTTTTGCTTATACTGGCCTTGCAGTAGCTAGGCCGCTGATACTATACACAGATAAAGATATTTACGTGAAAAGTTCTAAATTTTTCATGCCCATATAAAAGTACCGTAGTTGTTTAAATCAAGACTTTTCGAGTCAAAGGATATTCTTGAGCAGGTGGACTTTTTTCGTATCAAAGTGGCAAAAAATCTTTACAAAATTTAAGCGTCCTCTTAAAAAGTTCGGGCTTCTTAATTTTCAGGGTATAGTGTTATAGCCCCCATAATTCAGAACAGGTTTTAACTTTCTCTCCAAAGTTTTTAAATAACAAATACATTTACGCAAAAAACTTGTAAAAAAAACAAACAATTATGCCAATTACTTTCTTTTCAAATAAACTACCCTTTCTGAGTCTCCCATGGGTATATGCGCCTTCTTCTAACTGCCTTGTTTCAGCTTTGCCTAAATTCAGACCTTTTGAATGGTTCGCCAGAGAGAGAATATTTTTGAGACGGTTTGATTCAGAGAATGGTTATAATAGCAAAAACTATCGAGAGGGTTTTAACCAGAGGCAGAAACCCATTTCAACATTTTCAAACTTTACAGGTAAGAAATACTTAAAACCGAGCAAATCAAATGTTGCTGTAAACTAAATGTTAGTGACTAAAAGTTTTATTTTTTTGCAATACTTTTGTATAAGATCCCGTCCAAGTTATTGTAAAGTATAACACGGTGCATAGGAACATACTCTAAGACCTTGCAACACATCCCCAGAGATTTTATTTTTGATTATCATTAGAAAACATTTCCTCATTCAAAAAATGTAAACGACAACTTTTTTTAGTGGGGGCCTGGGGAGAAAACACACATTTTAGGGCAGTGCCGAGGAATTTTGTTGTTCAAGATAGGTAGCTAATAAGCATGGGGCATACTCAAATTTTTAGTATGTTGATACTGGTAGCAAATGAGGATGACTTGCAAAAATTTAAGGTAATTGAAGCTAAACCAACCCCGCCCCGATCCCTAACTGCCCCCTTCCTAGAACTACGTCTCCTTTAATCGTAAATTTTTTTTTTGTTCTATCATAAAGTAGATCTAAATTCATCGACAGATTTCAAATTTCATCAAAAAATCTCTTTTCGTTTAAGATTTATAACAATGCAAAGCCTAAAATTATCCCCTGAAATAACCTTAAATGGTCTCAACTTTTAAACGAAAAATTTTTTTTGATGTAATTTGAAATCTGTCGATGAACTTTGATCTAGTTTAATATAAAACAAGCAAAAAGTTGAAAAGTGTTTTTTGGAACCATACCCTAGGGGGGATTTGGGGAATCTTCTCGAACACCACAAAATCATGCCCATGCCCCATATTTAGATTTTCAGAAATATTTGTGATAGATTTATCAATTTTATTTTTTAAAGTTTTTAAAAATTTTTGTTTAACATTAAAATTTACAGACGGATAAGTAATTTTTATTACTTTCTATTTACATTTTTATTGAAATAAAAACAAAGCAAAGCAACCTTTAATTATTAACAATTAGTAAAAGTTAGCAGTTGCTAATTGTTAACAGTTGCATAATAACTCTTTGCACGCGTTGATATACGAACTGAAAGCATGTTTTTAGCCATTATATTGACTTGTGTTTATAGGCATTATATTGACATTTGATTGATATAACCGATATATCATGCCAATATTATCAATCCATATCAGAAGTTTTTATTTGAAGCATTCGTTTAAAATGCCTAAACATGCAAAAGAACATAGTGATTTTGTAAAAAATTTTTGCATTTGCTGCTTCAGGAAAGGCACGGATTTAAGACCAATAAATAACCCTGAAACAACTTGTTTAAATCTAAATAAAAAGAAAAATGACTACTCAAACCTTATCAAAACTATATTCTGAAAAGATTATTCCGCGGATAATCCTGACCTTCCTACCATGCTTTGCTCAAAATGTAGAAAAAAGCTTGCAGGGACTGATCCTTACTTCATTATGCGGCCGTGTTATGAAGGTAATTATAACTATATTGATGTTTAATTTACTTCATTTAAAATTTAGTTTCGCTATTTTAGTTATTATAGTTGTCATACAAGTGCTATAAAATTTAGACCTGATTACCAGAGTTATTAGAGGAAAAAAATGTGAATGTTTTATTTGTGAAAATGGGCGCAAATCAAAAATGGAAAAAATATTGGCCCCAATGGTTGATTGTGTTTCGGGAAAGCTTGTTTATCAAGGCGCTGAAGATGTTTCAAATAAACCTGCAGAAAGACTAGTTTGTCAACATTGTTATGCCCAAGTGGGACAGGGAATTCCACATCCCTGTACGAAATTAGAAAGACAAAAGAATTTGACTGCCATTGTAAAATCAACATCCCCAACAACGGAAAACAAAGGAAAAGTTCTGTCCAGCTCTATCAAAGATTTCAGCACAAATGACTCAGAGAACACCTTAGTTTTGAAAACCTTTGGTCCGAAGCAACTCACTGTCTCTTTCGGAAAGACTAAGGTTAAGAAACCTTTCTTTTCTTTAGATAAATTGAACAAACTTCAATTAAAACTACATTCCAGGTAAATTTTTATTGCTTAAAAATACTTTTAAAAATAAATTTATTATGAGTTTAAAGCCAATTTTTGTAATAACTTTATTATGATTTATAAGTAATCGCAACATGATTGAAGTTGCACGATTTCTGAGAAGTGAGGCAGGACGAAAAAGTGTGGAACCCGGTTTCAATATTAAACTGATTGAGAACAACGAAATAATTGGAGATTTATTCAATTGTGATAAACTCCCATTGCTATTAAAAATAAAAGAAAGCGAAGAGGTAAGTAAACTATTTCCAAAAAAATTATTTTATAGCTAGATTGCAATTTGTATTATTCATTTTGATTTTTTATGAATGTATAGTTGGTAGAAAAAGATACTCCTATTGTGTATTGCAATGACATTGAAGAACTCGTAGCTATGGTACTTCATCACAGAAGTCAAGAAACAAATGATGTTGATATCAAATTAGGTGTAGATGGAGGGCAGGGATTCCTAAAAGTTACACTGTCAATAACCCTAAAACCAGAGTTAAAAAAATAATAAAATTCCAGAGAAACTGAGCAAGAGTGACGGATATGCGTGCAAAGATTTTAAAGATTCAAGCGTCCACAAAACTATTATATTGGCCATTTTGCCTTCATTAAACGAAAAATACCATAACTTGCGGTTAATATTGGATAAGCTAAACATTTCATCCTTAGATTACACAGTATCTGAAGATCTAAAGATTTTGCTTCAAATGGTTCTTAGGGCTACAATTCCTTTGAAGGTACACATAATTGAGCAACATGTTATTGAATTTATCAACATGAAAGGTGGAGTCTTTGGTATGATAAATAACTTTTAAATTTCATTAAAAACAATTAATAATCTTAGTAATTAAATACTCTATTTCAACAGTTGAATCGTAAAATTTGCATAATTTACGACGAATATTTATTAAATAAACTTGCATTTCTTATGTACTTCTACTGTTCTATAGGCTTAGGTTACTGGACTGAACAAGCTCTCGAATCCATTCATCAGGATTTCAATCAGTTTTGGCGAATGAGAAAAGTTGGAGAGCACAGCCCAAACTATATAGAGGCGCTGAAAAACGCGGTTGTTGTTTACAACTACAAGCACTTTTAAAGTAGCTTTCTATTTGCAGGAATGTAGTTTGTAAAAAGTAAAGTGTTAAATCTCCTATGAACAAACGTTTAGTATGACTTTGAAATGTAAAATATCAATCATAATGTAACCATAAAAATCAGAGTTTTTTTTTTTACTGTAATAAATAATTGTAGCAAACCCATCTCGACCCCTTATAGCCCTCCCCAGGGTATGGTTCCAAAATACACTTTTCAACTTTTTGCTTGTTTTATATTAAACTAGATCAAAGTTCATCAACAGATTTCAAATTACATCAAAAAAAATTTTTCGTTTAAAAGTTGAGACCATTTAAGGTTATTTCAGGGGATAATTTTAGGCTTTGCATTGTTATAAATCTTAAACGAAAAGAGATTTTTTGATGAAATTTGAAATCTGTCGATGAATTTTGATCTACTTTATGATAGAACAAAAAAAAAATTTACGATTAAAGGAGACGTAGTTCTAGGAAGGGGGCAGTTAGGGATCGGGGCGGGGTTGGTTTAGCTTCAATTACCTTAAATTTTTGCAAGTCATCCTCATTTGCTACCAGTATCAACATACTAAAAATTTGAGTATGCCCCATGCTTATTAGCTACCTATCTTGAACAACAAAATTCCTCGGCACTGCCCTAAAATGTGTGTTTTCTCCCCAGGCCCCCACTAAAAAAAGTTGTCGTTTACATTTTTTGAATGAGGAAATGTTTTCTAATGATAATCAAAAATAAAATCTCTGGGGATGTGTTGCAAGTTCATAGAGTATGTTCCTATGCACCGTGTTTTTTTTTTATTTTACTTATATAATTTTACTTATATAAATTTACTTATATAAGTAAATTTAATTACTTACTTTATATAAATTACTTTTAATTTACTTTACAAATTATATAAATATTTAACCTTAAGCAACTAAAATTTTATTTTATATAATATGGTTTTACTAAAGATTTGTTACTTTTAAAATAAAAAGTTCCTACATAAAAAATATTATCTTACTTGTAAATTTAATTTACATTTGCTAGCATATTACTTTTATGTAATTTACTTTCACATACAAGTTACTTTTTAATATAATTTTTTTTAATTCGTTACTTTGATTGGTAAATGTAAATTACAGCTTTAGGAACTTTTATATAATGTAATGTAATATTTAAAAGTAATTAACATTTAAATGTAAAAGTAAACAGCTTTTTTATGTGACTTACTTTTACATGTAAAAGTAAATTACTTCTTGGTGTAATCTTCTTTTACATAACTTACTTTTGAAAGTAAAAAAATCTTATATGATAAAGTGAGTGTCGTGTCAAAAAAATTATTTACTTAAACGGAAATGTAAATTTACATAAAACGTTTAAAATTACTCATGTAATTTACTTTTTGGTAAAATTAACTCGTGAATGTAAAAAAAAAGTAAGTAAGAGAGCCATCCCTAATCAGAGCGCCTAACAAGAATAGAATAAACAATCTTAGACAATCAAATTGATTCTGATTTTGACTAACATTGTAATATCAACTAGTATATTATCTATCAAAGATATATTTTATATTTATTAATATTTTGCATATCAACTAATATCGACTAAAATATCTTCAACATTTGACCAGAATAAGAAAGGGGAAGATTGTATATATATATATATATATATATATATATATATATATATATATATATATATATATATATATATATATATATATATATATATATATATATATATATATATATATATATATATATATATATATATATATATATATATATATATATATATTTAAAACATAAAGCATAAAACAACAGATGCAACAAGCCTAGTTTTTTCTTTGTAATATTTTGACCTGTTTTTGCACAGATCGTCAACAGACATAAATCGTAATACAAAAAACCGTTACAAATATTACCTAAAAACGTCAAAGAAAATAATAAAAAGAAGCCATAAATGATGCATAACAACGTAAATATAAAATTAGCAAACATTATTTAATCCTGATTTTTTGGATAATTCTTTTTAAAAAAAGCTCTCCAACTGTTTGTAGAAATTTTAACGCCATGGTCACGGTTGAGAAGTATCGGAGCGTGTTTTAATTCCTGGTATGTTGAGGCGTGATTAGTTTCAAGTGGTTCTCTAACTTTACGTTCATCGAACTCTGCTTTTATTGCTAGAGTTTTCGGATTTTACCAATCAAACATACCATTACATTCTTAACTGTGTTCGGTTGCACGAAATGCTTCCCATTTAGCTTTTAAATAATTTTTTTGATGTTGAATGCGTTTAGTTAAAACTTTCTATTTTGTTTCGCCAATGTATATACTACCACAAGAGCATGTGAGTTTGTAGACACCGGGATGCATGTTTTGAAACCCTATACAGGCTCAGAATAGGCAGATATAGGAGCAATCTGATTCGCTGATTTTGAAAGAGAGACAAGTGCGCTTTTGTCAAAAAATATAATTAAAATTAAAACAAGCAAATAATTTTTAAAGTAATCAACTAAGATTATCAATACAAGTTTTGGGTTAATAATTTTATTTTAGTTCTCTTCAGAGCATTAAAAAGGTTTCAAAATCTATTTGTACAAGATAATTTTCACTTGTAAAAATTTCAAAGTTTCAAGAAAGCGATGAGGATTTTATCTGTTTTATGTGTTAATGTAAACTCGAGCCAGAAATATAAATGTATTTCTCGTAAAATGTTATGTCCTTCGTTTTGATCATACTCGAATACAAAGTTTATATGTAGTTAATATGCAGTTGTATGAGACTACTCGTGGAGTACTTTTGCATACAAAGATTATATGCAGTTTTACCAGATTACTGGTGAAGAATTTTATTTATAATTTGATTTATATGGTAATCATAAAGATTAAAAAATTGGACTTTTCAAAAAAAGTAAATTATATGTTCCGTGTAATATATGAACTCTAAGGAGATTTTATTTTCATCTTTTGTTTCAAATTTAGTTTTAAGGAGACTGATAAATTTTTTTTATTACATAACTCTTATAAAACTTCGTCCTTAAACCATTAAGCACTTTTTCAAGGTTTAGAAAAACTTTGGCAGGCTGCATTAACTTATATATAAAAAATGACAATAGGATATAAAAGAGCAAAGTCAATTGTAATGCTATGTGTTTTTGTTATTATAAAATGTATTTTGTATGTATAAACTGTTAAAGTATTCAACGTAAATTTGCATGTGTGCAATTTTTCTTTTTTCTACCCTTGGTTCTCCATTAAGATGTGGTATGTTAAGAGTTTCTCCGTCAGGTAATAAGTTTACTATATCAAAAAAAATTTGTATAAGCTAAATTGTAAATATGGAAAGATTTCTAAATGTGTTTCTCGTCAAATGAAATGTCCCTGGTCGAAGAGACATACCTAATACAAAGTTTATATGTTGTTGTACCAGACTACTAGTAAAGTACTTAAAGTATGGAAATGTAAATTTTAAGCTGGAGCAGAGGTTGTTCTAATCTCGTTACTATATTTTTATACCAACTTGTTTATTATAAAGAGTTAAGCATTTAAGTTTTTATTAAAGGAAAATTTTTACACCTGTTATGGAACAAAAAAGCCAGTTCTATAAGAACTAGCTTTTTTGTTCCATGTAATGTAAAACTTTATAACCTAAATTTTGAAAAGTGTGATTAGGAGTACATCAAAATTTTTCATTACTTAACTCTAATAAAACATCATCCTTTAAACACTTTGTGAATATTAAAAAATATTTTGCAGGATATTTTAACTAATATTAAGTATTATAATAGGATGACAATTGGATTTAATAATCTGTTTGAAATTTTAACAAAAGAAGTAGTATTTATTTGTTTTTTTACTGAACAGTTATTTTGTACAGTTACATATAAGCTTTGGTATTACAAGCTAGGAAAAAATATCAAATATTTTTATATCATTATACAAGAGGTATTTACAAAAACCCAAAATTACATAATGAAGTTTTTCATAAAAATTGGAAATACAGAATACATTTTTTTTTAATTTGTTTTTCTTTCAGGAATATCTAATGTAAAATAAATTGATAGCCTAAAAACATAAAATTTATCAAAACTTGTTGCTTTATATAATATTATTTACCATTAGTTGTTATTAGAGGGTAAACATTTTTTTACCAATTATAGAATACAATAACCAATTTTTTGTTCCGGTTAACAGCTATATATCAACAAACATGTGTTTTATATGAATTAAAACTATATCATGAATTTGTATGTTTTAAATTTTTTCTTGTTTCTACCTTTTGACAAGTTTTTTATAAAGGTGCGATAAGTTAAGATTTATTCTTTTTGGTAATCAATTCACTATAACAAAACACACTTGCGGACATCACAAGGTCATAGACTTTTCCTTATAGTGGAATCTTGCATGACTGTCATCTACATTACCTTTTGTAAGTCTTTAGCAAAAATTGACCAACTTCAGCAATAATAAGAGCTTTTGTTTCCAAATACGAAAAAAAAGCCTTAGCAACTACGAGCATTAAGGACAATCCTATTAAACCATATAAACGTGAAGGGACGCAGTCAGAAGGGTACATTTGAAAATAAGTCTTATTATCTAACTTTTTTTGTTTTCGTAATTTGCATAATAATTTCTAGAATTTAGTCATAAGAGTTTGAGTCGGGTCATAGTTGATAGTAACTGAGTGTTTGATTTTCTCCTAATTTATTAAATGCATACACCTTATTTATAAGTACAAATCCTGTTCCTTTATTAAATGGATTACCCATTAATTTTTTTCGCCAAAATATGTAAAGAAAGTCTTTGTTCTTTCGTTAAATTATCGGTATATTGGTTTTATATTTTTAATAAGATTTTTACTTACGTTTTGTCGAATCTTTTCTGCATCGGATTTTTTATTATCTTTTTCTAAACGTAAAGCAAAAGACTCGATTGGTGTTAAAATTACTATATATGGTAACTTTTTAAACGACCGTGCAAAATTTGGTCCAGGAGATTTGTTGTGGGGGTGTCTAACTGAGTTTGCGATAAATTTAAAATTTCAGATTTAACTGTATTTTTATTCAACCCGTTCAATTGTTTTTGTTTATTGTAATTCATTTTCTAAAGTTTTTCAAATTTTGCATTAAAATGTTTCTTTTTAATTTTGTAATGATGTTTTTTCGATTTTTCAGTAACATTTTCAAAAACTTATAATGATTTGGTATCAAAATTTTCTCTAAAATATAACAAATTTTTTTTAAAACATTCTTATTTGTAGAAAATTTATATTTTGCTTCATTTCGGGCGTGTGTAATAACTTTCTTTGATATTCTTTAGAAATAATTTAAAATATAAAGCATAAAATAACAGCTGCGTACAAATAATTTTTTTTTTTTTGTAACATTTTGACATGTTTTTGCACAGATCGTCATCAGACATAAAATATAATACAAAAAACCGTTGCAAATATTACATAAAAACGTCAAAGAGGACATTAAAAAGAGGCCATAAATGATACATAGCAATGTAAATTAAGTTAAAAAATATTATTTAATTCCGTTTTTTGTATAATTTTTTAAAAAAAGGTCTCCAACTGTTTGTAGAAATTTTAACGCCATTGTCACGGTTGAGAAGTATCGGAGCGTGTTTTATTTCCTGGTATGTTGAGGCGTAATTAATTTCAAGTGATTCTCTTGCTTTACGTTCATCGAATTTTGATTTTATTGCTACAGTTTTCGAATTGAACCAATCAAACATACTATTACATTCTCTATCGTGTGGTATATATATATATATATATATATATATATATATATATATATATATATATATATATATATATATATATATATATATATATATATATATATATATATATATATATATATATATATATATGTCTGTATACATATATATACCTATAGTATCACTAACGGGGACAGGTTTTACAAAACAGCGAACACTTACGGGGCAATTTTGTGTACCCGTTTATTTTTTGTTCCCGAAAGCATCGTCTTTTTTGTAAAAAAATATCCCTGTAAACAACTTTTATAAGAACGTGTGGTTTGGGTCAGCTTCAAGTTTAGTCTTAGGTAGGGTTACAGCAAGGTCTAAATATGGTATTATTACTGTAAATAGTCGCATTTGTAAATAGGTGAAAATAAAAATGAAATATAATATATAATAAATAAATAAAAATAGCAAAATAAATATAAAAATCATTTTTTTATAATAAAAAGGTAGATTTAAATAAGTATTAACCAAAAAAAATAAGATGAAAGTTAAAAAATAACAATATTTATGACATCAGTAAAGAAAATATCTTTATATCATCATGTATAATATCATGTACTTAAAAGAGTGCTTGGTAGATAAACTAGAGCTATATAGTATATATGTTACTGTTACCCGCTGTACCAGGAATTAGCTAAATGCTAATGTTTATATTATCTAATTTAATATTGGAGCTCTGAGTTTCATGCGTTACCACAATCATCAGGCAAATAGTAAAAGTTTAATTTTGCTGCCAAAATGATAGCAAAATTAAACTTTTACTACTTGCCTGATGATTGTGGTAACACATGAAGCTTAACATTAAGTTACAACATTAAGCTATATTTTAAACATTAGCATATATATATTTATATATATTATATATATATTTATATATATTATATATATTACATATATTTATATATATTATATATATTTATATATATTATATATACATGTTTACATATATATATATATATATATATATATATACATGTATATATATATATATATATAGTATATAATACATATATATATAATATAATATATATATATATATACACACACACATATATATACAAACACACACACATATATATATATATATATATGTATATATATATATATATATATATATATATATATATATATATATATATATATATATATATATATATATATAATATATATATACATATATATATATGTAATATATATACATATATATAATACATATATATAATACATATAATGTATACATATAATACATATATATACATATATATAATACATATATATATAATATAATATAATATATATATATATATAATATATATATATATATATATATATATATATATATATATATATATATATATATATATATATATGTATATATATATATATATATATATATATATACATATATATATATATATATATATATATATATATATATATATATATATATATATATATATATATATATACATAAGAATTATTCACATATTTAAAGGTATATGCTGGTGTAAAAGGAAAGCTTCAGGATTATGCGTATTTGCTTGCTTGCTTTTTAGTAATATAGTTTCTTTGTAAAAATTCCTTTTTTTCTTTTTTTTTAAATTTTTCTTAACCAACACAAAAACAAAAAGTTAAAATAGGACTTTAGGACCGATGATTTTTATTCTATTAAGTCTTTAGAAAAACGTTTTATATTATATAGTGTTACGTTTTTTAACTTTTGTTGTCTTTCATTTACGGTATAGACTAAGGGGCTTGGTGATAAGACCAATTATGTCTTCTTCTTGCCCCTGCTATTTGTATTTATATTATGCTTTACGACTTTAATAAATTTATATGGCAAAAAAAAAAAAAAAAAAATGACGCCTATTGGGCTAGAGCCGGCAAAAACGTTTAAAGAATTTTTTTATTTTTGAGTTTTTAATTTTAAATGTTTATTATAGATACTCCGACGTTCATTTGTCGTTTACTTTTAGCGACACTTTAAACCCGTAAAATATTTTCAATCATGGATTAAAGTTATGCTTTTTACATATATACAAATATATCTTTATACGTCCCAACTAATAAGTAAAATTTACTTTCTTAGAATTAGCTTTCCAAGTTTAAAAAACTTGTATTATAGTGTATTTACTTTATTATAAGTTATTTATTGCTCCTAAAAAACCACTGTACTAAATATAATATGATACCAAGATGTTTTCTTTAATAGTCATACAATTTTTGCCTAATTTGTAACATAATAAGCGCAATATTTTTTAATGTTAAAAATCTTTATTTATTTATTTTTCTTATTAGTTTTTTGAGTTCTCCAAGAAGTCTCATCACACAGCATCACGAAATTGCATTTAACATCAGAAAGTTCACGTTTCCTTCTTAAACAAATTAACAATAATGTATATATAGCAACAAGTGAAGGTAAATAAAGGTTCTACAAGTTTTTAAACTCTAATAGAAAGCTATTTGATAAATAACAAAACGTACTATGATTTAAAAAATCCTATTCGTTTATTTAGAATTTTTACAAACCTAGTTGTATGTTTGAAAAAATTTAATACACTTTAAAGTTATATTTTTTCTTACCTTAAAATCCAATACATCAGTTAGCATATCTTTAACAGCTTCAGTGACTAGAAAATCCCATTCTTTAAAATAATTGCAGCATGCTTGATACTCTGATGTTGATTGTAAATGTTTTAGAGTCAGTTTTTGTTTTCTCTGAGACCATATATAGCGGGAAAGGTTAGTAATGGAGGGATTTTTGAGTCGTGCTAAAGGCGTGTATAAATTACCGTAAAAATCTTGATTAAAAAACACGTCTACTTCGTCAATCAGCAAAATCATAGGTCTTGACAGCTGCTTGTGTGGCAAAATAAATTCAGTTGATTTATTGGAGACTAAATTAGCAACACGATTACGAATATTACAGTTCTGATTTATAACGTCTTCGCATATGGTGTTAAAGGTGGCATAATGAATATGACTTGTCAAATCCAGAGAGGTAAATAATGGAAGAAATGACTTGTGGTCTCGAGTGCTCAAGTACTCGCTGTAGCAAGCGCATCTGACGTCAAAGCCAATAAGACTTAAAACACACGATACAACGGCTAAAATTAACGACTTTCCTTCACCTGTTTTAACTTGCACTAAATTGTTTTGAAGCATGTCATTGCTGTCATGTAATATTTCGCTAGAACTACTGTTTTTTAAAGTTTCAGCATTGTAGCCAACTCCTAAAATGCGAAAAACAGATATAACCTGGCTTGGGTGAGGTGTCAACAAGTATGTGTCTTGATTATCATTGTCTTTCATTTCGTTATAATACTCTGCATTTTGTAATGTCCAAAGTGCGAATATGTTTGCTACAAGTATGGTTATACTTTCTCTATCGTATTTATCCCATTTTACTTTTTCAAACGTATTTTGAGTCATTCGGTCTGCATTCGATTTAATTGATGCTACTAATTCATTCAGCACACCTTTTTCATTTATTTGCGTAATATATTTTTCTAACAATTGCTGATAATTTTTTAAATATAAGTCGTATACGTCTTCAAGTTTCTTAATACTATCTTTATTAATATTATCGCCTTTAAGTTTTTTTAAAACATAAACTATTCCGTGATTTCTGGTATTCATGTTAAAAATTGATATGACTTGTCCTTTAAAAATTGAGTGCTCTGAGATGATATTTAAGCCAACTCCACTAGGATCCTTTTCCAGCTCTACGCTCAGCTTAGCCATTTCTATTCTGCAATTTTTTCCATGTTTACTATTGTACATTTTAAAAATTTTATCTAATTTTATATTTATGTCCTCGCTATACTCAGGCAAATTATTAGCAAATGTTTTAATTTTTATTAACCACTTTGCTTTTTCATTAACAGTACATTCAGGTCTATTAACCATTTCGAAAAAGTAGTCCAGCGTGCACTTAAGTTTCTGTATAATCTCTTGCGCAGTTGGTGAAAAGTTAAAATTTAATTCAAAGAATTTTGAATGTTCTTCAAACGACTTAATATTTTCTAAATTCAGTCGAATTAAATCAAGTTCTCGCAATGTTTTATCAGAGGCCATTTCTTTTAAGATATCATCAATGGATTTGGATAATTCACAAAAGTATTTGTTTAAAAAAGGAAATACTTTATTTTCAAACGAATTTGGGTCAAATATAGCCGGGTTTATGTGATTTTTTAGTTCCTTTGAATGATATAAAAATGATATATGTTTAACGAATTCTTGGTAAAAGAGATCTCTTTCCTTTTTATAGGATTTGGAAATCTCGATTTTAAGTATTTGAAGTTCGTATTGTTTAAGCTTTTTTGATAATTTTTCCTTCATTTCATCGTAGAGGTGACACGTCTCAATCTTTGACAGATTTCTTTGGACAACTGCATTATCTGCTTTAATCCGGCAATAAGTTTTAGCACAAGTTACTAAAGAATTCCATTTTTTAAAAATAGTCATTGATTCATTTATTTTTGTTATGTTAAGCTCCTCAACGGAGCTTTGATACTTCCTATGATAATCAAAAAAAAAATCAGCAATATTATTGTAAGACTTGTTGAGCCCATTTAATATATCGTTTATTAATTTGCTTAAGTTTATCGAGGGTGGAAGTTTAGCATGGTTTACCTCCTCAAGGCACTTTTTCAAATCAATAAAATAGTTTAAATTATGAAAAGTATTTACTGTAAATTCGATGTCACGGTTATTTGAAATCGCACTAAAAGTTGAGCATAAATTAATAAACTTATTCCGCAAGCTGCATTCTATTATTGAAAAAAAAAAATTTATTTCATGTATGTTTTTGCCAAATACTTCCATATACTTCAAGCTTGTATTAAACATTTGTAAGGCTTTACCTAAATCATTTTTATCCAAGTATTTTTCCATATTACGATTAAAATCTTCAACTTGTTTGATTACAAAGATTTCTATCAAATAGATATAATCTTTCATTGCATCATTTTTGCACTTTTCCATAAACTCATAAATTGTTTTTACGTCTGACGCGCTATTAATTCGGTCAAAACAACTTTTGTAATAGTTGCATTCTAGTTCAATATTATTTTTAACTTTCTGGCACTCTGGTTTTAAAGAAACATTGAAATCGTTTGGCATCAAGTTAAGAATAGATTCAATATGCTCCATTCTATGACCACGCTCACCAAGTTTTGTTTTATTAACCATATGGATATCTTTAATGATATTTTCTTGAATTGTTTTTTTAATTGTATGCAACGATTTTGCGTATTTTTTATTGCCTGCGTTTTTTACAAGTTTTTCTAATTCTTCAATAATTTTTTTTGGTGCGTTCTGGAAGTAATCATCAATCGGCATAACTGCATAATTTTTTTCTATAACATCCAATCTGTTTTCAATATCTTGATGCAATCTTTCTATCAACTCATTTATTACACCAGTATATAAATAACTTTTAAACATGTTACAAATATACTTCAGATGTTCAATATTAACATCGGCTTCGCAAAAGTCATTATAACTTATATTTAACCTTATCTTTTCCGCGTATTTTTCCATTTTAATAACCATATTACTTTCAATATCCTTGAAACATATATTAAGTTCTGCTTGAGTGTTTTCGTCAATGTATCTAATTAATTTCATATTTTCTTGAGACGAGGCACTGTATATATACTTTTTAGCGTTGTCCAACTTTGTTAATTGTTTTAATAACTTGTTTACTTCATCTTTATCTAGAATGTTTCCTGTTACCTCAAAAGAGTGTTTAGTTTTAGCTTTAATTTTTTTAATTGAATTTGACAAGTTCATTTTTATTTTAGAAACTGTAGCAGGAGACAAATTGTATTTATCATCAATTTCAAGCAGTTTTAAAGCAACTTCATTGAATTCGCATTTTTTAATATATTCTATAATGATTATTTCCGATTCGTTCAATTCTTTTTCTCTTTTTTTCTCATAATTATCATAGAACTGATTATATCTGTCATTTTTTGAAAATTTGTCAAAATTAGTAAAAGCTTTAAAAATTTCGCTTTTTAAGTTTTCATCACCAGGTTGATCTATACTTGTATGAAAATCTAATAGTTTATCAGCCATATCATTTTTGATGCACTGACTTTGCATCAAACCGTTTAACAATTTTAAATTTTCAATTTGAACGCATTCCTCAAGTCTAAACTTAATTTTCTTAATTAATTCATGTACCAAATAGGAGTTTTCCGAAGTTAGTAACCGTATTTGATTTAAAGAATTATTCATTTCAAATGCAATAAACTCTTTATATTTGTTTATAAAAAGCTCTGCATTTTTTTTATAGATGTTTAATTTTTCGTTGAGGAAATTTATGGAAAGACATAAGTCTAAATAATTCAATGCAACTTCTGCTTTAGCGTAATCAATATTTTTAAAAAAAAACTCCGTACCGTTTTTTTCTGCATCGTTAACTTTGTTTTCAAGCTCTTCAATTTTATTGTTTAACCTTTCAATGTTTTTGTACTTTGTTTTTGAAGCATACTCACTACCATCGTTGGATGTTAGATTTTTACTTGATATCTCATTGAACTGCAATTTTTCCATTTCCGAATGTTTAATTTGATGTTTATTCAATTTTTTTTCCCACTTGCTGTTGTTGTTTTTGTTGTCATTTTCCTTATTAAAAAGATCTTTATTACTCGTAAGTCTAGAAAAAAAACTACTAATACTTTGGATAATACTATTTTTGTCATTGTTTAAAGTTCTAACATAGTCTTCTTGTTTGGTTTTAAATTGTACAATATTTTCTTCAACCTTCTGGTTATCGTTTATCAGGTTCACATAGTTCTCTTCTTCATTTTCTATTTGCTTATTTTTTAAACAAAAATAGTTCGACTGCATCATTTGATATTCGTTTTTAATGGTTTCCAGTTTCGCTTTTCTCTCTTTTAAACGAATTAAACTATATTTTTCTAAGTTAAAAATGTTGTTGATATCCTCAAGATTTTTTTCAATCATTTTTTTGATAAATTCAAATGATTGAACGCAACACTTGTGAATATCTGGAACAATATTTTCAAATTTTTTCAATTTTTCAAGCACCTGCATAATTTTAACTACTTTTTCCAGCTCTGAATAGCTCTCAAGACTCAATTTAGTTTCAATGGCTGTGTTATATAAATTCAAAGCTCGTTCAGATATGTTTTTTTGAATGTTTTTAATAATATTCTCAATATTACTATATTGTTTAGTTAGCCACTCAGCTTCTTTAAGAACTTTGAGATCGAAAAATATTGTGTTGTAGTCAACAACATCATTGTTTGTTTCATTTAGTAGTTTTTCTGTTTCATCACATAAACTTTTTATGTAACAGTTGATAGTTTGAATCGTCAAATGATATTCTTCAGCGGTTTGTTGCTCAACATTTCTAAATCGGCGTACTAACTGTATTTGCTTAAAGACTTCTTCCATTTCAATAAACTTTTTATCTTTAAAAAGAATATTGATTTCTTTCATTAACTTCTCAAAAATTTGAACTATTTTAATCAGAAAGGTATTGTAGTGTTTCTCTATTTCTTCTTTGGAAATATGTTCGCATAACAAGTTAATGAGTTTAGCGTTCTCTAAAATTTGTAAACATTCATTGATATTAGAAAAGTCATTCTCAGTTAAATATTGCTGTTCGAATGAGTCTTTGAAACTTTCTGACAATTCTTTTAACTTTGAAATAACCAAAGCTTTAAGATTTTCGTAAAAAAGGGTAATTTCAGTTTTTAGATTTTCGTGATCATTGAAATTTTCGCTGGTAAGCTTGGAAAGTTGAAGAAGATTTGCAGATGCACTGAAGTCATTGTTTCTTAAATGGATTTCAATTTTTGTTATAATCATGTTAACCTAATAAAATGAAAATATACAGACATTCAGAATGAAAAGTTGTTTTCAGATAAACATATTTTATTTTTCATTATAAGACTACATTGTTTTACTAATTTTAAAACTAGATTTTATTAAAGTTTTTATTTAATGAATCCTCACCAAAGTTTTTTAGATACGCATTAAAAATTTTTGAAACACATCGTAGATATTTATTTAAATTATTTAAATTAATTGAAAAGCACTCAAATCAGTCTAAAGCAACATTTTTAATGCCATTTGTTTCAATTTTTTTAAGTAGTATAGCTTGATCAACTGTGTTAAATACAAATTTGTTATTGTCAAGTGTAAAGATGGCGCTTATACATACTTTTTTTTTATTTACACGAGTAAATAAAAGTTTATTTTCTGATAAAGTAAACTTCATAAGTGATAAATTGTTCAAATTGTAATTTACGTTTACACATAAAAGTAACTAATTTAAAAACAATTATATTACCGTAATTGTAAAAAAAAAACGTGCATATGAAAATGAATTACATAAAAGTAATATGCTACCAAATGTAAATAAAATTTACAATCAAATAATATTTTTTATGCTTTTTTTTAGTTTTTCATTTCAAAAGTAATAAAAATTTTATTAGAAATAAATTTAAAATCTTACAAAGAGCAGTTATCTCTGCTTTATTGGAACCAAATTAAAGATTCTACAGACGCTAATGAAATTTATGACGCTTTTTTTAAAACTTTTTATGAAATATATGACATAAACTTTCCGAATTGCACATTTAATAAAAAAAACTTTTATGTCACCATGATTCACAAAAAAATCATAGAAGATCTTTAAATGATAAACAAAAATTATATATCAAATACTTAAAAACCAAAACAAAGGAAAGTAAGATTTTTTTAAAAATTATGCCAAAAAATTTGAAAGACAAAGGAAAAATTTAAAAAAAATGTACTACACAAATTTATTTGAGATTAACAACTATAATTGTAAAACGCACAGGGAATATTCTTAGAGAACTTATTGGCATGCCAAAAATAAATCCGTGCCCACTGTCCAAAACTATAAAAGTTAATGATGAATTTTTTTCTGATTCAACTTAATAAGTAGTGAATTGAATAAATTTTTTGCTTCTGTTGGCCCTGATCTAGCTAATTAATTTCCTCTTGTGACTAATAAAATAATATGATTTAAGTATGATTTTTTTGATTACTTCGGTCTTAACATCTTATGAATTTTCTTACGAAGAATCTTTCAAGATGCTTAAGTGTAATAAATCAGCTGGCCATGATAATATTAATGATAATATTGTCATCGAGTCTAATGAACCCCTTAAAGATTTACTATTTAAAATTTAACATTGTTTAATTAAACAGGGCGTTCTTCCTGATTTTCTAAATATAGCTAAAGTGACTCTAATTTTCAAAGCTGGTGATGCAACAAATGTTTCTATTATCGCCTAATTTCTGTTTTGTCTGTTTTATCTAAAGTTTTAGAGAGAATTTTGTATAACGTAATTTATAATCACCTTTCTTTAAATAATATACTATATGATAATCAATACGGATTCAAAAAAATAGCTCAACAGAACATGCAATAATCCAAATTATTCGCAATATTTCTGAATCTTTGAAAATTTTCAATTCACGTTGGGAGCTTTCATAGATTTATCAAAAGCTTTCGATACAATTGATCATAAAATTCTCCAAAAAAAACTTGAACATTATGAAATTAAAGTAAATGTTTTACTGTTACTTAAAAGCTACTTATGCAACCGTAAACACTTTGTTCATAGTAATTTAACTGACCCATCCAATCTATTAACTATAACTCGTGGTGTTCTCCAGGGTTTTAGACTTGGGCCCCTTCTCTTTCTCATTTACATCAATGATTTACATAAAGCTTCGAACTTGATTGCTGTCATGTTTGCAGATGACACTAACCTCTTTTTATCTGATAACAACATTACAACATTATTTTAAAAAATGAATATCAAATTAAAAAAAATTTCTGAATGGTTTAAAACAAACAAAGTTCTACTTAATGTTGAAAAAAATAATTGAATACTTTTTCATCCAGCTTCTAAAAAAAAACTTCTGCCTTGCAATTTACTATTACTTTTTATTGACAAAAGTTTAGTAAAAAGAGTAATTAATACAAACTTTTTGGGTATCTATATCAATGAAAACCTTAATTGAAAATATCACATTGAATTCTTGTGTAATAAAATTGCTAAAAGTATAGCAATTTTGTGTAAAGCCAGAAGTGCATTAAATAAACGTAGTTTTACTCTGTATTTTATTAATTAATCTTTATTAAACCTAATTATATTGCTCCTTTATCCATTGTCATTTAAACTATGCATGTATTGCTTGGTGTAGTGCTGATAAATCTAAACTTAAGCCTCTTTATTGTCAACAAAAGCATGTTGCTCGTCTTATTAATTTTAAAGATAGATTTACTCATGGCAAACCTCTCTTATTTGAAATGAAAATTCTAGATATATATCAGCTAAATGTTTTTAATATTCTTTGTTTTATGTACAAATATATAACTAACTCTAACCCAATTTCTTTCCATAATTTATACACCTTAAAAGATAAAAATAAAAATACAACTTTAGAAATGATAAATTAATTCGTCAACCATTTTTTCAAACTAATTTTAGAAATACAGGCGCTTCATTTTGTGGAGCTTCTCTTTGGAATGAAAATTTTTAAACCATTTTGATTTTTCTTTGGAATGGAGTTATTTCTCATTCAAAAAAGAAGCGTTAGGAAATCATTTTGTTTATTGATGATATTTTTTTGTATTTTTAAACATTGAATAATTTTTTTTTTTTTTATGCAGTCATGAATTGTAATTTAAGTGCATTAGTATACATATTCATGTAACTGAACATGTGTATAAATGCACTTAAATTTTTCTTGTGCTTTATAAACTTGGCTAAGTATGTATGGGTATAATTTTATGAGATTTTTATATTTACGAGCGGTTCTCGATGAAGACTTGATGGTCTTCTGCGAGTGTTCGCTTTTTATTTATTAAATCAAATACTTTTATATTTTTTGTTAATTTATAATTTCTAGTTTTTATTTGTATAACGATTTTTATACTTTGTGAAATTTAAAAATGAAATTTAAGTTTCAAGTTCTTCATTAGCAGTTTTCTGTGAGAAGACCTAATGGTCTTCTTTGAGTAACCGCTTTCTTTATTTATTTTTTATTTATTTGTTTTTACGATATCTTCACTTGTAATTTTCTCTCTTGTATATTTGTATTTGCATCTTAAACATTGAAATAAAGAATAAAAACAAAAGAAAAAAAAGAAAAAGTTAAAAAAATTGTATAAAATAAAGTTTAAATTACATAAGCTTACATTTTACATAACTTGTAAAGTAAATTAAAAGTAATCTATATAAAATAAGTACCCAACTGGCACAGCTAGGCACTAGAGATGTGCTACGGCCGGAATTCCGTTCCGGAATATGAAACATTTGGTTCCATCCGAAAACGCAATATTCAAGGCCGGAATGCCGCAATTTATTTTGTACCTTTTATTTTAAGACATGTGACACAGACTGTGTAAAATAAATCAAAGTATCATTGTCCTTCAGGGCAATGAAGAACTATAGCTAAATTTAGGAAAAAAATACAAGTTTCTAAACACAATACAATTTTATTTGCAATGATCAAATTATTTAAGGATTTGTTTAGGAAATTATGTAAGAATTTCTGGAAGCTTAGGAATGATGTGGTGCAAAAAGTGTTGATATCCAGTTTTGGGCAACAAACTAGCTATTTTTCCTCAAAAATGTTACCTGCCTAAGAATATAGTCTCATTTTAAGTGTTACTTATATTTTAAACAGTTAAAAAATATAGGATGCCTAATACATAAATATTTCAATTTTAACCAAAAAAAAAAAAAAAAAATAAAACAAAGAAATTGTTTTAATTATGCAAGTTAAAACTTTCTATAAATAGAATTATAAGAAGCGAAAATAAACTAGAGATGCCACGAATATTCTGTCAAATATTCGGCAATACTTATATATATTGGCAATATTCGGCAATTGGCAATATTCGGCAATTGGCTTATTTGGCAATACTTAATTATATTAAGGTCTCCGACCTGCTTTGTTGTAGTATAGTCGAATTCATAAGTCAACTACTCAGTGGACATTTATAAATAGGTTGTGTCACAGCATGCATTATTTGTTGACTTATAGACCAAATATTTTAACTACAGTTATGCCTAAAAGTTTCATACTCTTCAAAACATTCAGAAAAGTGCAAAAATAACCAGCTCAGGCATATCTTGCACTTCTCAGGTAATTTCAAAAAATGCTATAGATTGAATTAGTATAGCAAATTCTAAACTTATTAAAAATGCTATTTTCACGACAACCTGAACTTAAAGCATGGTTTAACTTTAATGGGAAAGACGATTAAACGATTGCCTTTTTTATTAAGTCGCCGAATATTCGTGGCATCACTAATAAAATCAACAAATTAGATTTAGAGACAAGAATCAAAATAATGAAATAGGTTTTATATATATATATATATATATATATATATATATATATATATATATATATATATATATATATTTATATATTATAGGTTGTAAGTCTATATAATATAGCCACGATGCTGTCGTACATGCTTTCACTTACAATCTTAAAGTTGAAAATTTGCATAAACAAATTTTTTGTTCTGGCCGGAATTCCAGCCTGAATTTTATTTACAATACCGGCAAGACCAGCTCAGGCTGGAATTCAAAATTTTCATTCCGGTACTCTCCTAAAAGACACGTGTTTTTCACGATTTTGGCGTAAACCAAAAACACATGTATATTACGGGCAGTTTTACACGAGTTTAACATGTGTTTCTTAAAGTTCTGAAAATTAAAGTTCTGAAATTCTGAAAATTATACCAAAATATACTGACATTATCTAAAATTTACCGGGAAAATTTTTACACTTTCGAAGCTCTATAATTAATATTAAATTAATTAACATTTTTATATTATCGAAATTTTTAAAATGGGCACCAAAACATTTTATCACTATCGAATCTCTATCGAAGTATTTGTATCAATATTTTTATGCAGTCGAAATTTTAAAAGTGGCACTGAAGAAATATTTTACTTTTGAATTTCTATAATTTGCATCGAAATATTTTTATTTTATCGAAACCATAAAAACGGTATAGAAACAAATTTTACTTTTGAAAATCTTGAAATCGCTTCAAAATATTTGTTATATTACATTAATTCTAAAAACTGCATCTAAATGAATATTTATAATAACAAAAAGTTAAAACTCTTAAAATTAGGACAAAATAATTTTCAAATTCTCCTACTCCTTTTAAACACTCTCTTCAAAAAAAATAATGGTGGATATATGTACTCAAGGCGGGTGCGAAGCGTATGTGTGGAAGGAGGGTAGGACGGCGACATAACCCCATTCAATGAATCAGTCGGTAAGTTGGGACCTTACTTTGGATAGGTTCATTTGGCAAAATAAATATTTAACACACGCCAGCAAATTGAGAAAATAGAGGAAAAAATGCTAAAGGCGTTTTAACGCGGCTGTATTCGTCTAATATCGTTATTACGATAGAGGTCTATTTGGGGATTGTTTTGCATAATAAGTATTAGGAAACTTTTTTAATTTCATATGCAAGATTGAAGGTAAGTTTCTACATTTCATTTCTGCATAAAAATTTAGTTTACTGCGCTCACAGTAAAATAATTTTTTTATTGCCAAAAACAAGAAAACTGGAAACAAGCTAAATATATGCGGGAAAATATTATTTTCCGCATATATTTAGCTTGTTTCCAGTTTTCTTGTTTATTACAAAATATGCTGTACGTTTGCATTTAATGCAACAAAGCCGCTTATTTAGCGGTTTTGTTACATTAAACCTTCCACCTCATCAAAATTTAAATTTCTTACGACCACTACATATCTTGATTACTATCTTTGATATTATCTTATCTAGATTTCTAAAGTCTTAAAGAACATCGATTTTTTAAAAGTTATCTTAAATAAGTTTTTATATAATTAAATTAAGTTAAAACATAGGTTTATAGTATATAAACTTATCCTTATAAAAGTCTTTATAATATAATACAATATTTTTAGGGGTTATACATACCTTCGTTATTCAAGTAATATCAGAAACCGTTAAAAAACAAACAAATAGTAAAACTTGAATGTAATGTGTTCTTGAGTCTTAAATAAGAAAAATAAGGTTTCCGAAACGACGATGTAATGTCACCGACATCTTTATTTGAACCACCTTTATTTGGAGAACTGCATTTTCAAAACCTCTCTCACTTTTCTCTTAAAACAATCTGCCTCTTGTTTTACCGTGCCGTTTTTATTCCAGCCATAGGCACCATAACAATTTGGCTGGAATAAAATTAACTTTTAAAAACTATGTTGTCACCAACTACAGTATTGGCTAACATATCACCATCAACGCATTAAAAAACGCTAAGAAAAACGCAGCAAAACAAAAAAATCAATGGATATTTTTTCAAAGATGTGTTAAACACTGCATCATATCAAGATTTCTTCGTATAAAAAATGCACTGAAAAGAAAATTTAGAAAAATCTTAATCATAAAAGTTAAAAAAGATCTACTTCTACATACCGAAAACCTTCAAAAAAAAAAAAAGAAGCTATTTCATAAACATAACTTCAATTAAAAAATTGGATAAACTCATAAAATTGTGTGTAAACAATGAAGATTTTAATAAAATTACTAACATTACAGATAAATCCTTTGCAATCAAGAAATAAGCTAAAAAACAAATTTGATTTATTATTAAAGGAAAGTAAATATAGAGAAAACGATAATCAAAGAAAGTACAAGTTCCTAAAAGAGGTTGCACTTAATTTATGTGCTGATAAAATCCCAACACATCACAAAAAATTCCATATATGGGTATAATAAGTATAACCTATTGTATCCATATATTGCAGCTTTATAGTTAAATTATTCAAACAAAAATACTGATGCAAACTTAGACAAAATGTACTTCGAGTTTTGAAAATGCATAAACCGGTTTCAAAAAATTTAGAAAAGAAACAGTTTAAAGGTCTTAAAGAACTTAAGTCTAGCAACACAAATAGTATTTATCTGTTTGATAAAGGATTAGGCTTTTTTCGAACTAATTAAATTAAAGCTCCTAAAAAAATTGATGAACATCTTGGAAAATCTAAAAATAATTTTTAGAAGTGAATATAGATCAATTCATCCAAGTGACGCCACTCCTCCACAAATATATATGGTATTATTAAAGCACGCAAACCAAATAATAACTACTCAATGCGAATTATAGTAAACACACTAGGGTCACCTACATATAAATTATCTATCTATTTAGTAAATCTCATTTAACCTACCTCCAAACTTAACAAAACAAAACTTCGAAATTCAAAACAATTTGTTGAATGTGCTCAACCATGGTATATCGATCCTAGTGAATTTCTTTTTTTTAAGTTTCTTTCGATATTGTTAATCTTTACTCTTCAATACCAGTTAAAGAACTAAATCAATAATTTATAAGAACAACTCCGTAATAGTCCTGCCTTCAATTAAAAATTAGTAATGACCTCAGTGTTAATGAATAAGATTGCGAGTCATTGTGCATTGAAATTATTAACCAAAGTTCTAAAAACATTATTGTTAAGGCTATTTAAAGAGAACCAACTAGTAGGTTTAAAAAAAATTAAAACTTGCTTACATAATAATAATAAGTCTACAAATTTAATAAGGCTAATAAGGCTAATAAACTATTAATGCTACTCATATTTTAGGGGTTTTTATTGATGAAAATCTGACTTGGAAAAGGCACATTGAAAATTTATCCTCAAAAATTTCAAAAGTATAAAAATACTATTCAAAATAAGAAGCATGCTATATAAACATACTTTAATTCAGCTTTTCCACTCTTTTATTAACTGCCATCATAACTATGCTAATGCGGCTCGGGAAAAACTAAAATAGAACCGTTTTATCGCCAACAGAAACATGTTGCACGACTTATTAATTTTAAACATTGTTTTTATCATGCTCAGCCTCTTTTAAACGAAATGAATATTCTTAATATATATTAACTTAATATTTTTAATGCACTGTATTTTATGTTTAAATGTAAATCTCGCACATCTCTAATTTCTTTTCATAATTTATATTCTATAAAAGTAAAAAATAAATACAATTTGCGTAAAGAAAATTTTATTCTTTAACCAGTTTTCAAAACTATTTTTAGTAAATTTCGATTTGATTTAGAGGAGCATTTTTACATATTTTTAATTTTGTTTTGTTTTTATTTATACTCTTAAGAAATCTTTTATTGTAATTTATATATGCGAAATCTTTTATCTTAACTTATATACACACATACATACATATGTATATATATATATATATATATATATATATATATATATATATATATATATATATATATATATATATATATATATATAATATATACCTGTATGTGTAAGTATATTATTTTGTTTGTTTGTATGTTTAAATATGTGTAAATAATTATATTTGAATTTATGTGTGAATATTTATATATGAATTATTAAAGGATTATCTTTTATTTAAAATCTGTTTAGGCGGTTCTCGATGACAAGATCATAGGATCTTCTGCGAGTGTCCACGTTCTTTTTCATTTTGTAACGTTAACAAAATTTGTAATTCTAACCATATGTATTATTATGTATTTGTAATACCTAATTACAAAACATAAATTATATAAACAACAGATCAATGAAAATTCCACACAACTTTTTGCAACCAACTATGTTGATTGGGAGCTGGTTCTTCAATCTCACAATGCTAACAATGCTTATGAACTTTTTCTAAACAATACAATAAATCAATTTTGTAAACAATACAATAAAGCATTTTCTCTAAAAAAGTTTTTTAAATTCAAAATCACTTTTATCTCCATGGATCGCAAAAGGTCTGTTAAAATCGTCGAGGAAAAAAAAAACTTGAGAAAAATGGAAAAAATAAAAACAAATGAAATTAAATATAAAAACTATAAAAATATTTTTAAAAAAATTAAAAAATACTGAAAAATAAAAATTTATTCTGAACTAATAGAAAAGTCAAAAAATAATTTACAACAAATTTGGAATGCAATTAAAGAAATAATTGATCAAAATAAATATAAAAATAACGTATTGCCAAAGAAACTTTTAATTGAAGGTAATTTAATTTGTCATAAAGTGCTAATAGCTAAAAAGCTTAAAAGGTTTTTTGGTAATGTTAGCTTTAATTTGGTATGAAATATTCCTCCAACATTACTAACATTTGATTCTTATCTAACAACTTCTAATAAAAAATGAAAGAATCTAAGCTAGATATATATGAGTTGCGATCTACTTTTTTAAGTCTAAAAGATAACAAAATTGCAGCACCAGATAAAGTTAGTTTCGATATATTAAAATTCGTTTATGATATAGTTGAACCATCCTTATTTCAAATTATTAGTCTATCTTTTAAACCAGGTATAGTTCCAGATAATTTAAAAGTTGCACTAATCACTCCAATTTAAAAGCTAAAGATGAGTCGGACCCCTTAAACTACAGGCCTATTTCTGTTTTATCGTGTTTTTCTAAATCGCTTGATTTATTTAATTATTTAATTGAAAATGATATGTTATACAGTAAGTAATTTGGTTTCGAAAAAAACATTCGACTGATCACGCAATAGTAGAGTTAGTTAACCATTTATCTGAAGCCTTTAAAGAAGACTGTTTTACATTAGGAGTTTTTATTATTCTGTCCAAAGTTTTTGACACCAAAATCATTATATTCTAATAAAAAAATGGAACATTAAGGAAAAAAAGGATTCAAACTTACACTGGTTTGAAATTTATTTCGAACATTAAACAATAAGTACAATGTGATAATATAGAAACAACCCAAAAAGCTTTAACTTGTGAAGTTCCACAAGGTTTTATATTAGAACCATTACTTTTCTTACTATAGATTAGTGATTCATCTTCAACATCAAATATATTAAAATTTTTTTTATTTGCAGATTACTCTAATCTTTTTTATTCTCATAAAAATATTGAATTAATTTTTAAAGTAGTCAATATGGAACTAAATAAAGTTATTGAATGGTTTAAATGCAACAAACTGACTTTAAATATTCAAAAAGCAAAATTTTTTCCTTTTTTACAAACCAAGAAAATCAAAAGAAATACCTCTTAATAAATAGATCTCAAAAAATATTGGCATGATATATCAAGAAAAGCCATTTAGGTCCTTAAATTTTTTTTTATACATAATTATTAAACATACGGCAATATAGAATGGGCAAGTAATAATCACACTAGGTTAAGGACTGTACAGCAAGCAAAAACATGCAGTTAAAATTGTATTTGGAGCTGGTAAAACTGTTCCTTGTGAACCTCTTTTATGTAGACATTTTCTTATTTTAGACGCAAGAACACATTATATTGAAGTTTTATAATTTATTTCTTTTTAAAAGTTTTTTATATTACTTGAGTGTATATATATCCCCTAGAAATATTGTATTATATTATAAAGAGTTTTATAAGGTTAATATTATATACTATAAACCAATGTTTTGACTAAATTTAATCAAAGTTTCTATTAAAACCATTCTCAACCTTAAATAATATATTCTTAACTTTATCAACATACAACATTTTAGGTAGGTGCAATGATCTACAAATTAATTCCTTAAAACAAAACATACAAGTTGGAATATCTGCTGCATTCTCTACATCTGCTATATGATTCCATTTAAACCTCATAAGCAACTTCCTAATTATAACAACACCAATATTTACCCATGGTTTTAAATTTTTCTTATTTCCTTTTATATAACCCTAGGCTACTTCAGAATTAGTCTAAAAAAAGTATTATTTATTAACTCTCGCCTCTCTATCACTTAAATCACTTCACCTACCAACGTGCTTAACAATAAACAGGTCCTTTAGAAAAAAAACTGGGGGGAGGGGCACGTTCCGTCTGGACCCCGGGTGTTGTCGGCCCTAATTTTTTTTGGCAGTCAAAAAAAACACATTCACTCCAGCACTTGTTTTTATTCTTAATTACATAACTGCACAATAAACCTCTTTCGAATAATCAAAAAAGTGTATTCTTTCATCAGTTCTCACACAAAAAAAGCTCTTTATTCTCAGTGAACTTAACTTATTAGGATTTTGTATTAATTCTTTTCATTTAAACTTTTCTTATTCACTACTTTGTCCCTCTCCGTTTTATCTCTGCACAAAACTTGAAAAATGGTTTTTAATCTACCTGTTATACCTGAGACGAATCCTAGAGGGTCATAAATACAAGCCGAACTCTTAAAAATACTCCTTTTTTTGTAAGTTTTAGTTAATAGTACATCTTTAAAAAATACTTAAATTTGAAAACATATTCGTCATTCCTTGTGTCCAATTTCACTCCCAACACTATCTTATACTCCGAATTACCTTTGGCTAGTTTTGCTTTTGAATAAGTAATATTATCAAAATTAGATACTGATTCCAGATTCGCCCTTTTTTCTTCAAAATTAAAGTATTGATGTGATTCTTGACAATTTGTTCTCCGTTTCCTTAAACCAAAACCTTTCTCAGACATAATCCTTTATGCTTTTTTATGAAAATCCATACCATTATTGGCGCTGTTACTAACAGATATAAAATCGTCAGCGTAAAGATTATCTAAAATTTAATCTACAAATTTTTTTTAGCTTCTTCATATTTCCTTACGAGGTGTCTTAGAGTTCCACATAATAAAAATGGACTACTTGTAAGACCACAAACTACTTCTAAAAACCTAATCACATTTATTTTCGGCTTTTGATCTTTATTAATGTTTTTTTACTAGAGAAATCTTAAATAACCTATATGTTCCGTTGAGATTTCCATATTTAAAAACGCTTGTTTAATACCGGATATTATGTCAATTTAATTTAATCAAAAACGTAACAAAACATCAAATACTTTAGTTAAAAGATTTGGTCCTGAATATAGACAGCCATTCAATGATAGACCAATATTTGCGCATGATTCGTCAAATACAGCTCTGATCTTAGTAGTTTCTTTTTCTTTTTTGCACAACTGGCCTTTGCGCTAAATAGTGTGATTTTCCTATTTCTCTAGTAATTTTATTATCAGGAGTTCTTTCTATTATTCTATTGCTCTCAAATTTATTAAAAATCCTATCATATCTGTTTTATTGTTGTTTCTCAACTTTTCTATTAAACCAATTCAGTCTAACTTCACAAAATTTAAAGTTTTCTGGTATAAAATTATGATCTGGTTTAAAAAGGAGTTTGAAAAACTTTTCGTAAATGCAATGGATTTTAGTGAAGCTGCATCGAGCAGTGAACAAGATGAATAATAAGTTAAAAAGAGTTTAGAAGAATGAGATAAAAGTACAAAGGGATAGATATTCAGTGGAAAACAAAGATCCTCAAAGTAGAAAAATATTAAAAACTGATCTAAGTAAAATGTAGTAAAAATAAACAAGAACAATAAACAATAGTCTAGGAAAGTAGCAGTCATTAATTGTTGTGCGGTCCAATGTCTGTGTTGCCTAAAGTGAAAAATAAATATTTGCGGGTTTGACAAATTTAAACCGGCTTATTCAAAACAAAATTATTATCTTAATAAGTTGCTAGAGTCAATGTTAAACGTTCACCGTTCAAGTAGTTTCACTTTCGTTTTTAAAGTAGTTTTAATTAAATTCTAGGCTTTTCTGAACTTGAAAGAGCACGTTCAAATGCAAGCGGTCATTGGAGAAAAATCTGTTAAGCGAGTTTAAACTTTTTATACTTTGGATATTGATTATATTTATAAGCTAAGAAATATTAGGTACAGAACCATATTAAGAAAAATCATCATCATTAAGATCATATTACATTTGAAGTAAGTATTGAAAATAGTTTAGCATTTTATATATTACATTATTATTAGATATAAAGTAGAAAGGATCACTCCTTTTAATTTTTTAAATCTTTTAACTTTGTTTGTTTTAGCTTAACTTTAAGCTTTATTTTTTTTAAAAAGTTTTATTTTTTAATAAACTTTTTATATTTTATTTTTTAGAAGGAAAATGGGGGCATGGATGAGGCCTAACTATTTTTTATGCCCTATTTTTGCAACAAAAAAATTTACTAATGCTATTTCCATTAAATTTGTTATTACTACATTGAAATTTCTGTGATTCTATTAAATATATATTGTTTTAATTTTTAGGAAATTTAGAAAAATAAATTAGGATTTTGAGCAAACACTGATATGTATGTGAAGGTTAAATTTGTTATGAGGATTACAGTTCTAATAAAAAAATAAAGGTAAAGTGTATTGATTGTATATATATATATATATTTATATACTTTTAATCTTTTTATATTTTCTCATGTCATTTTTAAAGTTTTTGTTTGTACAATTCAAGTTATATATTTAAGTTTATTGTTTTGCATATATGCTTTTTTGATTAATATGGTGTATGTGGTAATGCGCTTTATAACGAATGTGTTTTAATAATAATGTAAAATATTTTTGGGTATTATTTGTGTATATGGTAATATGTGTTATATAATTGTTTTATAAATGTGTTTAAATAGGTTTATACAAGGTTATTTTGTGTTTATAGTTGGTACATGTGTTTATATTATGTTGTTTTTAAAACGCTGTGACTTAGAATATGTGTAGAGCAAGATTTGTCAACCTTGCTAGCCAACCAATGTACTTATAGCAGAGGTGTGACTTGGTAGTGTTTAATGTCAAGAGATCATCCTCTTAAAACTATATTAAGTATGTTTGCCAACTTAGATCCTATGGTTTATCCTCTATTTTTTCCAAGGGGAGATGCTGGCTGGCATAATCAATTGGTTCACAACCCTAAATGTGCTACATTGATTAGAAATCATGTTATATTATCTCTGTATTATAATTACAGACTTTTAGTTTGGCAATTAATCTAAACAAACTGAGAAGTGAGCAGTGTGATACCTTACACAAACTGTAAACAACCTTGGAAATGATCATAATGTTAGACCAGGACGTGTTTTAGTTTTGACCTTAACGTATATAGGAAGTCCTAGAGCTTTATTTAACTTAATTTGTTTTTAGATTTTTAAGCGCCAAGCAACTTACCTAAGCAAATTTTGTTTTATATTTTAGTGTAGTTGGTAAGAGCTGGTAGCTATTTTTTAGAGCAATTGGAAATGGTGAAGTGATTTTTAGTCACTTCTTATCACTTCATTGTTATTTTTTTACTATTATTATTAGAAGGGTTAATAACAATAATTCCTTTATTTTTTTTATTACTTAAGAGTAAAATATACTGACTGATATTGCTTTATTTTTTACCCTTTTAGATTGTGAAGACTAGATTCTTTGTTAAATTACAATTCATGTAAATAAATATTGTTTTATATTTTTGATAAAAAACTTATATATATATATATATATAAACTTACAAAAAGATGGATTTTAATTAATTTTAAGTTAAAATATAGTCTTTGATCAGAAAAGATCACAATTTGAAAAAGCTAATAATTGGCGAAAAATTTATTTGTGTAAATGCTAATAGGCGAAAATAACTGTTTTCCAAATGAAAGAGATAGAGCTAGGCAAGATGAAATTAGTCGTTGTTGAAATATAAGAAATGCTGCTTGGTGAGCGAAAGACTTATTTGCCAGAACTCAGTGTCAAGCCGTGTTAATGTCTATTTATTTAATTTTACTTTAAACGCTTTAGAACAGTACTAAGTATGAATTTTACTATTTATAATAACAGTTGATAATAGTTTTAAATTTAAATGATTTTAAATTTTTTTATAAATTCAAACATAATTTATTTCTTTTTTTTTTAGTTGCCTTATCATCACTTGATTAGTTTGCTTACTGTTGAAACTCGGTTTTAATTATGGATATATAATGATATGAAATTTACTCTATTAATCATTAGTCGACAGTTAAAGAGAAGCTGGAACTTTATATGATAAAGGTAAAAATAATTTTGTTTGCTGATAACTTAATAAAACCATGTAATATTATTTATTGCGTGTCTTTTTTAATATGCTGCTTTGGAAACACTTTCTTTCCCTCTCTCTCTTAGATGAGTGTTAACCCCTTGACAGTGTATGGCGGTTATATCGGCCGTAGGTTAAGTGATACTTATATATGGACGACGGATATAACCGTTGTTGAGTATGCTTTCTTTAAAGACTTGCATCTCCAGCAAAATAGCATGGTTCTTTTTAGTTTTTTCGGTAAAAGATCGGGAAATAGATATATTTCAATAGATATATTTCAAATAGATATATTCTCCCAATGCAAAAAATTTTTATTCAAAGTGAAAATTCAATTAAAAAAATGGCGCATGCAAAACAACAATCGGTTCTCAACTTTAAGCTTTCAAAAAATACGTTAACTGCAGCAGAAGTCCTTCATTTATTGATGGAAAGTGACAGCGAAGAATTTTCTGAGTAAGCGAAGAGTTTTCTTGTTCAAGTAAATCAAAATATACCAAATCAGACAGTGATTCAGATATAAAAGTTCATGAACTCCAGTTACATTCTAATATTGAAAGTAATAAGTTGTCTTCAGAAAAAATAGTTCAAACAAATAAACGAAAAAAGATCGAAAATATAAACTATTCGTAGATTAATGATAAAATTTTAGGTAGCTGTGATATTTATAAGTTTACTGGTATCGCAGGAATACATCCTGATATAACCTTATATGAACCACATTAACTGTTTGAATTCTTAGTTACCGATAGCATTTGTAATTACATAGTTGAACAAACAAACTTTCATGCCTTTCAAGCTATGAAAAAAGCAGTTGAAACCAAAGTCTCGGTTTAAAAAGTGGACTCCCGTTACAAGTGATGAAATACGTATATATATATATTGGATTGATTTTATACCGTGTTATTATATGCAAACCAACGTATGAGTTATATCATCTAACAAATGTGACATTTGCTACACTAGTAGTACCTAAAGTTATCAAGTATGATAGTTTTAGACTCATTAATACATTTATTTACTACGTTGAAAATTCTAACTTAGAAGAAAATGCTTCAAAGTGCGCAAAAATAGAATTTATTCATGACTATCTGTTTACACCTTTTAGTAAAGCTTATGTACTTCAGCGCAATGTTACAACTGATGAATCTTTACTAATATGGACAAGACGATTAAGTTGGAAGCAAAGTATTCCAAGTAAAGGAGCAAGGTTTGGTTTTATGTATTTTATTCTAGCAGAATCTAAAACAGGTCATATTTGGAATGAGTTATTGTACACAGGAAAAATGGAAAATTAAACAATAATA
The DNA here is from genome assembly GCF_038396675.1 of Hydra vulgaris. Classification (NCBI taxonomy): domain Eukaryota; kingdom Metazoa; phylum Cnidaria; class Hydrozoa; order Anthoathecata; family Hydridae; genus Hydra; species Hydra vulgaris. The sequence goes on from NC_088929.1 coordinate 11,585,411, forward strand.
ATTATAATTATATCGCCACAATTATTGTCATGACATTTATGGATCATCTTTTAAATAAAGGTTATTGTGAATTTATTGATAATTGGTACACTTCTGTTGAACTTTCGGAAACAGCACCAACTTAAAATCTGGAGGTTCTTTTTATCCAATGTTACCATTTATAAAACTTTTAATTTCTCAAATGAGAAATTAAAAGTTTTAAAAATAAAATTAATAAAATATTTGAAAATTTATACTGTTCAATTTCTTTTTACTTTAAAGTTTCCTCATTTAAATAAAAAACTATTAAAAGTGGCAATAAAAAAAAATGCATTCCATTAGGAAAGAGCCGCCGCGTAAAAAGTGTTCCACTGTTAAAGGGTTAAATAAGAACTAGTATATGAAGAATCAGTAAAACTTATATAAGTACTGAGCTCTTACGTATTTCTTAATACCACAGTTAATAATGACCATGCTTATAAAATATTTTATGAACTGCTTGCTATTTTATGATATAGTTGCTCAAATTATTTAACCATAATCCTTAAATATTGTAATAAATAAAATCTTTTTAGTTCAAGTATTTTAGTTGATAAAATACCTTATTAAGTTGTGATGTAATTTGCCCGTATTATTACGTTAAGTTGTCTAGCCTTTTTATACTTTTTCTTTTTTAATTATTTTGGAGAGACATAGTAATGTCTGTAATGTGTGCTTGCAAATATCTTATGCCATGCGCTATTGTTACTGTGTTTTGTATTGACAGAACTGGGCTGTTATGGCTATTTTTTTAAGTATTTACATCCTATTACTACTAACAAGAAAGTGCAAATAAATACTTTTGTAATTAAAAATTGTAACTATTTTTCATTTCTTTTTTTAAGCTCCGGCAGGCTTTACTTGGTTTTTTTTTATGGTACCTGCTGTGTTGTAACAGATTTTAAAAATAACTTAACTGATGTTAATGTTGTATTGTTTTTTCGTTAACTATAAGCAATGATTTAATTACTAATAAATATAATAAATAATAAAAAAGTTACGGGTTGCTTACTGATAGTTTTAATATAATTGTTAAAGTCAACGTTCCACGTTCAACGTCGTATCCCTTTCGTTTTTAAAGTAATTTTAATTAGTTACTAGGCATTTCTGCATTTCAAAGAGGGCGTTTTCAAAATGCAACCGGTCATTGAAAAAAGATCTATCAAGTCAGTTAAAATTTTTACCTTTTCGAATTTAATTATTATTTATAAGTTTTGAAATATTACATAAAGAATCATACCAAAACAAATAATCGTCAATAAAATCATTTTATAACTGAAGTAAGTAGAGAAAATAGTTTAGCAATTTATATTTTTATTAGATATAACGTAGAAAATCCTCTTTCATTCCTTTTAATTTTTTAAACTGTTTACTTTTTGTTTGTTTAAGCTTTTCTTGTAGCCTTATTAATTTTAGCAGTCCTATTTTTAGACGGAAAATGGGGGCACGGATAAGGCTTAACTATTTTTATGTGCTTTATAACTGTTTTATGAATGTGTTTTACAATAGTGTAAAATGATTTTCTAATGTTTGTGTATGTGGTAATATGTGTTATATAATTTTTTTATAAATGTATTTTAGTATATTTATATAAGGTTAAATATACATATTGTGTTTGTAGTTAGTACAAATGTTTATATTATGTTGTTTCCTTATTTTTAAAATGCTGTGACTTAGCAAACACGTAGAGCAAGATTTACGAACCTTGCCAGCCAAACGATGTTCTTTGAGCAGAGATGTGGAGTTTAGTGTCAAATTATGTTACTGCTTTAGGTCTAGGTGTTTTCTAGCCTTTAATATTATTTATTATGGAAATACATAATATTACCTTTTAATAACATTTTGCGTAATGTTGTTACCTCTATTCCGTTATATATGAATGTTATGTTTTTTAACTTATGTTATATACATATTATATTATCATATAGTGTGTTCTATTGTTATGTGTTGTAGTTTTTATGTACTTTTTTATTTACTTATTTGTTACATTTTTTGTTTCAGATTTATCATAAGATGTATTTATATGGTATAGAAAAATAAAATATTGTAAATTTTTGAGAGTTTTTAAAAATTATTTACTAAAATTAACCCAGTCGACGTTCAATGTTGCATACATTATTTTTATGTAGTTTTTAGACTTTTCAAAGGAAATTTTTATTGTTAGCTTTTACAACGACTTTACAACTTTACAACGACTTTAAAAGCAAGGTCTGCAAGCAAATTTGAGCTTATATATTTTTTTGAGAAATAATGTTGTTTTTTGTTTAATATAATTTGTTTTAATATAAATTAGTTTTAATAAATAAATGTTTGTTTGATCTTGGTTTTTTACTAATCTGTTTCCAACTTCTTAAGAAACAAGGAACTAGCTAAGAAAGTTATATTTTATTTTTTAGAGCGATTGAAAAAAGCTGAAGTACTTTTTATTGACTTCAATTTCCTTTGTTTTTGTTTTTTATTTAGAAGGGGTAATAATAACAAAGTTTTTTATACAAGTTTAGGTATATGTAATATATTTGTTTTTTAAACTTTTCACGCATTGCTTATAAAAAAAATATGAAAGATTTTAAAAGAAATTTAAAATAACTCAGCTAAAAACTAAATTAAGAGGAAAATATATTCTGGATAAAACATTGTTTAATATATTTAATAAACATATAAGTTTATTTCATAATCAGTTTGTATTTGTTTTTTTGTCATACTTATTTGTAACATATACATATACACTTATATATAAACTTATACAAAGGCTAGAATAGTTAGATTATAATCTTTAATTTAGAAAAGGTCACAGTTTTAAAGATTTTTTTACTTTTATTTATTATTCAGCTGTAACAATGGTAATATTAATTATAGTAGTAATATTAATCAAAATTAATAGTCATTGAAATGAAAGAAATGCTGCTTGATGAGCAGAAAATTTACTTGACAGAATTTGGTGTCAAGGTGTTAAAATCTGTTAATTAGATTTCACTTTAGACATTTTAGAGCAAAACTAAGTACAGATTTTACTATTTATAATAAAAATTTATAACAGTCTTAAATTTAAATAACTTTTTTATTTTATAAATTTGAACATATAATTATGTCCAATTTTTTAGTTGCTTGTGTCATTGCTTGATTATATTACTTTCTGTTGAAACATGGTGTTCCTTCAATAAATTTATATGATGTAAAGTTTACTCTATTAACCATTAGTCAACAGTTAGTGAGAAGCTGGAATTTTACATAATAAGGTGAAAATAATTTTGTTTACTAACAACATTACAAAACCAGTTTTTTTAGTTATTTGTGCTATGGCTATTTTGTGCTACGATGTTGTTTTTGGCATATTCATTAACAATAACTTTTCTTATTCATAAAAATTTAATGCGTGTCTTTTTTACTTTTTTAAAATGCTTCCTTGGAAACTGTCTTTCGCTCCCTCTCTCTCTTTTAAATGAGAGTTAAATATGCATTAATAAAGGGAGCATAAATGAAACTTATGTAATTATTGTGTGCTAATTTCTTAATACTCCAATTAATTATGACCTTGTATAAAAAAAATATTTTACGAATTCTTTTCTGACATTTTCGGATATAATTGTTACACAATTGTTTAACTGTACATGTATTTGGATTGTTCAAATATTCTAACAAATAAGATCCCTATAGCTTTTTTTAGTAACATCTTATTAAGCTGTGATGTTATTTGAAAACGCCAATCAATGTTATAAGGTTGTGTTATCAAGCCTTTTTTATTTATCCTAGAGACACATAGTAATGTCTGTAATGTGTGCTTACAAGGATCTTATGGTATGCGCTATTGTTACTTTGTTTTGTGTTAATAGAGCTACGCTGTTATAGCTAATTTTTTTATTCTTTAAATTTTCTATCATTAATTTACTATTCTATTAACAATAAAATACAAATAATACTATTTTAATTAAAAATTGCAATTTATTTTTCTATTTTTTTTTTTAGATATTAGCAGGCCTTTTCTTGACTTTTCTCCTTTGGTATCTGCTGTCTTGTAACAGATTTTAAAAAGAACTTAACTGATGTTAATGTCTTTATGTCGTTAACTATAAGCCATGACATTGCTGATAGGGAGCAGAACTTAAAATAAAATTATTGATAAATTTGTATTTAATTATATTTTTTTAGATAATATATCTAGTTATATTGTTTATAATGATTTAGTTACTAATAACCCGTATTACGGGTTGCTTACTGCTAATCTATATAAAAGTCATATATTAGATAAAACGCATTTCTAGTACTATTTTTTACCTTATTTTCAATATATATTTTTATTATATATATGTATATATAACCCAATATATATTTTGTACTGAAATTTTGAGAGATTGTTGTATTAAGTGTACTGCAGGTGATAATTGTTGCAGATTGAAAGCAGGTGAAATCGTTATTGTGCAAAACATAGTTAAGAATTATGGAAGTAATAATATTTTAGTTGTATACAACAGTTTAGTGATTAATATTTAGTGATATACATCAGTTTCTGATTAATTACAAACTAATTATATGTTAACGGATGATGAATTTAAAGATTATGTAAAAAGCATGTCT
>NC_088929.1:11595000-11610000 GCF_038396675.1 Hydra vulgaris
TGTTAAGTCTTCTTTTTGTATCTTCGTAACATCTCTCAATTTCAGTCTTTACATAATTTATGGATTCCATCAAAGTTTGCTTAAGCTCGTCTAATTTTAAAGTTTGATATAAAACTTGAAGCTCAGCTATTTTATATTTTATCAGATTATAGTTGTTGGTTTGAACAGCGTGCATTATTGCAGACTTATTATATTCGGCTTGCATGTACAACGCATTTTTTGATCGTTCCGTTATTGTGTACCTGAACACTTGTCCAGGATCCTTAATGCAAGGTGTTTTCATAATCTTACTTAAAACATCTAAAGGACTATCTTCTATAAGATCTAAAGGTTTTCCATTTTTTTGAGTTTTTCTTATCATATCACCTAGAATAGCTCTAAATGTTTCTTCGTTAGGCTCAGGCATACTTTTTTCAATATTATCGCATATGTTACGAAGACTCGCGAGAATACCGATTTTCGGATACTTAGTAAACAAATAAGAAAACGCAGACAAATATTCTTCAATGTTTATTACCATCTCCTGAATCATTCGTGTCATCTCACGAATACCTTCACCTCGACCACCTTGGTTTTCATAATTCATCAAAATGACTGGTCGAACACTTTTGCAAAATCTGATTCCTTCAACAATACAAACACTATTGGCAATATCCACTTCAGGACCAGCAGTATCACCAAATCCTGGGGAATCACATAATATTATAAACTTATCCTTTAATGCGCCCAAATCTTTTAAGTTGATTTGAATTGGATTTATGTATCTAGTTTCCGATTTAGCGCGGCAGCTGATAACAAAATTGGATAAAACGTCCGAAAACGGCTTTGCTGTAATATGATTCAGAAACTCACCAGGTTTAATTTCTACTTGTTGTTCAACCATTTTAGAACCGCAGAAAAAATGAATGGTTGCTGTTTTACCAGATCCCGTCTTTCCCAACAAAAGTATAACATCCTGATTTTCAATTGATTGAATAGTTTTATTAGCTTTTTCTATTAGAAAATTTATTTCTGCAATATCCAGAGGCTGAATTTGTTTGAGTAATGTTTCAAGATTTTTAAGTGCTGAATTAAATTGATTTGTTTTAATTAAATTTACGATCTTTTTGAAGTGTTCTTTTATATCGTTTTTGAAGTTGAATCCCTGAACATCGAATTTCTCATTTAAAGCCAAAATGGCAGCCTCAAAGTTTATTGGTTCTTCTTGTTTCTTTAAGATATTGGTAGTGTAGTTGTCAGGTGAAATTTTTAAACAAATTAAATATACTAATTTTAAAATGCACTTCTCGATGCAATCGGGCATTAACGCTAGTCTGTCTTTTTGCTTATTCAGTTTGTTAATTTCCTCAGAAAAATCTTCGCAACCTAGATTAGAGATATTTTTATCATCTTTGGAAGGGGAATTCCTTTTAAATTTTTTATCTAAAGGAACTTGAATTGACGGCGTTTTGTTTATTAGATTATACAATTTTTCAAAAACGTTTATAGGAATATATTTTTTTAATTCTTCCAAACAAGATAATGTTACTTTATTTAACAAATTTGTTTTCAGCTCATTATTGATTTTAACTGGTTCCCAAATTTTTTCTAAAAATGATCTAATCTTTTCAACATCGTCCATTTCATCCAACTTTATAGAATTATAGAGCATATCATATAAATTTGAGCCTTCAATGCGAAACTCATCACTTGTAATAACATTGAACAAAATATTACTCATTTGCTCTAGAACACAAACGTGAAGATTGTTTGGCACTTTCAATACTTGAAGTAAAATGACTATAAAACTGCTAAAGTTTATTTGGAGGTCTTTGACCAAAGAATCCAGTTTTTTAAATAGTTTCGGTGGAATATCGTCCTTATGTTTATATAACCCATTTATTCCTTCTTTAAGTATTGTAAAAAACAATATATCATTTGTATCAATATAACCTGACAATTTGATGGTTAATTTTAAGGAATCGCTTAATGACTTTTCTCGATTAAACACATTAACCATATCTAGAAATATCTTCAAATTTTTAGGAAATGTACACAAAAGTACACAAACGGATATATATATATATATATATATATATATATATATATATATATATATATATATATATATATATATATATATTGTTAAAAGACACATTTTAGTGAATTTTTGTTTTAAGCAAATTAATAAAAACAATTTATTTAAGATCACTGGATGACCTTGTATTGCATGCTAACCCTGCGAGCACATGGACGTAAAAAAGCATACAATGAACGTTTAGACGGAACCTCTCGGACGCGTTCTAAACTGATTCAAGATTAGACGCTCAAAGACGTTCTTTTAAGACGTTCTAAAGACTTTTAAAAAAAAACCAAATAAGACTTTCCATTTAAGTGCAGTTATACAAAAGTGGTCGAGAAATTACGTCTTTTGAAGGTTTGAGTTACATTTGTCATGCAATGAGCGTATTTTAGCAATTACCGAATTTATAGGAATTTAGGGACAAAAATTCACCATTCACAAAATATTATAAAAACGGCAACTGGTGTGCTTTATTAACTAAAGCAAAAAAAGCACAATATTACAAGTATACAAAAGATTAAAACTTATTTCAAATTTCAGATATAAAAAATATAATGGATACTTTTGTCGTGGTTATGTTTATTACGGTAGCCGACGCCTTTTCTATCCGGCGTGCTTTTCAAAATATATATATGTATTTATATATATATATATATATATATATATATATATATATATATATATATATATATATATATATATATATATATATATATATATATATAAATTAGTAGAAAATCACATAACAAAATTTTTTTAAATTTAACACTGCGTTTAATCAATAAAGACCCATCAGAAATCTGATTTCTGATAAAAATGCATTTCTGATGAGTCTTTTGATGAGCATTTCTGAAGAGTCTACTGATGAAGCACAGTGTTAAATGTGTGTATAATATATATATATATATATATATATATATATATATATATATATATATATATATATATATATATATATATATATATATATATATATATTTTAACAATTTAAAATGTTTTCTACAAAATGGACTGCTCAATGTTCTTAAAAGAAAAGAGCAATAACAAATCAGTAGAAAATCACTTAACAGAAGTTTTTTTCATTTAACACTGTGTTTCATCAGTAGACTCATCAGAAATGCTCATCAAAAGACTCATCAGAAATGCATTTTTATCAGAAATCAGATTTCTGATGAGTCATTATTGATTAAACGCAGTGTTAAATAAAAGAAATTATTGTTATGTGATTTTCTACTAATTTATATATATATATATATATATATATATATATATATATATATATATATATATATATATATATATATATATATATATATAGATATATATATATATATATGTATATTTATATATACATATTTTTATATTATATATTATGCCGAGAATGAACTATAAAATTGTGATGGAGATATTTTGAAAAGCACGCCAGATAGAAAAGGCGTCGGCTACCGTAAGAAACATAACCACGACAAAAGTATTCATGATATTTTTTATATCTAAAATTTTTTAAAAAAAGTTTTAATCTTTTGTATACTTGTAATTTTGTGCTTTTTTTGCTTCATTTAGTAAAGCACACTAGTTGCCGTTTTTATAATATTTTGTGAATGTTGAATTTTTGTCCCCAAATTCCTACAAATGCGGTAATTGCTAAAATACGCTCATTGCATGACAAATGTAACTCAAACCTTCAAAAGACGTAATTTTTCGACCACTTTTGTATAACTGCACTTAAATGGAAAGTCTAATTCGGTTTTTTTTTAAACGTCTTTAGAGCGTCTTAAAAGAACGTCTTTGAGCGTCTAATCTTGAATCAGTTTAGAACGCGTCCGAGAGGTTCCGTCTAAACGTTCATTGTATGCTTTTTTACGCCCATGTGCTCGCTGGGGTAGCATGCAATTTAAACCAACAAGTTCCATTTACAAATATAGAATTAAATTGTATTTATTCTGTTAAACTACAAGATCATCCAGTGATCTTAAATAAATTGTTTTTATTAATTTGCTTAAAACAAAAATTCACTAAAATGTGTCTTTTAACAAGCAACAGCAGCAAACTACATAAAATGAACTTCAAAATGAATTGCAAGATGATTTGTTTTATTTTACGCTCACACTTACACTTTTATGCTATTATGTGATTGCGTTTTTTTAATTATAATATAAAAGTTATTCAAAAGTGTTAAAACAATATTTGAACTTACACTTGCTGTTGCTAGCTAGTATTTTCTTAATTGACAGTTCTAAACTTTTCAAAACTCTTGGTGTAATGTCATCCTTGATTTGATCCAGTTCATTTACTCCTTTTTCAAGTATTGCGTTTAGTAGTTTATCATTATCGTCAAAAACTTTGTTTGTCACAAAAATGGATTTTAAAGAGTCGCGTAAAACATGATCAGTCGTACCTATATATAATTTAAAACACAGTTAATTTTTTTAAGTAGAATGTATATTAACACATTTGGCAAAATTTTTAACATAATTTTCAAATAAAAATCTATTTTGTTAAGATTTGTTTTTTGTAAAAAGTTTTTAACTAGATAATTGCTGTTTGAAAAAATAACCAAAATAAATTTTGAGTTAATTTGATTGATTGTTAGATTAACATAAATGTTTCTGAATTCAACTCGCGCTAGTGGTGTAGTGGTAAACCAGATCTATAAATGAATTACATACCCCTACTCTTTGTAAGAAAAAAACATCAGTGTCGAAAATTGACGCATCTCTAATAATATCGCATTGGTTTTGTTTTCTCAAGAGTTACCGATTTCCTCAAAATTTAGTTTTCTGAATAATATAAAAAAGAAAGAAAATTTTGAAATAACATAAAAATACTACTACTGTGTGCTAGAATGCCACTAATTCTAAGCTACTACTTCAGTGCCAATACTGTGTAATTGTACAACAGTTCACAAACAAATCAAAAATTATTCCTGCTTTAGGTAAACCTGTTTCATCTAAATTAAATATGCAATATGGTCTATCAAAAAAATTATTATTGTTTAATGTCTACTCATATAACTCAAACAACAAATCGTCAATGTTTTTAGATAAATATCATTAGCTCTTGCTTTAAAAAGTTCAGGTTATTTTTTTCCAAGCAATACATTACAACCCTTTTCAAAAAACATGCACCAGACATTCCCTGGTTGTTTATCCTTGAATAGAGTTCTTTTGCCAGTAAATGTTATATAGGATTTAACCATCAGTTTGATATCTACTTTATTTTGTGGAAAACCATTATCAGCTAAGTAGATCAGGGCTTCTACTAGAAGACTTTCCTCAGTATTATTTAGAACAAACCCATGATCACTTCCAATTTATTTTTCATTCCTTTGAATTCGACCATGGGATTGTCTGTATAATGTCCTATTTAGGAATTCCTTTCTTAACATGCTGTATGACAGTCATTAATTTGCTGTGATCGTAAGTCTTGCTTTGATATTTACAAGGCATAATAATTTATTTCAGTCATTAATTTGTTTTAAATATTTTAAAACAAAACTTGTTTATATAATGTATATAATTTAATTATAAAGTGAAGAGGAATACAAAAATTAAATATAAAATATATTGATGGAAGTTAAAATTTTAACCTAGCCATTCAGGGAAAACAAATTTGAGCTATTATCCTAATGTAAATAGCTCAGAGGCATTATATAAAACTATTATATGTAACTGAAAAGTTTATAATACTATAGTAAAAAGCAGAAGTAAGCATAAATATATGAATGTCATGTAGCTTATGATTTTGTAAAAAAATATTATAGTGTTAGTAGGATTTCATATATCTCATATATATCCATTTTGCCCCACTATTATTTTACTTTGTATATCCATTTTACCCCATTTTAGATTTTTGTTTATTTATCAAATTAGGTTAGAGAACTATAAAAATAAATTTAACATGTTGATACATAATGGTCTAAGTAATAAATTTACGTTTTGCACTTGCATAAGTAATAACTCTACAGACAAACGTTTTAAAGCGTAATTTTTTAAACATTTTTTTCAAAATAACTGTAAGCTGTAATCTTCAGGTTTTAGCATTATTTATAGATAACATTTTTCATGAACACTTATTAAATATATCCATATTACTCCAACTATCCGTGTCACCCCACCCTACCCTATTATAGCAAACGAAAGGGAAAAGTACATTTTTTTTTTTTTAAATTTTATTGACCGGTAGAAATTTGTTGCGCTTATCATATACGCGCCTTACTAACATAAATTTCAAGCATGACATATTGTCAGCCAAAAACCATGAGGTTGTATGTCCACATTTTGTATTTTTTTTGTTTATTCAACAATCATTGTGGTATTTTAAATATTCAACAATCATTGTGGTATGTGTCCAATAAAGCTTGCCTCAAGTATGTCACAACTCACTTGCCTCAAGTATGTCACAACTCACTTGCCTCAAGTATGTCACAAATATTTAAAAAATTAGTGTATTGATGGAAGTGTATTGTTATTAAAGACACGTAGATTCATTTTTCTAACATGTTTATTTAATTTTCTACATCTATTTTCTTCGTACCTGTCAAAGTTCAAATAAAATTAATTGCACTCATAAACTCTTTTTATGTTTGTTTTGGTGGATCGGATGGTGAGGGAGGGGTTGAGGGAGGTAGTGAGTGGGCGTGTTTTAAGGTTATGAGCATTTAGTATTAATAACTTTTCATTTAGAAAATATGCTTAGTTTTCATATAATTTTTTTTAAAAAGCTGTGCAACAATAAATTGTAAGAACAATGGAACCGTTTTTACTAGTATTTATCCGAATTTCTACTTAATTTATTAAGTTACTTTATAATAAGTTAACTTTTAAAACCAAATGGAAATTGTTGTAAATCATTTAACGATAATATGTATGTTTATACCTATAATACAAGTAAAAAAGGTGTATAAACCAGTTAAGTGGAACTTGTTAATAGTAAATTATTAAAATATAATATCAAAATGGAAAGTCTTTTACATTATACATTATTATACATTATAGACATTCAAGCATTTTTTCGTTTATATAGTCGGTGACTGTGATTAATAGCTGATCTAAGTTAATGATTATAGCTACTTTATTTACTGCAGCATGGGCCCCAAAAAGAGTATATGTTTATTTTATGGTGAAGCCAAAAGTAGTTGAGCTTGCAATTTATTAATTATCTGCTTATTTAAACAATGAATGTAAAAATGGTCATGTACTGCATATATTCACAAAAAATAGCAAATCGTTTCAAAAAAATGCATAACTAGTCCATATGCTTTTTAATCTCAAAAAAAGTCAACATCAGATAGTGCATTTAGTGACTACAACCAAGTTATATCCGCGCAATTTTTTAAGGAACTCAAACCTTTTTATAGATATCTTTACAGAGCTTTATATGTTTATTTTATGGTGAAGCCAAAAGTAGTTGAGCTTGCAATTTATTAATTATCTGCTTATTTAAACAATGAATGTAAAAATGGTCATGTACTGCATATATTCACAAAAAACAGCAAATCGTTTCAAAAAAATGCATAACTAGTCCATATGCTTTTTAATCTCAAAAAAAGTCAACATCAGATAGTGCATTTAGTGACTACAACCAAGTTATATCCGCGCAATTTTTTAAGGAACTTAAACCTTTTTATAGATATCTTTACAGAGCTTTTTGCATGTCAAATAACAGAATTGGCTATAACACAACCCATAAAGTAAACCGCCAGGTATTTTAACACTGTTTTGTGTTCTTCATTATCATCTTCTCAACAAAGAGTGTTTTAACTGTCGTAAATAGTGATCACTGTTTATCTTTATCTGGTCCTGCTTTTATGGCCACTTCTTAGAGACCAATACTATCCAGTATGAGAACTTATCAGTTGTTTTCCAGAAAAAAATGATGAGATAGAGAATGAAATAGCTTCTACAAAAAGAAAATATAACCCTAATCAAAAAGTCCTATAGGATCCTATAAATAAAGAACAAAAAAAAACTCAAATTTGAACCTCATTGAATTGAAACACCTAAGTTAAAAAGTGTTTATAGTTATCAAAGTTTTGACTTTTTTTTTGTTCAAAAATCTTATAGGTTCGATATAACTTTTTGGCTGGGGATAGATTTAAAAATTTAAAATAGTTAAAAATAAGGAAGTTGAGATTTAGGAGCTTTAGGAGTTAAGGATTTAAGAGAGTTAAGAGATTAGGCAAAGACAATGTCACTTAGAATTAAATACTTAAATCGTGTTAATACTCGCATAGAGTAGAAAATAAACCAGTTTTGGAAGAAATTGAAGGAAAATTACTCCATAAAGTTGGTGAAAACACTGGTTTCAATTTAGTCACTATTTCATATTATACTATGCCATAGTATAATATTAGTGTACTATGGCAGGCTAAATGTTTCAGATCTGATGGATTGCATCCTTTAATACAAAAGTAACCAAAAAGATTAGCAAACCTATTGATAAAAATCTTTCACGAATCTTTCAATTATGGATTAGTACTCACTCTGTGAATCTCAGATATCAGATACCCACTCTGTGGTACCATAATCTTTAGCAAATAAAAAAGGGTGATATATTACTCGGTGAAAATAATAGACCTATTTCACTAACCTCTATTGCCTGAAAAATCTTCAAAAAACTTGTAAAAAACAAATTTTTGAATCGCAATTACGATAATAAAATGTTTTCTGTAAATGAGCAAGTCTTCGTCATTATAAGTTATGCGTAACTATTTTCATAGAGAATTTTGATGTTATTTCGTCTTCCATACCACCTCACCATACCACCTCACCATACCACCTATTTTATTAATGTGATCTATCTTGATTTCGCCTAGGCATTCAAATTTGTACCTCAAAACAGACTTAAAATGAGACTTTTGGAATAAACGGCAAACTTCTACAATGGATTACACCTTTTTTAGTGGGCAGAAAGCAACGCATTACAATTAACAATACCAGCTCTGCATGGGTTGATGTTCTCAATGGTGTTTCTCAAGATGCTGTTCTTGGCCCGCTCCACTTCATTCTCTGCACAAATAAAATTGCTAAACTCACTGAACCTTCTGAGATATTTACCAATAATACTAAACTTTTTTTAAAAACTTTATTGCAGTCTAATGATCAACAGGATTGTCTAGGCTTGGTATACGGGTGGTCAATCATTTGGTTTCTTAAGCTAAACATTTCAAAACGCTGCATTACTTATTACAGTCAAAACAACCCTCATTGCAATGACTTTCTTCAAAATATAATAAAAAATATTCTAAATAATAATAAATCTGCCATCACATGAGTCTCGGAGACTTCTTTGCAACTTTATCCATATCATTAAATTGATACATCGTTTTGATATAGTTAAAGATATTTATCTACCAAAACTTATTAACTCCTTGTCTCGTGGTTACCATTATAAAAAAAAAAATGAGTTTGTTTCAAATTTTCCTCAACAACACAATCATTTAAATAATAGATTAGCAAAATGCTAGAACAAACAACCTCTGCGTATAACTTTGTAAAAATTTAAACAAATATTTATAAAACTGGTTGTTTACAGGGCGCGTTTTCTATGCTCCCAGTACGCATACATTATATGTAAACTTACTGCAACTTAAATCTATAATAAACAATAATAATAAAAGCTTCAAAACATAATTATAATTAAAAATAAAATAAACAAAACAACTTTATAAAAACAGAATAAACAATTTTTTTGTTGATGTTTACTCTAGTTAGCAACGAAAAAACAGACGAATCAAATAAGTGTATTTTATAAAAATATTTTTAATAGAAAACTCCGAAAATATCTCTTTTAATTATATTGTTTTTTATGTTAACTTTTTGCGTTACACTAAAATAAATTTTAATAAAACTTAGCGAGTTGATTAAAAAAAAAAAAAAAAAAAGTATAGTAAGAAAAGATTTAAATCAAAACGAAAAAATCACTTACATTTGTTATTAGCTTTTAAGAAATCCTTAAGTACTGACTCCAAATTTCTAAACACTTTTGGCAAAATATCTTCTTCAAACATATACAGTCCATTAATCCCTTTTTCAGTTATTGCATTTAGCAACTTATCATTATCGTCATTAAAGTTTAACGTTGTTAAAATTGATTTTATAGAAGTGCTTAAACCATTTTTCTCATCAGTCATGACTATGTAAAGAATATGTTATTTAAATAAGTAACTAAGAACTATAGATTCAAGCCACTGCTATTAGTACCTCTACTACTACTACAACAAATACTACTACTAAAACAACAACAACTACTACTACTAACACTATTACTACTACTACTACTACTACTACTACTACTACTACTACTACTACTACTACTACTACTACTACTACTACTTCTAGTACTACTACTACTACTACTACTACTACTACTACTACTACTACTACTACTACTACTACTACTACTACTACTACTAACTAGCACTACTACTTCTACTACTACTACTGTTATTACTACTAGGGATTACATCTCGAAACTAAAAATTTGAGAACTCCGAAATTTATTTTGATTATATATTTTCGAATCCCGAGAATTTTTCGAGCGAATTCAGAAATTTAACTTTTTTTTTGCGTTCTCTTTCCAACAACTAAATTGTGTTTTTGTTTCTGTACATATTGATATTCTACATTTTAATTCTATAAGAAGAAATAAAGAAAAAAAATCAAGTAGACAAAGAAAAAACATTCCTAAATTGCAGTTAACGGTTTCATCTCTTCATTTCATATCCACGTGTAATAATTTGTTGAGATTTGCTTATTGCATTATTGCGTTATTGCGTTTTTCCGTTGTTGCAGTTAACGGTTCCATGTTTTCATTTCATATCAACATGTAATAGTTTTAATATTTGGAATAACCTCGTGTTCCTATATTTTACGGTTTTCTACAGTGTTGAGATTCGCTTATTGTGAGTGCGGTATGTATTGAATTATTTGGATCAATATTTTTTAAATAGGTAAGAAAATAATAGTTAGAAAAATAACAGTAATAATTTAATAATGTTATTTGACAACTATTAAATTTTAATTTTGTTTTGCTTAATAAGTTAAATTATTATCAACAGTACATCCTAAAATGTTTCTAAAGGAAAGTTATTAGGAATGCACAAAGCAATGTAAAAATCAAAATTCTGTTTGGATTCAATTTTTAAGAGGAACAAAAAAACTATTGTTGGTTTTATTGAACAAACTTATAATGAAGCTGAGCTTGTTGAGAATGAAGAGTTTGAATTTAATTTTCTCATCAAAAATGTTCCTTCCATTGTAAAGAAACTTCGTCTTTCAAGAACATAAATGTTATTCGTCAAGTATACGTGAAACAAGAATTTGGGAAACAGTTGAAACTTAGTATGGACACTAGAACTAGATGGAATGGCTTAGTCGAAAATCGTCGAAAACTCTAACACGCTTAACAGCTGTTTTACAAAAAGCATTAGTTGACATAGCGTCTGATATCGTTGTTCTAGATGCTGAAATTTTGTCGATTAAAAACATTATTTCTCCGAGGAAAACCTACTGTTGAAACCCTTTGTCGAGAAGATGCAAATCTGCTTTCTGCTGATGCGGCATTTTCTATTATGCTTGAGAATGTCGGATCTGATGAAATTTCATTAAAATTAACGAAGAAATTATAAGACGGAATAATCCAAAGACGAACTAATGTCTGGAACTCTTCAGTATTTACACGATGGCGGAAAAAGTGAGATTTACGCATCTTTCACTAGACCATTGAAAAAAACAATAAACAAAGTTGTTGAAAACCTTGCACAAAAATGATATTTAACACTAACATGGAAATTTCCTCGAACAAGCAGTCAGAAGCTGACGATGTGATAAAAGTGATGTTGGAAGACCAAACTAAGCCGTTAACATTAATGCAAAAGTTGGAAAAAAAAATTCAATTGAATTTATAGTCCGACATAAAGTCCAACTCAGCTCAACAAATAATAAATAGGAGCTTAATTTCAAAAATTGAATCTGAAATGAAATTCTTTGAAAAGAACGGCGTTCGTGGCAAAATATTAGAGTCAGCTACTCACATTTGATTTTGATTCCGCCATCGAGCGAGATGTGTAAGCGAGCCTACTCATATGCTGGTAACTTATGAACAAAAGTTCAAACTAAATTCGGAGACGCAGCTTTAAGTGATCTCTGCTTTCTCAAGGCATATTTTAGGCAAACAAAACAATAACTTTATTCTTTTTATTGTTAAATGATAACCCAAATTAGAATGTTTCTGTAATAATTCAACTTGGCATAATTTTATGTTCCATTTTTATTTTTCAAACAAAGTATTTTTTATGCAATAAATAAAAATGAGTTATCTCAAATAAATTATTTTTAATATTAAATAGACATAAAAAAAAAAAAATGTTTTCGAATTTTGACCGAATTTCGAAAAATTTAATCTCTAATTCAGAATTCAATTTTTTTGATTTTCGTCAAAGTTTTCATTCCCTAACTACCATTATTACAACTACTACTACAACAACTTCTACTACTACTATTACTACTACTATTACTACTGCTGCTTCTACAACTACAACTAATACTACTACTAAAATTACTACTACTAGCGCGACTACAACCACTACTACAACTACTACTACTACTACTACTACTACTACTACTACTACTACTACTACTACTACTACTACTACTACTACTACTACTACGACTACTAACTCTGTTAGTAGTCGTAGAATCTACTACATTTGTTAAAACTGCTAAAAACACTATTTGTATTGCTACCTCAAACATTCAGTGCAAGGATTAAATTTTTAAATTAAAACATTTTGTCACATTTTTATAACTTATAGTTAGATTTTTTTTTTATTAAATGTAGAAGTTAAAGCATAAGTAAATTTAAACAAGCATTAGGTATCTTTTTAAGCACTTAAGTGACAAACTCTATTCTGAGGAAACAAAGATAGTTAGCCATCGACAATCAGATATATCAAGTAGGCGATTTTTATTATAGTCTCACATTTATAAAAACCACTTTACAAAACCTCAAGTTGTTTTGTTTCATTTTTTCATTTTGTCTAAAATTTTAAAACTATCATGACCAAACTATATTTATTACTTTATCAAAAAATATAACAAAATGTAAAAAAAAATGTAAAAACAATTTTTTGTTGTAAATGCAAAGCATTTTAGTGAAGCTGCACCGAGCATTGAACGCCTTAGGGATGAATAATAAGTTAGAAAGAGTTTAGCAGAGTGAGATAAAAGTACAAAAGGAGAGATATCCAGTGGAAAACAAAGAGCCTCAAAGCAGAAAATTACTAAAAAAATAATAAGTAAAATGTTGTAAAAATAGACAATAACAATAAACAATAGTCGAGATACTTAAGAATAATTTACTTTTATTTTTCTAAATTGTCGTTAGTGTCAAGCGTAAGTGTGATGTGTAGATAGTATCAGTGATGGAGCAGAATTATTCGTTTTATAAGTAGTTATTATGTAGTCTGTTTTCTTAGGGTGGTCAACATACATTGTTGAGATAAGTGTATCATGGACGTCTCGAGTACAGTATGGATTCGCGCCTTATGGTACAGTATGAACACAAGAAGACCTCCAACTTTCGCCCGAGACCGGCATCTTAAAAGAAGTTCCGTTCTGGGTATACACCAGGGTATCTTGTCAAGATACCCCATTATGTTATCCCAAAAGGATGACTCTCAGAGTATCCTGTCAGGACGATTGCCAAAGGCTTCTGAATTGACACTGGGACCAGAGGACACTTAGTGGGGCTGAGTACAACTTGCCTACAGTTGTAAGTCACTTTTTTGAAATGAGTGTTGTTAAGTGCCGTGCTTTGTTGCAGTATAACGAGGGTCAGTAAGAGCTGTGAACTGTTTTGAGTCTTGTAGATGTGTATGTAATGTAGACTGTCAATGCAGTGTACTTGAGTGTGTCTACTGTAATAAAATGTCTTGATAGTATGAGTTGTTAGTATAAAATTGGTTGAAAGTCATTAAAACTGGTGTAACGTAAGTTAAACGTGAATACTAGAAGTCCAGTAACATGTAGTTTAAAATAACAGACTATTGCAACTAGATTATCTGTAAAATTTAAACAGAATTTCACCAATATAGTAACACGAACTTGTATATATATTTTACAACTAATAATCTGTATATATATTGTATAACTAATAATCTAAGATTATATGGAATTTTGTATAAGTTATAAGAGTAACTGTGAAAATGTCATGTGACTGTAATGTAAACAGGAGTATCTGAAGTGGAAAAAAATTATTCGTTTTATAAAACAGGTTGCAGGTAGCCTCTTGGGAATTAAACAAACTGTATGTATAGTATGGTTGAGATAGTGTTTACTTATATTCATAGTGACTTGTGTCTTTAGAATGAAATTTTAGTATCAAAACAATATTAGTGGTTCAAAGTTAAGTTATGTGGTATCTAGTAACAATGTGAATTTGTGTTTTTTTATTCCTCATTAGCTTAATAACTCTTAATCAGCATTATTATAGTATTTTAACAGTGTGAGAATAATACATTAAAAATAACATGTGTGTATATTTAAATATAATTATAAGTTATTTAAATATAATTATAAGTATAAATATAAATATAAGTTATAATTTAAGTGTTATTACTTATCTTTTATAGAGGGATGTGTATGGGTGTATGCCACAGAGTTGGAGTAGAATTATTCGTTTTTTAAGTAGTTATCAGATGGTGTATGTAACAGAGCTGGAGTAAAATATTTTGAGTGTAATGATTCGTTTTATATATAGTTAGTGAGGTGTGGCTTGAGGTATAAGTATGATAAGTATATATAGTAAAAAGATGCAGTTACTATAAAAAGAATATTAGATGTAGTACCTTTAGTGTATTTGACCGTAATTATGTATTAAATATCATGTATATCTATAGTAACATTAGATATATTATGTACAACCTGATATGCACA
>NC_088929.1:11617500-11632500 GCF_038396675.1 Hydra vulgaris
ACTACTACTACTACTACTACTACTACTACTACTACTACTACTACTACTACTACTATTATTACTCTTACTACTACTACTACTACTACTACTACTACTACTACTACTACTACTACTACTACTACTACTACTTCTACTACTACTACTACTACTAACACTACTACAACTACTATTACTACAGCTACTTCTATTACTACTGTTACTTCTACCACTACAACTTTTACTACTAATACTACTACTACTATTTACTACTTCCAACTACTACTACTTTTACTACTAATACTAATAATTTCAACTACTACTACTTTTACTACTAATACTGCTACTACTATTTACTACTTTTACTACTAATACTTCTACTACTATAATACTACTACTACCACTACTTCAACTATAACCACTTCTGCAACTACTGTTACTAATACTTATAATGCTCCTAGTACTAGTATAAATTTTACTACTACTAGTACTACTACTACTACTACTACTACTACTACTACTACTACTACTACTACTACTACTACTACTACTACTACTACTACTACTACTACTACTACTACTACTACTTCTACTACTACTACTACTACTACTACTAATACCAGAGGCGGCGTTAAGGTAGGGCCTGGTTGGGCGATGGCCTAGGGTGCCGAATATAAAGGGGCGAAACTAATTGGTTATTTTACCCTTTGTCTTTTTATGGATGGGGTTAAATTGAGCTAGGGGCGCCGTAGAAATCTCGTCCAGGGCGCTGGTAGTGCTAAAACCGGCACTGACTATTACTACTACTACTACTTCTACAACTACTGCTTTAACTGCTACTATTACTACTACTAATACTACTACTACTTTTACTACTACTACTACTACTAATACTAATACTATTACCTCTTCTACTACTGTTAATACTACAACTGCCATTAGCTTTACTAATACTACTTCTATTTTCGTACCTCTACTTTTTCAAAACGAGTTATTGAATTTTACACTAAATTGTTTTATTACTTTTTTTAACTTAATATTTTATTTTACTCTCTATTTATAATCAAAGTTAAAGCTTTAGTAAATTTAATTTAATTTAAAAACTTTATTTTAAGTTGATTTTTACAAGATAGTTTGAGTTAACACTTAAATTAATTTAGATCAACACATTTAACTTTACAGGCAGTACACTCACATAAAAATGTCATGAAATAAATTGCAATTATTTCTTAAAATAAAAAAATGAAAATTTACTATTGTTTTAACTAAAAAAAAATTTATGTATATATTTACGTATTTTTATATAAAAGTGTATTACTATAAATATATATATGTATATATATATATATATATATATATAGTATTACAATTTTAACTAAAGATATATGTCAGTATAAAAAATACAAAACTTTTAAAACGACAAACTTTGCAAATGTAATCAATACCATAACAATTCTTGATATGTTTTTCGAACACCTCAAGACTTTTTGCGGACATGGTCTCATCATTTAGAGTGTTCCAGATATTGTTCAGCATGAATCATTATGTATGGAGCCTTCAGGAGGTAGAATGGGTTTTTTGCTACAACGGATTTTATTCGTAAGGTTTTTTATAGTAAAAAGGTTTCTTATAAATATTGGAGTTAGACGATTAAAAGATTTAAAAATTTCAATCATAAGAAATCTTAAATTTCTTAGATGGATTCTTGGACTATTATTATTAAGTTCAAAAAAGCATTTAATATCTTTTAATTAAAGTGACAAATAAAAATTGGTTTTGTCTTACCTTTAAAAAAAAACCCTCTGTAAACGTCGATTTCTTTTCTTTAATTTTTGATTTTGTCTTATATAAATTTGTTATGGCTGTACATTATTCAGTATGTTTTCAAAAATCATATCGAACAGAAGAAACACTAAATGACATGATAAATTCGATAAAATGAAAAACTTAATTTTTAGAACAATATTTGCACCTAACTTTGTTTGCTAATAGATAATTGAGTTCTGATTCTACACTATAAAAAATTTCGGCCAAATCTTGTCTTTAATTTAATGAAGTCCATCAATCCCGTTATCAAGTACTTTATTTAGCGATTTATCATTTGTGTTAGCAAATAATTGATCTTAAATAAATTCGGTTAAACTTTTGTGACAATTTGTATTTACAAAAACTAATTTTATAGAAGTGCCTAATATATTTTTATCATCTGTCACATCTCTAAAAAGTATAGAACATTAAAACTAAATAACAAATTAATATAAAAGACATTCTACTTTTACCAAAACTACTTCTACTATTACTACTCAATCTACTTCCACTACAACTCTACTACTACTACTACTCAAACTACTTCCACTACAACTCTACCACTACTACTACCACTACTACTACTACTACTACTACTACTACTACTACTACTACTACTACTACTACTACTACTACTACTACTACTACTACTACTACTACTACTACTACTACTACTTCTACTACTACTACTACTACTAACACTACTACAACTACTATTACTACAGCTACTTCTATTACTACTGTTACTTCTACCACTACAACTTTTACTACTAATACTACTACTACTATTTACTACTTCCAACTACTACTACTTTTACTACTAATACTAATAATTTCAACTACTACTACTTTTACTACTAATACTACTACTACTATTTACTACTTTTACTACTAATACTTCTACTACTATAATACTACTACTACCACTACTTCAACTATAACCACTTCTGCAACTACTGTTACTAATACTTATAATGCTACTAGTACTAGTATAAATTTTACTACTACTAGTACTACTACTACTACTACTACTACTACTACTACTACTACTACTACTACTACTACTACTACTACTACTACTACTACTACTACTACTACTACTACTTCTACTACTACTAATACTACTACTACTACTACTACTACTACTACAACTACTACTACTACTCCTACTATGACTTCTAACATTACTGTTATCATTATTACTACAACCACAACTACATACCACTACTATAACAACAACTACTACTGTTACAACTTTTACTACCACTACTACTACTGTTACTACTCCTACTACTTCAAATACTACTACTACTACTACGACTGCTAACACTTTTACTACTACGACTCTAATTACTACTATTTCTACTACAACAAATACATATAATGATAAAACTGCAAAAACAAGAACAACAACTACTATTACTACATTCACTAAACTAATCCTACAACTACAGTTTCTACTACTACTTCTTCTACTACTACTACTACTACTACTACTACTACTACTACTACTACTACTACTACTACTACTACTACTACTACTACTACTACTACTACTACTACTACTACTATTATTACTCTTACTACTACTACTACTACTACTACTACTACTACTACTACTACTACTACTACTACTACTACTACTTCTACTACTACTACTACTACTAACACTACTACAACTACTATTACTACAGCTACTTCTATTACTACTGTTACTTCTACCACTACAACTTTTACTACTAATACTACTACTACTATTTACTACTTCCAACTACTACTACTTTTACTACTAATACTAATAATTTCAACTACTACTACTTTTACTACTAATACTGCTACTACTATTTACTACTTTTACTACTAATACTTCTACTACTATAATACTACTACTACCACTACTTCAACTATAACCACTTCTGCAACTACTGTTACTAATACTTATAATGCTCCTAGTACTAGTATAAATTTTACTACTACTAGTACTACTACTACTACTACTACTACTACTACTACTACTACTACTACTACTACTACTACTACTACTACTACTACTACTACTACTACTACTACTACTTCTACTACTACTACTACTACTACTACTACTACCAGAGGCGGCGTTAAGGTAGGGCCTGGTTGGGCGATGGCCTAGGGTGCCGAATATAAAGGGGCGAAACTAATTGGTTATTTTACCCTTTGTCTTTTTATGGATGGGGTTAAATTGAGCTAGGGGCGCCGTAGAAATCTCGTCCAGGGCGCTGGTAGTGCTAAAACCGGCACTGACTATTACTACTACTACTACTTCTACAACTACTGCTTTAACTGCTACTATTACTACTACTAATACTACTACTACTTTTACTACTACTACTACTACTAATACTAATACTATTACCTCTTCTACTACTGTTAATACTACAACTGCCATTAGCTTTACTAATACTACTTCTATTTTCGTACCTCTACTTTTTCAAAACGAGTTATTGAATTTTACACTAAATTGTTTTATTACTTTTTTTAACTTAATATTTTATTTTACTCTCTATTTATAATCAAAGTTAAAGCTTTAGTAAATTTAATTTAATTTAAAAACTTTATTTTAAGTTGATTTTTACAAGATAGTTTGAGTTAACACTTAAATTAATTTAGATCAACACATTTAACTTTACAGGCAGTACACTCACATAAAAATGTCATGAAATAAATTGCAATTATTTCTTAAAATAAAAAAATGAAAATTTACTATTGTTTTAACTAAAAAAAAATTTATGTATATATTTACGTATTTTTATATAAAAGTGTATTACTATAAATATATATATGTATATATATATATATATATATATATAGTATTACAATTTTAACTAAAGATATATGTCAGTATAAAAAATACAAAACTTTTAAAACGACAAACTTTGCAAATGTAATCAATACCATAACAATTCTTGATATGTTTTTCGAACACCTCAAGACTTTTTGCGGACATGGTCTCATCATTTAGAGTGTTCCAGATATTGTTCAGCATGAATCATTATGTATGGAGCCTTCAGGAGGTAGAATGGGTTTTTTGCTACAACGGATTTTATTCGTAAGGTTTTTTATAGTAAAAAGGTTTCTTATAAATATTGGAGTTAGACGATTAAAAGATTTAAAAATTTCAATCATAAGAAATCTTAAATTTCTTAGATGGATTCTTGGACTATTATTATTAAGTTCAAAAAAGCATTTAATATCTTTTAATTAAAGTGACAAATAAAAATTGGTTTTGTCTTACCTTTAAAAAAAAACCCTCTGTAAACGTCGATTTCTTTTCTTTAATTTTTGATTTTGTCTTATATAAATTTGTTATGGCTGTACATTATTCAGTATGTTTTCAAAAATCATATCGAACAGAAGAAACACTAAATGACATGATAAATTCGATAAAATGAAAAACTTAATTTTTAGAACAATATTTGCACCTAACTTTGTTTGCTAATAGATAATTGAGTTCTGATTCTACACTATAAAAAATTTCGGCCAAATCTTGTCTTTAATTTAATGAAGTCCATCAATCCCGTTATCAAGTACTTTATTTAGCGATTTATCATTTGTGTTAGCAAATAATTGATCTTAAATAAATTCGGTTAAACTTTTGTGACAATTTGTATTTACAAAAACTAATTTTATAGAAGTGCCTAATATATTTTTATCATCTGTCACATCTCTAAAAAGTATAGAACATTAAAACTAAATAACAAATTAATATAAAAGACATTCTACTTTTACCAAAACTACTTCTACTATTACTACTCAATCTACTTCCACTACAACTCTACTACTACTACTACTCAAACTACTTCCACTACAACTCTACCACTACTACTACCACTACTACTACTACTACTACTACTACTACTACTACTACTACTACTACTACTACTACTACTACTACTACTACTACTACTACTACTACTACTACTACTACTACAACTATTACTGCTACTAATGCTAGTACTAATATTCCTACCTTTACATTTTTAGGACGATGTTTTCATTTTAAAACTGAAACACTATTTATATTTTGCTTTTTTTTTTATTTGTTGTAAAAAATAAAGCATACGTAAATTCAAACAAACGTTATATATCTTTTTAACCACTAAAGTGGCAAACTGTACAGCAAATCACGAAAGTTAAAAAAATTACAGAATTTTAAGATCTTGTCTTCGGTCTTATTGAATAAAAATCTAACGGAAATAGATATCAAAATGATTTTTTTTTTCAGTTTGTTAAACAAGTTATTTGTTAATAGAATAAAGAAAAGTAGATTTTGATTTATAACTGTTTACTCAAAAATTTCATGAAAAGGTAGATGATGCAAATTAGGAGGTGTCACAAAAGTTTAACCAAATTTATTTAAGATCAATTATTTGCTAATTAAAAAATAAATCCGTTGCGAAAATTGTTTTTATTTTTAAACAAAGTTAAAATGAGTAGTTTACAATCAAAAAACTTATCTTAGCATCATCAGGTAGTTTTTAACTCATTAAAAATCAACTTGAAAAATTGTAAATTTCAAATTAATTTCAATTGCGTGCAATTGGGTCGAAAACCAGTATCTGGTGAGATCAAGTAGCAAGTTATTGGTATTGCGAGTACAAAAAGTCACTCAAACGTTCAAATGGGTAAAATACTTAACGTTTCTGAATATTGCGTTTGAAAAACCATCAAAACTTGGGAACTTACCAAGGACGTCTTCGACACACCGCGTACTGGTAGACCATCCAAACTCGGCAACCGTGACAAATGTGGTATCTTCAGAATGAGCAGAGAAAACCCCACACTCAGCTACAAAAAGTTAACACAAATCTTCAATGAGTCAAAAAATAATCACAAAGTTAGCAGAGAGCTTGTGAGATGAACATTGTTGGACAAGGTTTTGAAACGTACATAGCTGCTAGAAAACCTATTCTTTCAATCACGGAAAAACGTGAACAACGATGGTGGTCCAAAGAAAGGCCGGACTAGTCTGTAGAACAGTGGACAAAAGTTATTTGGAGTAATCAAGCTGATTTTTAAGTCGTAAACCGAAAGGGAAAAATCTATGTCAAAAGATTTGCAACTGAGAAATATTCAGACAGGTTTTTGCTACATTATCGACGATAGAGGCAGTGGAGGTTCGGCTGGCATCTGGAGATGTTTTTCTCACAAAAGTATAGGCTTCTGTAAGCTGTACAAAGGCTAAATTATTCAATACATCTACAAGAATACATTGGAAACCTGTTTAGTTCCATCAATCAGATACTTGTATGGCAAAAGCCAGCAATTCATCTTTTAACAAGACGGGGCTTCAGCTCACACAGCTCACTCAATCAAAAACTACTTTTTGAAAAAAAAGTTCAATGTAGTGCCCTGGTGCCCTAGATCACCAGATCTTAAGTCAATTGAAAATATTTGGTCTTAAATTGACAATCAACTGACATACCATAAAATTAAATCAATTCAGCATTTGAAGCAATTTTTAAAAAATTACTGGCTGAAGGTTCATCGCATGATGTGCATAAAATTAGTTAAATTAAGGCATAAGCGAGTTATTCTTTGCTATAAAAACAAAGGAAGACACTTTAAATATTAGTTTTGCTTCTTTTTTCAATTTCATTCAAATGTTGCAATTCGTTTAAACTTTTATCTTTCTCATTTTTCCTATATGAGTTTTTGCAATTGTTTTTTTCTAAATATTAAAATTTTTATAATATGTTTATATTCATTTTAAAGCTAATTACTTTTTGTTAAATAAATAAAAAAAAATTAACTCGATACATTTTAGATATTTTTTTTATTTGCAAAAACCAAACATACTTAATAAAAACTCTGCAATCGTTAAACTTTCCTAAATAAATGTATTATATAATCTTAAATTAGTTTACAATGTTTTTGTTTTTTTTGCCTCATTTATATTTGCTGTAGCAGAACATTTTTCAGTACTTTATCAAAAAAACAAAAACAAACAAACAGTAAAATCAGGGAAACACAAGGTAAAGTTATAATTAGGAAATAAAATAGTTCCATAATAATATATGTACTTACCTTTGTTTTTGTTTGTTAATAATTCCTTAATTTCTGATTCTAAATTTTTAAATATTTTTGGCAAAATCTCGTCTTTAAATTGATCAAGTCCTTTCATCCCTTTAACAAGTATTGCATTTAGCAACATGTCATTTTCGTCAGTATAATTTGAAGTTACAAAAATTGACTTTAAGGAAGTGCTTAAATCCATTTTATCATCTGTTTCCTCTAAATAAAGAATAGAAAATAAAACTTAACAAAATTTAATTATAAGAAATCAATAATCTTCTTGTACTACTACTACTACTACTGCTACAACTACTACTACTAACGCTACTGCTATTGTTCCTACACTTACAGATTTAGGACGATGTTTTCATCTTAAAACTAAAACTTTTTCAACATTGTTTTTTATTTTTATTATGATTTTTTTTATATTACTTGTAAAAAGTAAAGACACGTATTTTCAAAGAAACGTTAGAAATCTTTATAATCACTAAAGTGGCAAACTGTATCATATATTCTTCAATTTGTTTTCTTTTTTTTTTTCTATTTTGTTTAACTTATATTTGTTTTGGCCGAAGTATAGTCAGAACTATTTCGAAAAAACAAAGCAAAAAAAAACACAATATAAACAGTGGTATACTAGATTAATTATTATTAGAAAAACTAATAGTTCCAGATTAATATTTGTATTTACCATTATTTTTGTTTTTTAGAAACTCTTAAAATCATGATTCTAAACTATTGAATATTTTTAGCAAAATTTCGTCTTTAATTTAATGCAGTCCATCGATTTCTATATTAAATATTGCAATTAGCAACATGTTATGTTCGTCAGCATAAACCGACAAAAATTGATTTTATAAAAAGGCTTAAAACTTTTTTATCATCTGTTTTCTCTTTAGAAAGAATAAAACAAAAAACTTGAAAAAAATTTATTTATAAGAAGTCAATATTCTTCTCGCACTATAACAAATACTACTACAACCAATTCTACCACTACTACTACTACTTCTACTTCTACTACTACTACTACTACTACTACTACTACTACTACTACTACTACTACTACTACTACTACTACTACTACTACTACTACTACTACTACTACTACTACTACTACTACTACTACAACACTACTACTACTAATACTACTACTACAACTACTACTACTACTACTACTACTACTACTACTACTACTACTACTACTACTACTACTACTACTACTACTACTACAACTGCTACTAAAACTTCATATAACATTTTTGTTATTTATTTTTTGTTTTTTTTTAAATTATTTGCAAAAAATACACAAAAACGTATATTCAAACAAACTTTAGAAATCTTTGTATTTTTTTGAGTAGCAATCTGTATTAAATATTCTACAATACGTTTTCTTCGTTTATTTTCTATTTTTTCTTATTTCTATTTTTTTAACCGAACATTTGTCATTACTTTATCAAAACAAGACACAAAAAACAACAAAAAACAAAAGCGGAAACATGATATACTAGGTTAAATATTATAAGAAAAACCAATAGTTTAGAATAATATTTGTACCTACCTTTATTTTTGTTATTAAATAATTCTTTAAGTTTTGATTCTAAACTTCTAAAAATTTTGGGCAAAATCTCGTCTTTATATTGATAAAGTTCATCAATCCCTTTTTTAAGTAATGCATTTAACAACTCATCATTTTTGTCAGTATAATTTGTCATTACAAAAATTGATTTTATAGATGTGCTAAAATCCTTTTTATCATCTGTTTCCTCTATATAAAGAATAGAACATAAACATGAACAAAATTTAATTATAAGAAATCAATAATTTTCTACTGCTAATAATAATACGGCTACAAACACTACTATCACTTTTACCACTACTACTACTACTACTACTACTACTACTACTACTACTACTACTACTACTACTACTACTACTACTACTACTACTACTACTACTACTACTACTACTACTACTACTACTACTACTACTACTACTACTACTACAACTACTACTACTACTACTACTACTACTACTACTACTACTACTACTACTACTACTACTACTAATAGTTATTTTTTTTTTTAAAGTGTAAAGTGCATTGTGCAAGTTTTTTAAAAGAAAGTGAAAAAGTTATTTTCAAAGGTAAGTATAGTACATATTATGTGATTTCTTTTCCTAAATTTTACTTTCTTTTTTTTTATTTTGTTTTTTTTTTCCTCATGTTATCTTTTAATTTTAAATAGCATGTCTTTTGTTTGAAAGCACTTCAAAAGGGTAACGGGCAACAAAGATAAACCACGCTTTAACGTAGACTTGGGCAATCGAAAGTGTAGTGCTATTCTCAATTGTGCTGGAAGTTCAACGAAGGGTTTGATAGAACATCTAAAGCGTGTTTATCAGATACTTGATCTATTGAAATCTTGACCGACAACTAGCAACCAAGCTCAACCAAGCACATGCAGCACTGACAATCCTCCAGTAAACTTGGCAAAAGCTGATGACAGATTTTACTAGAGCATTGTTTGAGGAAACCATTTCTAAAGAAGTTTCTTTAAATGGATTGAACTTCGAACAGATCGTAAACTCAGATATAATAGTAGAGCATGTGAAAGAGAAGTTTCCAACAAAAAACTTTCCTTAGAATGGATCTGGTGTTACAACGACTGTTCGAGGTTTTCATGAAGACATCAAGGCTAAAATAAAATTGTGTACTCAAACTCATCTAGCTGAAAGACAGTTCTTTTCAACAACCCTTGATAAATGGACTTCTACTGCAGGGCGACGTTTTTTAAACATTATTCTTTATTATTTTGAAAATGGTGTTGATAAAGAAATCAATTTGGGCATGGTTTCAATTTCTGAAAATGCAACTGCTCTTAACATCAAAAAATTAGTAAGTTGATATTATAATCTTTTTCTTTTTTTATGTTTATCATCATTTTTTTTTTATTAACAGTTCAAAGCAAGAATAATGGAATTTGGCTTGGATCCAGAGAAACATATTGTTGGCACTTCAGGTGATGGTGCGAGCGCTATGATATCATTTGGTTCTATGATCGCATCAAAATACGTCCAATGCAGTGATCATGGAATTCATCTGTGTGTTACTAAAGTTCTTTATCTAAAGAAACAGTCTGCAGATGCTCCAGTGGATGACAACGAAAATGATGACTTTTTCGTTGAGTGTGGGAATGAAGATGAACCTGATGAAGATGTACCTGATGCCGGCATGGAAACATGATTCAGACGATGAAAAGGAGGCCGATTCACTTCAAATGGTTTTCGCTTATCAATTGACGATCACCAAATTGAGAAAAATCGTGAGCCTCTTCCATTGATCGTCGGTCAAAAATGAACTTCTTCAAAAAATTTGTAAAAAGGATGAACAACGGGAGCAAACTTAAGCTCAAGTTAGATTCAAAGACTCGTTGGGGCAGCCTTCATGATGCTTTCGATAGGTTCTTGAAGTTACTTAGACCTGTGAAGAAAGCTCTGAACCAGAGGGAGATTGACAAAACCTACTAATGGGCATATATCGACTCAAAAAGATTGGAGGAGCTGGTAGAAGATCTGAGTCCAGGGAAGTTGGCAATTCAATTTTTGTCAAAGAAATCAGTAAATCTCATCGATTGCAACACAACTATCAAGTTTCTCTTTGGCAATTTAGAAATGCATGATTATCAGCTCTCGCAGGACATCTTCTTGGCTATCAAAGAGAAAATCAATCAACACAGACACGACGTTCTTCAATCACTCATCCTTTACTTGCACGACATCAACAGCATCAATGGGCCTAATCACTTTGCTACGTCGACTGTTGCAGCTATGAGCAAACTTGCAGTGAAACTGACGGAAAGACTCTTCAGTACTGGAAATGATGATTGTGTGGAGCAAACTGAACCGCAAGAAGAACCATCAGCTTCAACATCACAGAAGGTTCAAAGAAGTTTAGCTGAGCAAGTGACACTTGCCTTAAAAGCTTCAAGAGAGGTCACCAACAAGCAGGCAGGCAAAGTTATTGACTACAAAAAAGAGATCCAGATGTATGCGAAGACAAAAGTATGCTAAACAAATCTGGATAGACTTTTCAAGGGACTAAAGACAATACAAGCAACATCGGAAGCGCCAGAACGTCGTTTATCGAAAGCAAATATTATTGTGAGCAAAGTTCGCAACTGTCTTTGTTGTGAGAACATTTATACTATATCTATTCTTAAATGTTGATTCCAAAACAAATTAATAAAAGAGATTTGAACATACATTTTGAGTTCTTTGTTATGTTTTTTATATTTTTTCATTAAAAACTTCAGTTTTGAAAATAAAAATAAAGTTTCAAAGCACGTTCGCGTTAACGGTATTTCCCGGGAATATGCTTTTTCAATCCAGATACTCCCGAAATTGAAACTCCCGGAAACTTGAGGATCACAAACTACTAAAACTTCTACTCCTACTCCTACTACTAATACTCCTACTACTACTACATATACAACTACTACTCCTACTACTACTCCTACTACTACTACTTCTACTACTACTACTACTACAAATACTACTACTACTACTACTACTACTACTACTACTACTACTACTACTACTACTACTACTACTACTACTACTACTACTACTACTACTACTACTACTACTACTACTACTACTACTATTACTACTACTACTACAACCACTACTACTAATACAACTACTACTACTACTATTACTACTAGTAACGTCATTGCTATTAATTCTACCCTTACATATTTAGGCGGATGTTTTTATTTTAAACAAAAACTTTTTCTAACATTTTTATTATTTACATAATGATCATTTTATATTATTTGCATAAGCATAAAAACCAACGATTTCAGAATAGTGATAAAACCTACCTTTATTTTTGTTTTTTAATAACTCTTTAAGCTCTGATTCTAAACTTTTAAATATTTTTGGCACAATTTCATCTTTAACTTGATAAAGTCCATCGATTCCATCATTTAGTATTGCATTTAGCAACTTATCATTATCGTCAGTGTAATTTGACGAAACAAAAATTGATTTTATAGAATTTTTTGAATCATTTTCATCATCTGCTTCCTCTATATAAAGAAAAACATAAAAAATAATCAAAATTTAATTATAATTAATCAAAAATCTTCTTGTATTACTTCTTTTACTACATCAAACACTACTATTACTACTACTACTACTACTACTACTACTACTACTACTACTACTACTACTACTACTTCTACTACTACTACTACTACTACTACTACTACTACTACTACTACTACTACTACTACTACTACTACTACTACTACTACTACTACTACAACTACTACTACTACTACTACTACTACTACTACTACTACTACTACTACTACTACTACTACTGCAACTACTACTACTACTACTACTACTACTACTACTACTACTACTACTACTACTACTACTACTACTACTACTACTTCTCTTACTACTACGACTACTATTACTACTACTTTTACTACTAACGCTAAAACTACTATTCCTACATGTATATTTTAAATTCAATGTTTTTATTTTTAAATTAAAACATTTAAAAATTGTTTTTTTATTTTTAATACGACTCTTTTGATATTATTTGCAAAAATTCATAACACTTATATTTGAGCAAACGATAGAAATCTTTTTAATCACTTAAGTGGCAAACTGTAAAACTTAATCTTTAATTTGTTTCGATTATTATATTTTATATTGACTTGTTTAAATTCCATTTAGCGGAACATTTGTCCGTAACTTATTAAAAAAAATAAAGAAATTAAAAAATAAAAAAATTAAAGCTTTATGCTAAAATAATTATTATTAAAAAAACCAATTATTTTAGACTAATATTTGAACATCTCTGTATTTTCGTATTTTAATAATAATTAAAATTCTGTAAAAGTTACACTTTTAAATAAATTTGGTTTAACCTCGTCATTGAATTGATGAAGTCCAACGATTCAATCATTATATAATGCATTGATCAACTAATCATTTTCGTCAGTGTAATATGACGTTACAAACACTGAGTTTTTGTGATTCTTACATTCTTTTTGTTATCGGTTTTCTCTATGTTTAGAAAGGAACATATAACGTAAAAAAAATTAATAATAAAAAATCAAAATTTTTCTTATACTCCTACTAATACAACATCAAACACAAATGCAACCGCTACTACAACTACTACTACTTTTACTACTACTACTACTACTACTACTACTACTACTACTACTACTACTACTACTACTACTACTACTACTACTACAACTACTACTACTACTACTATTACTACTAGTAACGTCATTGCTATTAATTCTACCCTTACCTATTTAGGCGGATGTTTTTATTTTAAACAAAAACTTTTTCTAACATTTTTATTATTTACATAATGATCATTTTATATTATTTGCATAAGCATAAAAACCAACCATTTCAGAATAGTGATAAAACTTACCTTTATTTTTGTTTTTTAATAACTCTTTTAGCTCTGATTCTAAACTTTTAAATATTTTTGGCACAATTTCGTCTTTAACTTGATAAAGTCCATCGATTCCATCATTTAGTATTGCATTTAGCAACTTATCATTATCGTCAGTGTAATTTGACGAAACAAAAATTGATTTTATAGAATTTTTTGAATCATTTTTATCATCTGCTTCCTCTATATAAAGAAAAACATAAAAAATAATCAAAATTTAATTATAATTAATCAAAAATCTTCTTGTATTACTTCTTTTACTACATCAAACACTACTATTACTACTACTACTACTACTACTACTACTACTACTACTACTACTACTACTACTACTACTACTACTACTACTACTACTACTACTACTACTTCTCTTACTACTACGACTACTATTACTACTACTTTTACTACTAACGCTAAAACTATTATTCCTACATGTATATTTTAAATTCAATGTTTTTATTTTTAAATTAAAACATTTAAAAATTGTTTTTTTATTTTTAATACGACTCTTTTTATATTATTTGCAAAAATTCATAACACTTATATTTAAGCAAACGATAGAAATCTTTTTAATCACTTAAGTGGCAAACTGTAAAACTTAATCTTTAGTTTGTTTCGATTAATATATTTTATATTGACTTGTTTAAATTCCATTTAGCGGAACATTTGTCCGT
>NC_088929.1:11650000-11652500 GCF_038396675.1 Hydra vulgaris
TGGCAAACTGAATTATTTAACCTTTAGTTTGTTTTCTTTGTTGTTTTTATTTTGTCGTATTTATACTTAACTCAGATAAACATTAATTAGTAATATTTCATATTAAATATTAGAAGTAGCAAAACAGTATTTTATATTAAGGAAAAATATTGTATGAAGAATACAAGTTTTAAAAGAATATATGTAGCTACCTTTTTTTTTGCATAATAATACTACTTCAAGTTCTAATTCTAAACGTCTAAAAACTTTTGGCAAAATCTTGACTTTAAATTGATAAAGTCTATTGATCCCATCATTAGGAATTGCATTTAGCAACTTATCATTTTCGTCAGTGTAATTTGACGTTACGAAATTTGATTTTAAAGAAGCTCAAAAATCCTTTTTGTCATTTGTTTCCGTTATTTATAGAAAAGAACATAAAACTTACACAAATTAACTATAAGAAATCAAAAACCTTCTCGTACTACTACAATTACTACATCAAACAATATTACCACTACTACTACAACAACAACTTCTACAACAGCTACTACTACAACTACTACTACTACTACTACTACTACTACTACTACTACTACTACTACTACTACTACTACTACTACTACTACTACCACCACTACTACATCTACTACTACTACTACTACTACTACTACTACTACTACTACTACTAGTACTACTACTATAACTACTATTACTACTTCTAATGCTACTACTAATATTCCTAGTAATGCTAGTATTCCTGCAACTACTGGCACTATTAGTAACACTACCACTACTTCCACAACAACTACTACAATGACTATTATTGCTACTAACGCTACTACTAATAATCTAACTAATTCTACAACTACTACTACTCTTAATACTACTGCAACAATAACTCTTACTACTACTACTACTACTACTACTACTACTACTACTACTACTACTACTACTACTACTACTACTACTACTACTACTAGTACTACTACTACTACTAGTACTACTACTAATTTTACCAATACTTCTTCTACTACTACTACTACTACTACTACTACTACTACTACTACTACTACTACTACTACTTCTACTACTACTACTACTACTACTACTACTACTACTACTACCACTACTACTACTACTACTACTACTTCTACTACTACTACTACTACTACTACTACTACTACTGCTACTACTACTACTTCTACTACTACTACTACTACTACTACTACTACTACTACCACTACTACTACTGCTACTACTACTACTTCTACTACTACTACTACTACTACTACTACTACTACTACTACTACTACTACTACTACTACTACTACTACTACTACTACTACTACTACTACTACTACTACTACTACTACTACTACCACTACTACTACTACTACTACTACTTCTACTACTACTACTACTACTACTACTACTACTACTACTGCTACTACTACTACTTCTACTACTACTACTACTACTACTACTACTACTACTACTACTACCACTACAACTACTGCTACTACTACTACTTCTACTACTACTACTACTACTACTACTACTACTACTACTACTACTACTACTACTACTACTACTACTATTATATCTGCTACTACTACATTTACTACTAATGCTACTACTAACAAAACTGCTTATAATACTCTTCTTAATAAAACAACTACTACTTCTACTATTTTTACAAAAACTACTACTACTACTTACGCTACAACACTTATTTCTACTTTTACATTTTTAAGACAAAGTTTTTATTTTAAAACTAAATTATAATTACCTTTTTTTTTTTTCTATTACGATTGTTTTTATTTAATTTGTAAACACTCATAACACATATAATCAAAGGAACGACAAAAATCCATATATTTACCCAAAGTGGCATTCAGTATGAAATATTCTTCAATTTTTTTTTTTCGTTTTTTTCCTATTATGTTTTATTTAAATTTAACTTGGCCGAACATTAGTCAATGCTTTAATCATAAAAAAAAAAAAAAACAACAACAAAAGTGATATAGTAGGATAATTAATATTAGAAAAAAAAACAATTTTAAAATAATATTTAAACTTTTATTTGTTTTTGTCTTTTATTAATTCTTAAAGTTCTGATACTAAACTTTTAAATATTTTTAACAAAATCTCGTCTTTTAATTGACGAAACCTATCGATCCCTTTATTAAGTATTGCATTAAGCAACTTGTCCTTTTTGTCAGTGTAGTTTGGCGTTACAAGAATTGATTTTATAAATGACTTTAGGTTTTTTTTATCATTTGTTTCCTTCAAATAAAGAAAAAAATATAAATCATAAACCAATAATTAGTTATGAGATATCAATAATCTTCTTGTACTACTGTAAATACTATTACAAACACTACAACACTACTACTACTATCACTACTATGTCAACAACAACTAAAATTATTCTTACTACTGCTTATGTTTTTACTCCGACTACTCCTGATTCTACTAATACAACTACCTCTACTTCTTCTACAACTACTACAAACTA
>NC_088929.1:11667500-11687500 GCF_038396675.1 Hydra vulgaris
TAATACGTATTTCTTAATCTGTATCTATGCGTTTTATTACTTATTTAAACTTGCAAAATATATTTCATGGTTAAAATACGTATTTTTAGGCATTTTAAAATAAGGTTTTCATTTTTTTCATCGGTTACCGTTAGTTAAATATGGCCAACACGCTTTGCTTTTTTATATAAACGAGCAGATTCAGAAAGTTTAGAATTTATTATTTAGATTGTCAGTACATCACTTTTATGAATTTTTATAAGTTGTTATTTAAAAAAAAATGGGAATTAAAATTATAGTTTTAGGGAATTTTTGGTGAAATAAAAGCAATCTTTTTATGTCATAAATTACGATATTATTTTATCTTTTTAATACAAAATTTGCATTCAAAAGTGTTAAATACTGACATTGTGACAATGCAGTATATACAATGGTTGTATATATGCTGAATGTAAGTTTAACTTCTAAATTAAGTTTTTTTATTTCTTTATATTTTATATTTATTTAGTATTTTATATTTAGGTTTTTTATTAAAGAATGTTCAATATATAAAAGTTTTACATTTTGAAATATAAATACTAAGTAAACTATATAATGTACCATGAAGAGTTAATTTTCGATATATATATATATATATATATATATATATATATATATATATATATATATATATATATAATGATTACTTTTAATAATAAAAAATTATTTAAACTTCCATATTGTTGTTACATTAGTATTTATGTTCGAATAATTTAATCAAGTAACAAATATTAAATAACATGTCTTCTTCAAGAAATATTCGTAGAAAAGTTGCCATTGCAGTCAGTAGCTGTTTGAATATAATATACGGTTTGTTTTATTAATAGACTCAAATGCTTTGATATAAAAATTTTTTTATTTATCAGTGTTATTATTTATATTAGTAGCTATTAGGGGTTTTATTTAAAGTATTATGTTTTATATTATTATTGGTGTTACTTTTTTAACTGTGTTTACCATTAATTAGGATATCAATATGAAGATTCATATTTGGAGAAGTCTGATAACCTAATTTTTGATTCCAATTTTTCAATTTCAGAATCTATTTCAGATTTTGAGCCTTCATTATGTTCTTCAAGTGATGAAGTTTCTACCAGCAGTGATTCTGGAAATAAAAATCCAAGTGAATTTGAGTTGCTAATTAAGTTACGGGATTTTGCAATTGAAAAAAATATGCCTTTTTCAACAATAGATAAACTGTTATTGATTTTAAAGCCTTATCATCCTCATTTGCCAAAGTGTTTCAAAACCTTATTGAACTTAAAACCTGCAACAATTAGAAATGTATCTAATGGCGAACTTTTGTATCTTGGTGTTGAACCATTTCTACAAACACTAAGCGTTTCTAGCCCATCAATTATATCTGTGCAATTTAATATTGATGGTCTTCCACTTTATAACAGTTCTGAAATATCATTTTGGCCTATTTTAGTAAAAAAAGTTAGTGATTCAATGTCACCAAAAGTTGTTGCCATTTTTTGTGGAAAAGGAAAACCCAATTTACATGAATCTTTTTCCAAATTTGTGACAGAAATAAGTTATATTAAAACTAATGGTGTTATAATCAACTCACAATTATGCAGTATTCATATAACTAATTTTGTATGTGATGCCCTTGCACGTGCATTTATTAAGTGCATAAAGTACCATTCAGGCTATTTCAGCTGTGATAAGTGCACTGTAGAGGGTGAGTGGCATAGCAAGGTTGTATTTTTAGAAACAGATGCACCCCTCAGAACATTAGAAAGTTTCATTTCGAAAGAAGATGATAGTCATCATAACGGGGAGACACCTTTATTGGGAATTCCTATTCATCCGATTAATAGCTTTCCAAATGACTATATGCATTCTGTATGTTTGGGGGTTGTACGAAGACTTCTGAATTTTTTGTCTTCTGGACCATTCAGTGTCAAGTTATCTTCACAATCACTAAAAACTATATCAGCTCGCCTAATCCATATTTCGTCATTCTTTCCTTCCGATTTTAACAGACGGCCTCGTTTATTAGAGAATATGAAGAAGTGGAAAGCTACAGAATTCCGATCATTTCTCCTTTATTCAGGGCCTATTGTTTTGTGTGATATTCTTAGTCAACCAGTTTATAAGCATTTTCTTATTTTACATAGTTCAATATTTTTATTAAGTAGATCTCAAGAACCCGAAGTTATTAATTTTTGCGGTGAGCTGTTTAAAATGTTTGTTACAAAGGCTATTACCTTGTATGGAAAATCATTAATGACATATAATGTGCATTCTCTTATACATCTCCACAACGACTGTTTGCAATATGGATCCCTTGGCAATTTTTGTGCTTTTCCCTTTGAAATTGCTCTAGGACGCTTAAAAAGAAGAATTTGAAGTGGGTATTTGCCTCTTCAGCAAATTGCTTCCAGACTTGCTGATTACAAAGCTGAACATTCACAAAAAATGCATACTGATGGAGTTTTTCTTCAACATTGTGGCGACCATTACCAAATCATGGTAATTTTTTACAATATAAAGTCTGCTATTCCAAAAATAAAAGGTTTTCAAGTGGTTTGCGTGATAGCTCGGTAATGATTGAACACAAATGTTATCAAATTGTTAATATCTTAGCAGAAGATTTAAGAAATCCATTACTCTTAGCCAGACATTTTACATTTTTTATTTTTTTATTTTTGGTGTATATTGCTTACAATTACTTTTATTTGTGCAGATTTAGCAGTTTATTATGTAAAATTGTTTACTGCAAATTCGTTATTTCTTTATTGTAAAGTTTAAATTTACAGAAAAGGCTGCTCTTGATCATATAACTTGAGTTACATTTACTTAATTATATATTACT
This sequence comes from Hydra vulgaris, assembly GCF_038396675.1. Lineage (NCBI taxonomy): Eukaryota > Metazoa > Cnidaria > Hydrozoa > Anthoathecata > Hydridae > Hydra > Hydra vulgaris. The sequence continues at coordinate 11,670,343 of NC_088929.1, forward strand.
CAACTTTTTGTCTATATATCAGAGTTAGACATTACAATTGTTATGTCTAACTCTGATATATATAGACAAGAAATTGAGTAATATATATTTAAGTGAATGTCTGTTTTAAATTTTTTTTTTTAGTATTTACAATTTTCATTCATTAAAGATGTCTTATGCAGTTGTTGTTTTTAATAATGACAATGAAGTGGCAACAGTGTCCAGCAAGTGGTTTAAAGCTTCTGGGTGTGTTTTGGGGTCCAATTGTAGAGTAGGTAAAAAACTCCAAAACATGTTGTCAAACCACAAGGAATCAGAAGCTGATTGGATTTCCTATGAAGTACGAGTGTTGTCCAGCAACATAGGTATGTTTATTACTGTCAATGTTATTGTAAAAATATCATTTTACCAAAGGAGAATGTTTTGTGAATTTATGTGACAGTCTAATTTATTATCTTTGTTATTTTAATTTTCTAGGATCTCTCAAATCAGCAAAAGAAAAGGAGCGACTGTCTGAGGAAAACTCTGATCTAAGTTTGGCCGAAGATGCCAGTCGAGTTGTATATGCTCCTAGCAGATTTAATAGTCAAGAATTTTCCCACCCACCAGCCAAAATCAGAAAAATTATTTCAAATTCACATACTAATCCCTCTCTTAACTATCCCTTGTTTCCAGTTACACCATCACTAGCATCTCGTCCGCCCTTAAATCAAACTTCAACGTTACTTCCTAGTAAGCTGGTTGTTTTGTTTTATTAAAATGAACATGTTTTGTTTATTGATTAGTTAATATACTATCTCTCTAAAATATGCATTCTTACTTATCGTTTTTTTTAGCTACTTCTAACTGCCAAACTACTTCACTTCTTAATTATCCCTTATTTCCGGATAAATCAGCACCAGTTTCTGAACTTTCATTTTCAAATTCCATTCAAACTCAAGCATCACTTCATTGTGAGTTTAAAAGTTATTTTTGATTGTTGATCGCAAATTTTATTTTATTATGACATGTTTTAAAAAGTGTTTTAATAAATGTATAAAAATTTAATTATTTATTTTAATTCATTCCGTATTAATCACAAATATTTTTAAAATTTTTCCTGCAATTACAGGTGGAGATATGATTTTATAATTTTCTCTGCAGTCGATGTTTGGCATTTATGTTATCAGGAAAATTTATACTTTTTTTTAATTAGGCAGTCTTCCTTGTGAACATCATTGTACCCATGTTGTTGCATGGTTTGAAAAATTGTTTCGAGAAATCCAGCAAATGCGCATAGAACAAGAAGCTATAAATCGACGTTTTCATCAACATTCACAATGTCAAATTGAAAATCAACATGAAGATAGCAATTTTTTAAATTGTCTTCCTCTGGACAGTGATCTTGATTTAGATCAGTTTAGCATGGAAATAGATGCTGACAAAGAAAAAAGAACTGCTCTGGTAAGTAAACTTTTATGATATTTTGTTTAGTCTTTCTATAGAAATTTTTTTTTTGTGGAAAAATGTGTTTATGCAACCATAACAATATAAATTAGTAGTACAAATTTTACTTGTTGTTTCAGATAAGTTATTTGCGAAAAAGGTCTGACACAAATGTGAACAAGACCATAATTAATATATTGAGGAGTTTGTTGAAAGATAATGTTCTTGGATGTTATTCAAGGGATGGGAAGAGTGGGAAAAAAAGTTTTGCTTTAGCAAAGGGAAATTTTGTTTCAATAATACAAGGTAACATATATCTAATTAATAATAGTTAAAAATTAATATTTATTAGTAATTATATATAATGTATATAATGATATTATTTTATATAATGATATTATAATGTATATAAGATTAATAATATTTGTTTGTGTGTACATATAATGTATATAATATCATGAATATAAAATTAATGATATTTATTATTATGTATATATAATGTATATAATATCATTTATTTATAACAATAAATACATGATACTAAGCCTATAATGTTAGATCAGCGCACACACATACCAGTGGGGAATAAAGAACTTTTTAGGATCTAAGACTATTTTAATGCAGGGTTCCCAGTTTCTAATAGTAGTTTGCGTTACTTTGATTATGATAAGTGTATTTATTTTTCGATCTGTTAAATTTAGATGTTATTTCAAAAGTTCATAAAGGCGTATCGATTGTCCAAATAAACGTTGCAATTTCGGAGCAATTAAAAAGACTAAATCAAAGGAATCGAAGTTCTCTACTTAAATCAGCTGAGGGAACAGCACCCGAAATGGCAGATATAGTTTAATAACTAACTATTGGATTAATGTTGAACTAAAATTTAAAAATACAGAACGTCTTGTTTTTTGTTATTAAGGCTTACAAGTTCTAAATATCCTTCTTACGTCCAAAGTTACAAATTATATTATAAATAATTACGATTAATATTTGTCTGTAACGACGTTCTAAAGATGCATATTTAACATAAAAAGTACTGTAAAAATACGATAAAAAAAAAGTATCAAGTAATAAAGTTCGTTAACGAAGTTACGTATATAATACGGAAAAAAGAAAGCAAAAAATACTTATCAATACGTTAAAAAAATAAGTATTAATACCGAAAAAAGATACGTATTTATTACACCCTACCAGCGGCCTAAAGTACCGTAATTAATACGAAAAAAAAAATACGAATACATACGTATTAAATACGTAAAATTTCGTTTGGTTTACTACATCCACAATTAATACTACCAATGCCACTATTCTAACTACACCTGGCTCTACAACTAATACAACAACAACTAATACCACTACTACTACTACTACTACTACTACTACTACTACTACTACTACTACTACTACTACTACTACTACTACTACTACTACTACTACTACTACTACTACTACTACTACTACTACTACTACTACTACTACTACTAAAACCACTAATATTACTACTAATGCTACTACTTCTAAAACTACTGGCTTTTCTACTACTAGCACCATTACTAATGTTGCTACTATTAACCCTACTAAAGCTTTTAATACTACTTCTACAACTACTACTACTACTCCCACTACTACTACTACTACTACCACTACTACTACTACTACTACTACTACTACTACTACTACTACTACTACTACTACTACTACTACTACTACTACTACTACTACTACTACTACCACTACTACTACTACTACTACTACTACTACTACTACTACTACTACTACTACTACTACTTACTACTGCTACAACTACTACTAATACTACTATTACTATTACTACTTTTACTGCTATTGCTACTACTACAAAAACTACTACTACTGCTCCTACTAATGCTACAACTACTACAATTATTACTACAACTACTACTACTACTACTACTACTACTACTACTACTACTACTACTACTACTACTACTACTATTACTACCACTACTTACGCTACAACTATTAATACTACATTTACATTACTAAGACAATGTTTTCATTTTAAAACTAAAACATTATTTTACAATTTTTTTTCTTTATAATTTGATTTTTTTTACGTTATTTGAAAAAACTTATGACACATATATTCAAGCAAATGACAAAAATCTGAATAATTACTAAAGTGGCATACTGTATCATATATTCTTAAATTTGTTTTTTTTTGTTTTTGATCTATTTTGTTTCAATTAAAGTTATTGGTCAAACATAAGTCAGTACTTTATCGAAAAAAAAAATTAAAAAAAAAATAGTAAGAAAAGTGATAAAGTATGATAATTATTATAAATAAAAACAAAAATTTTAAAACAATATTTGAACTTATATTGCTTTCGTTTTTTAAAAATTCTTTATGGTCTGATTCTTAACTTTTAAATGTTTTCAACAAATTATTGTTTTTTAATTGATGAAGCCTATTGATCCATATGCTAAGTACAACATTAGGCATTTTCGTCAGGGTAATTTGGTGTTAAAAGAATTAATTTATAAAAGTGTTTAGGTTCTTTTTATCATCTGGTTTCTTTCATATAAAGAATAGAAAAAAATCAAAAATAAAACTTAAGTACAATAAATCCGTAATTTTCTCGTACAACTGCGATCACCACTACAAATACTACACCACTACTTCTACTATTAACACTAAGTCTACCACTACTACAACTACTATTACTACTACTAATGCTGTTACTCCTACTACTCCTGATTCTACTTATACAACTACCACTACTACTACTGCAACTACAATTAATAAGACTGTTACTAATAATACGACTAATAAACTTACAAATGGTACTACAACTACTACAACTACTACTTCGATTATAACTACTACTTTTATTACTACTACTTATACTTCCTCATAACTACTACTACTTTTACAAATACTGCTAATATTACTAATGCTCCTACTAATATTCCTACCTTTACATTTTAAAAACGATGTTTGCATTTTAAAAAATAAAACATTTTATATCTTTTTTTTTTACTTTTATTTTATTTTTTTTACATTTCATTTAAAAATTTAGCATAAATAAAATAAAAAAACGTTGGAAATTTTTTTAACCAATAAAGTGGCAAACTGAATTATTTAACCATAAGTTTATTTTCTTTGCAGTTTTTGTTTTGTCTCATTTATATTTAATTCAGATAAACATTATTCAGTATTTTATCATTTTAAAATTTACAAATAGCAAGAGCAGTATAATAGTATAGAATAATATTATATGAAAAATACTAGTTTCAGATTTATATCTGTAACTACCTTGTTTTTTCGCTTGATAGTACTACTTCAAGTTCTGATTCTATACTTTTCAATACTTTTGGCAATATCTCGTTTTTATATCGATAAAGTCCATTGATTCCATTATTAAGCATTGCATTAAGCAACTTATAATTTTCGTCAGTGTAATTTGACGTTACAAAAATTGATTTTAAAGAAGTTCTTAAATCCTTTTCGTCATCTGTTTCCTCTATATATAGAAAAGAATATAAAACGTAAACAAATTACCTATAAGAAATTAAAAATCTTCTCGTACTACTACTAATACTACATCAAGCACTTAGGCCACTACTACTACTACAACTACTAATACAGCTAATACTACTACAAAAACTACAACTACTAATTTTACTACTACTACTACTACTACTACTACTACTACTACTACTACTACTACTACTACTACTACTACAGCTAATACTACTACAAAAACTACAACTACTAATTTTACTACTACTACTACTACTACTACTACTACTACTACTACTACTACTACTAATACTACTACTACTACTGCCACTACTACCCCTAAAACTACTACTTACTACTACATCCACAGTAACTAATATTAATGCCACTATTCCCACGTCTCCTGGCTCTACTACTACTTCAATTACTACTACAACTATTACAGCTTCGATTACTGCTACTAGTGCTGCTACTAATAATCCTACTAATGATTATAATAATACTTCTACCACTACTACTACTTCCATTCCTACTACTACAAATACTAATACTACTCTTACTACTACTACTACTACTACACCTACTACTACTACTACTACTACTACTACTACTACTACTACTACTACTACTACTACTACTACTACTACTACTACTACTACTACTACTAGTACTACTACTACTACTACTACTACTACTACTAATACTACTACTACTAATACTACTACTACTACTACTACTACTACTACTACTACTACTACTACTACTACTACTATTACTACTACTACTACTACTACTACTACTACTACTACTACTACTACTAAAAAAGCAAACGAAAAAAATCTTTATCATCACTAATGTGGCAAACCGTAATATATATTTTTTTGTTTTTTTTCTTTGTTTTTTTTTCTATTTTATTTTATTAAAATGTATTATGTGGAAATATTATCCGTACTTTTAAAAAGAAAAGAAAACAGTAGCCAAAGTAATATACATGGATAGTTAATAAAAGAGAGACCAACAATTTCAGAATAAAATTTGAACTTACCTGTGTTTTTATTTTTTAGTAATACTCTAAGTTCTGATTCTATACTTTTAAATTGTTTCAGCCAAGTCTCGTCTTTAAATTGATAAAGTCCATTGATCCCATCATTAATAATTGCATTTAGCAACACGTCATTTTCGTCAGTGTAATTTGACGTTACAAAAATTGCTTTTATAGAAGTTTCTAAATCCTTTTTATCATCTGTTTCCACTATATGAAGAAAAGAACATAAGACGTAAACAAACTTTAATTATAAGAAATATAAAATATTTTCGTACTACTATTACTTCATCAAACAGTTTTATCACTACTACTACTACAACTACTACTACAACTACAACTACTACAACTACTACTACTACTACTACTACTACTACTACTACTACTACTACTACTACTACTACTACTACTACTACTACAATTACTACTACTACTACTACTACTACTACTACTACTACTACTACTACCACTATTACTACTGCTACAACCACCATTACTAATATTAATGCTACTTCTCCTACTACTCCTGGCTCAACTACTACTACTTCCACTACTACAACTACAACTACTACAATTACTATTACTGCTACTAATGGTGCTACTTATATTCCTACTAAACCTTCTATTACTACTTCTTTTACTCCTACTACTGCTACCACTACTACTACTTTTACTACAACTGCTACTACTACTAAAGTTACTACTACAACTCTTACTAATGCTACAACTACTACTGCTACTACTACTACCACTACACACTCTACAACTATTAATTCTACATTTACATATTTAAGACAATGTTATTTTTTTAAAATTTAAACAATTTATAACTTTGCTTGTTTTCATATTATGATTTTTTATATTTTATTTGCAAGAACTCTTGACACATATATTTAAGCGAATGTCAGAAATCTTCATAATCACTTATGTGGCAAACTGTACCATATATTCCTTAATTTGTTTTTATGTTTTATTTTTCTAAAATGTCTCAATTAATGTTAATTTGGCTAAACATAAGTCAGAACTTCATCAGAAAAAAAAAAAAGTAAGATAAGTGATATACTAGGATAACTATTATTAGAAAAACCAACAATTTCAGAATAATATTTGAACTTATCTTTGTTTTTATTTTTTAATAATTCTTCATGTTCTGATTCTTAAATTTTATATAATACTATAAAAACTTGTCTTTTAATTGATGAAGCCAATAAATCTCTTTATTAAGTATTGCATTAGGCAAGTTATCATTTTTGTCAGTGTAATTTGGCGTTGCAATAATTGATTTTATAAAATTCTTTAAGTTCTTTTTATCATCTGTTTCTTTCATATAAAGAATAGAACATAAATCATAAACAAAGTTTAATTAGAACAAGTTAATTATAGTCTCGTACTACTACTAATACTATTACAAACACTACCACTACTACCACTACTACATCTACCACTACTACAATTACTATTACTACTACTAATGCTGATACTCCTACTACTCCTGATTCTTCTACTACAACAACCACTACTACTACTTCTACTACAACTATTACATTTACTATTACTGTTACTAACGATACTACTTATAATATTACTAATGCTACTACTATTACTACTACTACTACTATTACTACTACTACTACTACTACTACTACTACTACTACTACTACTACTACTACTACTACTACTACTACTACTACTACTACTACTACTACTACTACTACTACTACTATTACTACTACTACTACTACTATTACTACTACTACTACTACTACTACTACTACTACTACTACTACAACTACTATTACTACTACTTCTACTACTGCTTATAATATTTACATTTTAAAGACGATGTTTGCATTTTAAAACAAAAACTTTTTGTATAATTTCTTTCATTTATAGTTTGTTCTTTTTATATTTCTTCTAAAAAGAAAGCATAAATAAAATCAAACAAATGTTAGAAATCTTTTTGACTAATGAATTGGCAAACTGAACTATTTAACCTTCAGTTTGTTTTCTTAGCTGTTTTAGTTTTGTCTCGTTTAAATTTAATACAGACGAATATTATTCAGACTTTATCATAATAAAATTTACAAACAGTAAAAACAGTAATATACTAGGGAAAAATATCAGTTCGAAAAATATTAGTTTTAGAATAATATCTGTACCAACCTTGTTTTTCGTTTGATAATAATAATTTAAGTTCTGATTCTAAACTTTTGAATAGTTTTGCCAAATTCTCGTCTATCAATTGATGCAGTCCACTAATCCTTTCATTAAGTATTGCATTTAGCAACTTGTCATTTTCGTCAGTATAATTTGACGTTACGAAAATTGATTGTATAGAAATTCTTAAATCCTTTTTATCATCTATTTCCTCTTTATAAAGAATAGAACTTAAATATTAAAAAGCTTATACTTATATGAAAGACTACTACTAAAATTACTAGCACTACTAGTACTACACCTATTTTTGCTCTTACTACTACTACAACTACTACTTCTACTACAACTACTACTACTACTACAACTACTACTACTACTACTACTGCTACTACTGCTACTACTACTATTATTACTACTGCTACTACTACCACTACTACTATTACTACCACTACTAATACTACTACTTCCATTGCAACTTATATTACTACAACAAATGATACTAATAATATTTTTACTTTTTAGTTTTAAGTCGATGTTTGCATTTGAGAACTAAATTTTTTTAACTTTTTTTCATGTTTTTTTGTTATATATTTTTATTAAACTAAAGCATGGGTAAATTAAAACATATGTTACATATCTTTCTAACCAATAAAGTGGCAATCTGTATTTTAAAACTAACGATAGCATTTTGCCTTAAAAAAAACTAAATCGACTTCTCGAATTTCATAATAGTTTTGCATTTAAAAAACCTATTTAGAAACTTTCAATTTGTTTTCTTTCTTTCATTTTTTTGTCGATTGCAACTTTATCATAGTTAAACTTTATATAGTACGTTATTAAAAATAAAGCAAAGGGTAAAATCATTAACGTGCGGCTGTGACGCAGTGGTTAGAGCGCTTGCCTAATAAGCAGGAGGTCTAGGTTTTAAACGAGCTCTGGATATGTTTTTGCGTCACTGTAAGGAAGGAGGCTTGAACTTCCTTGTTAAATGCACTTTCGCGGTGCTCTGTGACTAAACCTTAAGGACTTCTTTGGGCATCTAGAAAAGAAAAACAAAAAAAACAAACCAAATATGACAAATTTGATATTAGGAAAATTTATAATTCTAGAAAGATATTTTCTCTAGGTAATAATTCTAAGTTTTTAAATATTTTTGGCAAAATCTTGTCTTTATAATAGTGCAGTCCATTAACTCATTACCTGCCAAATTTTTTAAAACATTGATTTTGTAAAATATAATTGTTTTTGTAACTGGAAAAGTATTTATCCAAGTTAAATTAATTAAAAAAAAAAAAAACACAGTTAAAAAAAATAATATTTATACAAAGTCCCATTTGGGGATCGTGGCTGGTATAGCGTAAAATAATAGATAATTATGTTTATATTATTTTATTAGATTATATGATAGTTTTGTAAGTTATAGTGTATGCCAATTTCTCATGCAATCCATGTGTAGGCCAACATTGCATTTGGAACATTGTTTCCTCGTGTTCTTTTTTCAAACGGCACATTTTCTTTGTTTTCCTTCCTCCGTCTTTTCTATATGGTGTCCAACGGGATCTCTCCTAAAATCCTCAGGAATTCCATTTTGCGATAAATTTTGTAAGCATGGCCTGCCAGCATATTTTGGGTTTGAAATAATTGAAGATGTTTGCAATTAGGCCCTTGTGATATTTATTCTAATTTCTAGCAGCGGTAGGTTCGTATTGTTTGCTAGACAGTATAATGCATGTGAAATCACCACTGTCATATCTATAAGATTTGTAAAAATAGGAAAGTACTATTTCTTTGATTTTATTTTGATTCTGTACTTATTGATATACCAATCCGATTTGTCCACTCCACCCATATATTTATTGTAGCGTTGTATGCATTGCGGTTTAGGGATTTTTACCTGCTTTTTCTTCGTCCTTGACCATCTGCTAACTTTCTGTAGTGGTTGCAGAGCTTGGTGGTTTGACAACATTTTTACACAATTGTTGTCTTTCCATACTACCCCAAATATCTGATTTTTCACATCAAAGCGATAATCGAATGCGTCCCGATGTTCTTTTTTCATTTCATTGTCAGACTTTATGGGACAACTGTTCATACGGTTTGAACGTACTGTACCAGTAGCTGCAATGTTTTTTTCTTTCAGATCTTTCATTAGCTCAAAACTTGTAAAAAGTTATTAAAATAAAACACATGATTGGATGGATTTGTGATAACTGGAATATTTTTTAAAATAACGGACGCACCAAATACATTTACCTCATACGTATCAGCTTGCTTTCCTTTGTACAGTTCTACATGAAAGCAATAACCGGTTTTGGAACAGCACATAGCCTACTCTTTGAAGCCAAATCTTATTGGCTTTCCTCTTATGAACTATTTCAAATAGTGATGGCCATAATAACGGATCATTTGTTCGTCGATACTCAAATTCTTCGAAAACACACCAAATTTTTTAAATTGTTCGTTCATTTTAATTATTAGTGGACTTATTTTAAAACTCTTTGTAGTTTTCTGAACTCCAATTTCAGAGTTATCATTGAAATGTAAATTGCTTTTTATTTCAATATATCTATTTTTTGTTAAGCATTTTCGTACACTTTCAATACAAACATTTTCGTCCTCACACCAGTACATGTGCTCTTGCGGCAAAGAATGGTATCCTGTAAGCAACAGAAAACCAATGAATTTTTTTAAACAGTCTACAGAGCAAGTAAAGTGATGGCGGTTATTCTGCACTGCATATATCACGGACTGCTTCACAATGTAATCCATAACGTCTTCGTTCCACAATGACTCAAATACTTCAACGGGAGATTTTCCTGCTAGTGTTGTTTTAAGATTTTTTATTCCCAAAATTTCATTATCTTGTCCCATCTCCTTTGCAAAGTCAGCACTTGTTCTTCGCCAATCTGTAGAGGACCTAATTTTTTTCTGGCGCTTAGTTGGTGGAATCGTTTCGTCTGATTGCGGAGATGTAGATGCTGTATGACAATCACTAGCCGTAGATGCTATCGGAATTGCACAAGAATGTACTTCTACTCTACCAGGTACGTCTCTTAGACGGGTATCTTCTAAAACATCTTTATCGAAGTCTTCTAAGTCAGATCCAACATTAACGTTATCGGGTGGAAGTTCAACGATATCTACAACTGCATCTGGTTCATCCTCATCAAAGAAATTCGGGTCATTAATCATATCTTTTAATTGAGTAAGTGAGAGAAATTGTCTGGTACCCATATCTAGAAATTAGATAAAATTATTTGTTATTGGCAAGTAGATATAGGCAAATAACTAATACTATGAAATATCATCAACTTTTAACATTGTTTCTGCCATGATCCCCAAATGGGTATTAGCATTAAAAAGACTATAATTTTAAATATAATGATTTAAAAAAAGCTTTACACTACACATGATTATTATAACCTATAAATTAACCATGTGACAAATGTTGAATGTATTCAATTATAAACATCTGAAAATTTATGTATTTGAAATACAGTATTAATTTTATGCATAACTTACCTCAGTGTTTTCACTTTTTTGACTTCTAAATTTAAAACACCAGGCAAAAGTAGCACTTTTTTGACACACGTCACTTAAATGAAGTGTTATATGAGCTAATATGTTGCCAACTACAAATAAATAGCATCCACTACCAACTACAGTTAACTAAAACCAAAAATCCCCAAATGGGGATCGTGATAGGATATGGGTTAATCTTGTTAACAAGAATTGCATTCAGGAACTTATCAATTTCTTCAAAGCAATTTTACGATACAAAAATTAATTTTATAGAAGTGCTTATATTATTTTCATCATCCGTCATCTCTATATAATATAAAGAACATTAGACTTAAATATTTAATAGTTATAAAAAGACCTTCTACTTTTACTAACACTACTATTACGACGACTACCTCTACTGCAACTATTACTGCTACTACTACTACTACTACTACTACTACTACTACTACTACTACTACTACTACTACTACTACTACTACGACTTGTACTACTACTACTACTACCTATACTACTACTACTTCTACTACTACTACAACTACTACATGTACTACTGCTATTACTACTGCTACTATTATTACCTCTACTACTACTACTGCAACTACAACTACTAACACTGCTACTAACTACTACAACTACTATTATTACTACTAATTCTGCTACTTATACAACTATTATTACTTTTACCAATGCAACGACTACTACTACTTACCACAATTACAGCAACAATTTCTACATCAACTTTACCACTGCTACTACCACTACTACCAGTACTACTACTACTACTACTACTACTACTACTACAACTACTACTACTACTACTACTGCTACTACAACTACTATTAGTACTACTACTACTACTATACTACTACTACTACTACTACTACTACTACTACTACTACTACTACTAGTACTACTACTTTTACTGCTATTACTAGTACTACTACTACCGCTACTACTACGAATGCTACTAATAATAATTCTACTACAACTACTATTCCAACTACAACTTTAAATTTTAATACTGGTACTGCCACTACTATTTCTACTGCTATTACTAACACTATTACTACTACTCCTAATTTTTTTTCCTAGAATGAAATGAAGTAAACACGGAAATTACAAAAATGGGTCCTGAATCAGGGTTTTATGGCACTGTATTGCAATTCAAATGGAACTAGATAAATTAGGATCAACTTAAATGACTGTTTAATAAAGATGCAGTTGTTTTTCTGCGACAATGTTCCTGTGTATAAATAAAGCGCTACGTGGTTAGTTAACAGTCAAGTCAATATAAGGATTGAATTCAAAAGATAGCTTTACGCTATTAGGATGCAAAGTATTTTTTAAAACTTTTGTTTTTACGGAAAATATTTTTTGCCATTCGCTTTGCTAAAAAGTTTGTTTCATCCCTAAAAAGAGTCAACTGCTTATCCTGTGTCTATATTTTAATTAAAGCTAAAACATCATTTTTAGAGCCGCTGTAATTTCTTTTTGCAGTTGTTTTCCAGGGCAATCTTAGTTAAACGTCTGGTGTCCAAAAGTCTTTCAAAAAAATTTTTTTAAATAGCAGAACTCTAGATGATATTGAAAAGGTGTTGAAGTTTTGCATATTTTAATCAAATGATTTTTTAGAAAATAATGAAACTCGTACATAAAAAGTTTATTATTGATAAAGAAAAGCAACATCAGGTTTTCATATGTTAATGACTGGCTTTGCTGCAGCCAAACTAGCATTATAAAAATATTTTTAAAAGAGGCTACGATAAGTGCATAATTTACATACTGATCTAACTAATTTAAATGATTTGCCGCAAGGTTTGTAAAAAAGTGCTGACATTCTTGATAACCTGTTATTTTAGACGCATCATTTTTTAAAATTATATTCTGAGTTTGATAAACAAGAGCAAAAAAAACAACAAATTGTCTTTATTGATTGTCCACAATCTTTATCTTTTTTTTTAATATTAAACATTATTTTCATTTGTATTTTTTATTATATATTTGCATTGTTATCTTAAATATTGCAAAAAAAAACAAAATAAAAACATTAAAAAGGAAAGGCTGAATTTATATAATAAATTGAAAGATATTGCACGTTTCTAGACGTTTTAGTGGAGCAATTTTTAAATCGAAAAGGGATGACCAAAGTTGTACAGAAAGTTATGAAAAAACTGGTTGTCATTATCGGCGTGTTTTTCGTATGGTTATTTATGCAGCCTGGTAAATAATTCAAATAACAGTGATACAAGAACTGATCCTTGAGGGACGCCGCTTGTCACCATTTTTCCCTGGGACGAGTGCGGCCCAATTTTTACTTATTGTTGTCTATTAGCTAGCCAACTAGTGATCAAGTTTAATTGCTAGCCCAAATACCATAAACATAAATCTTAGAAAGAATTTATTGTGTGACACTGTGTTAAGTGCTTTGGCAAAGTTAGTGAAAGTTATGTCAACCAGGTATAGTGCTTCTAATAAAATGTTACCGGATTCAGGTTTGCAGATCAGCTTTTGCAATGTCCAAATTCATTTTGAGAGTTTGATATTAGATTTTGCACAGTATTTTATAACTCTTTGTATAATAACTCTCCTTGTAACCTTTCACGGTATACGTGAGAGACACGAGCTTGTAGTTAGATGTCTTGACTTTGTTTCTTATTTTGACGGTCAGTGTGACATTTTCATTGCGTTCAGACTTTAGCACTCCTTAGTGATTCATTAAACCTTACAAAATAAACTTATTCTTATTTTTAATTACTTTGCAACTTAAAGATGTAATTAAATTGTTTTTCAGGATAATTGTAAAAGTATTAATGAGATATATTAATTTTTTCTGAAATAACCTAACAAAGTCTATCTTTAACCAGAAAATGTTTTGTTTCAGTATACCTAATGTCTGTTTACTAAGTTTTTGTAATTAAACTCTGATAATAACTTTGATTTTGTCACTCATCTTCTGGTGTCCTTATGATCTTAGCACCCAACGCAGGCCTGTCCATTCGCCCCTACATTTCGGCGCCCTAGTCTATTGCTTCATATGAAATGGAATCGTAGAAAAAAGCCATCATACAATAAAATGAATAACAAAACACTTGGAAAGATAGTTTTACTGGAAGGAGTTTATTAGTACAATAATGACAAAAATAGCAAAAGAACAAGGGTAGAGATAAAGAGTTATGGAACTGCTACTGAATTTGCCTTACTTTTCAAACACGTTGATTTTTTTAAATGCCCATTAAGTAGCATTAACAAAAATGGCTTAAGGGTTCAATAAGCCTTTTTCTTATTTAATCTAATCTAATATAATAAACGAACTTTGGACAGTGCTTATTTCTAAAATTAAATATAAAGTAAAAATAATAATAAATATGACAAAAATATTATTGAAAAAATTTGTAATTACAAAATAATGTTTGCACTAACCTTTGTTTTTGTTTGCTAAAAGTTCTTTAATTGCTAATTCCAAACTTTCAAAATATTTCGGCGAAATCTCGTTTTTATATTTATGCAGTCCATAAATCCCGTTTTTAAGTATTGCATTTAGCAATTTATCATTATCGTCAACGTAATTCGACGTTATAAAAATTGATTTTATGGAACTGCTTAAACCATTTTTATCATCAGTCATATCTATATAAAGTATAGAACATTATAATTAAATAACTTATAATTATAGGAAAAAGCAACTACTACAACGACAACAACAAAAACTACTACTACTACTACTACTACTACTACTACTACTACTACTACTACTACTACTACTACTACTACTACTACTACTACTACTACTACTACTATTACTACAACTACTACTACTACTACTACTACTACTACTACTACTACTACTACTACTACTACTACTGCTACTGCTACTACTACTACTACTACTACTACTACTACTACTACTACTACTACTACTACTACTACTATTACTACTATTTCTAATACAGTTTTTTCTGCCTCTACTAATAAAAACTGTAATTATAGGTTAACTAAAAATTGTCATAATGTTTGTTGTGGTTTATTTTCATAAGAAGAAATAGCATGTTTATAAAAAATGAGTTTTAATAATAAACTTCGAAGTTTATTTATACAATAAGCTCATTGTTGATAATAGAAAAACGTATTGTATTGTTACCTTATTGCCACGATATATTTTTTATTATTATTGTTATATAATAGCATACAAGTATTTTTAATAAATATTATACTATGGCAAAATTTAGTTGTTTAAGAGTGGATGAATTTTGCCCAAAAGATAGGTGAGAGTTGAATTAAGCAAAATAAATAGATTTTAAAGTTTTCTCATTATCAGTATATCTTAGTTTAGATAAGATAGCATTGGATCTGTTTAGTTTAGTTAATAATTTATTTATATGGCATTTCCAAGTTAAACTTTTATCTATTTTTATTCCGAGATAGTTTTTACTCTTTTAAGGGAGTAGTTTATTCCCATTTAATTTAATCTTGAGTTTACTATCTATATTATTGCATCTTGGTTTGAAAACTATTAGCTTAGTTCTATTGCGATTAAAAGATATTTTATTGGCATTAAACCGATTGCAAACTTTTTTGAGATTATAGTTGACATATTTCTTAATTTTTTATTAAATTTGCTGAGATAGACAAAATTTAATGAAATAAATGTTTATAAAAAATGAGTTTTAATAATAAAATTCGAAGTTTATTTATACAATAAGCTCATTGTTGATAATAGAAAAACGTATTGTATTGTTACCTTATTGCCACGATATATTTTTTATTATTATTGTTATATAATAGCATACAATTATTTTTAATAATTATTATACTATGGCATCCTATATATAAAAAAGGTTTCCACCTTTTATTTTTATTTCTTATTTTGACTTATAATTTTACCATTTTTAGTAGGAAAACCAGAATGTTATTTACGATTAAGTTTTGTTTTAAGAAAAACAACCTCACCCAATAAACACGAAATGTCAATTTAGCGTTAAAACAGCGTTTAGACATAAGGTTTGCTTTTGTTTATCTTTCCGTTAAAATATAAAATCCAAAAAAACTTTTTAATTAAATTCTAATAGAATTCAAACCTTTATTAACTGCCGAGATATAAACATATTTAATAGGGTCTATAATACGGTTATTAAACATATATATATATATATATATATATATATATATATATATATATATATATATATATATATATATATATATATATATATATATATATATATATATATATATGTATATATATATATACTTTTTTAACTCCGTCCGCTACAAAGCGCATATGTGTTTTTGTTTGTTCCGCAGTAGTTTTGGAATAATAACAACAACAATATATTTTCCAGTATAATTATTACAATACCTGAGTCACATAAAAGAAAGTAATATTTTCACTGGATAGTTCACTATTATATAGCATTGCTAAAACAAGGAGAGCGAACATGAAATGCAAAAAACATATACATAACAAAAAATAAAAATTACATATTTTCAAGATTAAATACTAAAACCAAGATTATATATGAAATAGCTGG
>NC_088929.1:11692500-11855000 GCF_038396675.1 Hydra vulgaris
ATACTGGGTAAGCCTAATGAGAAAAAATAGGCAAGAGCAAGTGCGCGGGCATTGGTATTCTTACTCATTGTTTGCTAAATTGAAAAGCATAGTCGCAACATTATAACAACTAACGAATCTTTTTGTTCATTGTTTAATTTTATATATATATATATATATATATATATATATATATATATATATATATATATATATATATATATATATATATATATATATATTTCTGATGAGTCTTTATTAATGAAACAGTGTTAAATGAGATACATTTTTGTTAAGCGATTTTCTACTTGCTCTGTTCTTGTAAGAACATTAAGCACTCTATTTTTAGAATAAGTTTTAAAAATGTTTAAATATATAAATTTATATATATATTTAAACAACTTTAAAAAGTATTCTACACAATAGAGTGCTCAATGTTCTTAAAAGAACAGAGCAATTATATATTAGTAGAAAATCACTTGACAAAAATTTTTTCTATTTGACACTGTGTTTTATCAACAAAGATTCATCAGAAATGCATTATCTTTGTTGATGAAACACAGTGTCAAATAGAAAAAATTTTTGTTAAGTGATTTTCTACTAATATATAAATTTATATATGTATATATATATATATATATATATATATATATATATATATATATATATATTTATATATATATATATATATATATGTATATATATATATATATATATATATATATATATATATATAGTATATATATATATATATATATATATTTAAACAAAAACCAAACTTTTTGTTTAAGTTGCTTCTGTTCTTATGGTATTAAAAAAAATATTTTTAAATATTTTATATAGTTACTGTTATAATTAATAAAATACTGACTTACTTTAATATGGCAAACAAAATAATCTTAACATAGATAGCAATAAAAAAGCAATAAAAGTGTAAATTAATATCAGAAAGAACTTGAATATATAATGCCACCGAGTCTGTTATTTATGTTCATTGACTTTGGTAAAAGAGAAAGTGATAGTTTGTCAAAGGTTTTTAACTCTCCTTCATTAAATTTGTTTGATGTGTTCTCCTTTGTTCAAGTGGTCATACAATTTAAAAACACTTTATAAATCTTATTGTTTATAGATATGTTTTTTAAACTACTCGGTAAAATTTAAAATTTAATTTTTTTTTTTTATTTGAGGCGTATACATGGACTTTTTTAAAAAATTTTTCTAAATTTTTCAAGAACATAACTTTACAACATTAAAATTAAACTAGATAGTGTATAAAAACTGTTTAATAATAGTAAAAAATAAAACCGTTAATTTAAATATTTCATTGACTAAAGATTCTTTATACTTTTATTATGATATTAAAAGATTCAGAGTAAAATATAACATCATAATTAAATTATAGTACTTAATGTAGTTAAAAAAATTATATTCACAAAATTAAGCTAAACTTCGCCCTTAAAATAGTCTAGTTATTGCTTAACACATTTAGTTGTATAAGTAACATAGTAAATTTATATAATGATTGACAAGAACATTTTTTTGCGTCCTACTTAGTAGTTTTTAAGATGATTTTTTTTTTCAGTTTTCTTTCATATACAAACTATTCAACGAAAAATTTAATAAGTCTATTATTTAATTTTATGCGAACACCAATTGAGCTATTTGCAGAGTCTTACTAGCTAAATAGATTTGAGAAAAAACGCAAATATTGATAAAAGCAGTCGATATTTGATAAAGTTTGTTAACGTTTTTTAAAGTTTGTTAAAATAACAATAAAGTGTAAATAATAAACAAAGTTTGTTAACAATTTTTATGTCCTCTGGCTCAAAAATTATGCCTGTAATAAACAAATTGTAGTCTTCATAATATCCCATAATAAACTGAAATGCAATAACTTTGGCCACGATAACTCAGCAAGCGCATAACGTTATTTTAATGAATGAAAAATAACCATATAAAAAAGCAACGTAACTTCAACGTTATTTCAACGTAAATTTAACGTTAAAAGTAAACGTTAAAAGTTTTCGTGTTATTGCAACGTGCTTTTGTTTTTCTTAAACGAAAAAATTAGTTTAAAGTTTGCCGACGCCAATGTACTAATATTTCGATGTCGGTCCTAATTTATAAATGATATAAATTGCACACAGATTTCTGCTTGGAAAAGTTCTTTAAAAACTTTTAATAGCAGTATTAAAGTAATAAATATAAAAAATATTAAAAGATTTTATGCAAGTTAAATATGTATATTTAAACAAATATTAAAAAAAGAAAAGACTTGGTATTATACACAAGTTTTTTAGATTTTTAATATATTAAGCTTTACATTGTATAGTTTCGTCTTGTAGGACAAAGAAGTTCCTTGAGAAGATTTTTTAAAACGTATCAAAACAGTATTTTTAGTTTTATTACTTTAATACTTTTGACATTTTAGAATAGGGCGAGCAGTTGCCGATGAATCATATTTTTGTATACTAAAATTTGCTAAAATTACATGTCTTTCAACCTACTATATAAAAGTTATAACATATCTGTATTTATAAGAGTAATATTAAAGACTAATCTTGGTCAAATCTTATTTAAGGAGTTTGTTAATTGCATTTCTTTTGTTAGGGATTGGTTTAACATGTATAATTTTTATTTGTTTCTAAGTGCTAAACCGTTACTGAACAGTTTTACATTTGTTTCGCAAAACTTTTTGATATAAACTAAAAAGAAGATTTATTATAAAATATAAAATTTGTTTTAGTTTATATTGAACAATAAAAGGTAAATCTATTAAGCGGCCAATATTAAATTTATTTTCGTGTTCTCGTTTGTAGATTTTTCAAAATATCTGAAGAACTGAATAGGTATATTTTGTTTTTTCATATTACCAAGTTATTTCCATGAATTGATATATAATATATACAGAGGCGGATATTGAGTACGTCTAGTACGTCTGTAGACGTACCCAATATTAACATAAATAAAACTGAACTTTGAAAGAAAAAAAACAGTAGTATAATAATATAAATGCGTATAAAAATAATTTTTTACTTAAGAGCCATTGTCTAAGAAATCTAGGCAAAGTATGGAAGTGATGTTTTCAAATTGTCCTTTTTTTTCAGATATTTTGTAAAAGACAATAAAAGTAGACCACTGGTATTTTTTTTTCGAAATTTCCTATTTACTTCAGAGATATTGAACCCCGAAATTTTACCCATTTTGATAAAATATTTGCGCATGGAATGCCATTGCTACTTTTAGGAGTAATTTTAACAACATGAATATGACAGACACATTTCTTTTTAATTTTTCTGCTAATCTGGGTAGATTTCTAAAGTGAAAGTTAAAATTTAACATGGGTACACTTTTTGTTGTCTCGAAATCATGGTCCAAAACCACTAAAGTTGAAATTTTACTCTAACTTTGAGCTCGTAAAGCCATTGCTTGGACGTAGTTTACTTTGTTGTTTTTGAAAGACACTAAGGCATAAATTGGTTATATGGAACAAAACTTATGTGCATGCAAAAATCTAGGAAGGAGTAGCTTGCCAAAAATCACTTTATTGTTTTTTTGAAGTCCTAGCCTACATTGCCATTTTATAGAAATTAAATATGCATGACCGGGGTAATAAAAAAAAAATATTTACCTTATCACTACGCCCCGACGTGTTTTCACCAGCAAGCGTGTACAACCATTAAAATGTAAACATAAAATTACTTTGTACCATATCAAAAATAAATACAAATTTTACAAGTATGTTAAGAACAGTTGCTAATCTATAATTAAAAGAAAATCATAAAAAAATAAAAATGACAATTACAACTGACAACTAAAAATAAAATAATAGAATAATTTAAAGAAAATTTAAATTAAAGACAAGTTATTACAATATCTGTTAAAAAAGAAAAATTAAATTAAAAATTATTAAAAAAAAAAAAAAAAATAGGAATGTTAAAAAGAACTTAATTCATTATCATCGTTAAGAAGTTTTTAATTGAGTTTTTGTTCGAATAGAGAAAGAGAAAAACAATTTTCAGCATTAGAAAATTTAGAAACCAAATAGTGTATTTTAGGTTGCTCATAATTGTAATTTGAAAATCTTGTTGAGTATACGAGATTAATTTTATATAAAAGTGTATTAAATATTATAGGAGTTATTATATTATGAATTTTGTACATAAATATAAGAGTTTGATATGTTTTACTGAAAAACATTAAGGATGTGATGATTTTTAAATAGTTCTCTAGAATGTGTGAATCAACCTGCATTTGAAATAATTGTGACAGCGTGATTTTGTTTACTAAGCAATTTTTTAAATTTACTTACATTAGAGCTGCAGTATACAATACTTGCATAGTTTATATTACAATCTATGAGGGAGAAATTTAAAGTTTTTAGGCAGTTTTGGTTTAATAATTACTTAGCTTTGTAAAGTATGCCAACATTTTCATTAACTTTATCTTCTATTGTTCTTATTTATTCTCTTGAAGTCAAGTTTTCGTTAAACTTCACTTCTAAAAACCTTAATGATGACTCTCTAATTATTAAGTACATAGTAATAAAGATTAGGAAATTAAAATGGATTATTTTCTTTATCGCGAAGTCTATGAAAAAAAAGTATACCTAGTTTTTTTTTTAAATTAAGAACAATTTATTTGCCTATAACCGTTCTGCTCGATTTTAAAAGTCCTTGTTTACTATTTTAAATAAAAGGTTGGCATTTCCATTAGAATAAAATAAATTTGTATTATCTGCATATAAAACTGAGTTTAAAATGTTTGAAAACCTATGAATATTGTTTACATAAATAAGAAATAAAAGTGAACCCAGAAATGAGCCTTGGGAACACAGCAAGTTATAGTCAAGTAATCAATTTTCCTATATGTGATATGTATTGTCTTTTATTGTTTAGATAACTTTTGAGCCATTCTAAATATGTGCTTTTAATATCATAACTTTAAAGTTCCTTTCTAAGAATGGTATGTTACTTTTTTCAAATGCTTTAAATATATTGTGAACAATATTAATAATGGCATGGTCAGTTAAATACCTGGGCTTAAATCCAAATTGTTTGTTAAATTGAATATTTATATTCAAAAAAGTTAAAATTTGGTTATACATAGTTCGCTCTAAGATTTTAGGGAGGCACGGGAGAATTTAAATTGGTCTGTAATTTTCAGAACTAGAAATGTCTCCTGATTTAAAAACAGGTTTGACCCTCGCATATTTATATTTCTCCGCAAAGATACCTAGTTTTAAAGAGAGATTAAAAATATGTAAAAGAGGGATTGTAAAGTGTTTTATCGATTATGTAATTACATTTCTACTTAATTTATGAAACCCCATACTTTTTTTTAGCTTTAAAAGATAAACTGCATCTAAAAGTTCCTTTTCAGGAATTTCATAATTCTCCATCTTAGAGTTTTAATTAGAAGTAACATATGACTTAATGTTTACTTTAGTAGTTTCTATTTTTGACCCTGAAGTGGAACCTGCACTGACAAAACATGGAATACTTTCAGCAATTAAAGAATTATTAGTAATAATTTTATTATGAATGTTTAGATTTATAGGAATATATCATTTAAATTTCATATAAAAAAAGAAATTTTAAAATCAAATGACAGCTTCGAAACTTAGTTTATACAATATCATTTTTTAATATACACTATCGTTTTTTAACGTAATTTTTTGATATATTTAAAGGAATTTATTCCTCTTATTGTTTATTATATAAATATATATATATATATATATATATATATATACATATATATATATATATATATATATATATTTATATATATATATAAAATTTCCATGTTGTCAATATTGACTTTTTAGAGGTAATAATCTCCTCTTTAATTAATTGGTGTTGGTCTATCAGCCTTACAAATAACGACAAGAGATTGGAGATTATTACGTAAAGATTATTACAGAGATTATTACGTCAATGATTCAAGATTAACGTCAAGAGATTGGAGAATATTTTCTTTGGTTGGCCAGTTGATGCGGTTTTTTCCATGTGCAGCAGAATATTTAATAAAAGAAACTTATCTATCATTATCAACGACCTTTGAGGTATAGTAATAACTCTTTGACTTTTTAATAACCATCTCAAAAACACGTTTATAATTTTTTTACTTAGCTTCGTTATTACAAGTTCCTTTTTTGAGAAACTTAATATGAAGTCATTGCTTTTTTTTGACGCCTTTATAGTTCCAGGCTTTATAATTCAAGTGATGCAATAGAAAAATGTAAAATCTAAATTAATTGTGAGAGAATTCGTCCCCCCTGTATTACCTTGTTCTATCAACAAATGTTATAAATAATATGTTCTATCGAATATATGAACCAAATACAAAAAATAAATATTCATAAATAAATAGAATGTTTTCTTTATTATAACCTAATTTATTATATGAGGTAGAACATTGTATTTATATATATATATATATATATATATATATATATATATATATATATATATATATATATATATATATATATATATATATATATATATATATATATATATATATATATATATGTAAATTATGTTAGTGTATTTTACAAATAGAGTGCTCAATGTTCCTAAAGAACAGAGCAATAATAAATTAGTAAAAAACACTTATCTAACTTTTATCTTCGACTTGAAGTTTCACCATTGCTGGATCATCAGGAAGAGTTCCTGATGATCCAGCAATGGTGAAACTTTAAGTCGAAGATAAAAATTAGATAAGTGTTTTTTACTAATTTATATATATATATATATATATATATATATATATATATATATATATATATTTATATATATATATATATATATATATATATATATATATATATATGTATACATATATATATATGCAAAATCTCTATAAGAAACATTCTTTATAAGCAACTCTTTTTAGTTCTACTATTCTGTATAAGCAACATAATTTTTTAAAGCGAAATGTTTGAGTTAAGTTTATGCTAGTTCACAAGTAAAGTAAGTTGCGACAACGACATAACTTTAAATTGTAAAAATTTATTTTATTGGGATATGTTTGTGTTTTTCGTATTGCCAAAATTGAAGTGAATTTCTGTAAAATAGTTACTTGATTTCTGTTAGTTTTTGTTAATTAATAAATTAAACAACTCAACCTCAAAATTGTAAAATATAACTTCAAATTGTAATAACTAACCTCAAATTGTAAAAAATTCTGTTATTGGAATATGTTTGGGCTTTGTACTGCCTGTATTGAATTAAATTTCTTTTAAATAGAATGGCTACTTGAATTCTTTAAGTTTCTCTAAATTCATAAAATAATTAATTAATATTTTTGCGCTTAAATTTAAGCATAAAATATAAATCAAAAGAAAAAAAGACGTTCAATTTCGTTAAAGGATTAACTATCCATTTTAAAGAACATTGAAAATGGTAAGATATAAAGTACATTTTTAACGAATATAAAGTTGTTAAATCTACGATAATAGGAGTAAAAGATAATAAACAAAATTTAGAAGATTATAAATAAACCAAAACGTATGTGAATCAGAGTAAAATTTAGTGAATGAAGACAATAAAGCTTTATTGAAATCGGCAATAGAGTGTTTTCTTGGTTCTTGGAGTGGCGACAAATAAATGATATGGTTTCAAATGAAATGATAAAATTTAATGCAATTGAAGTAAATAGATTGAATAATGGACCTGAAACATTTTTATCAAGTGATGGATTGTTAACGAAATTTAAAAAAGGCCATGATATACGGATTTTGTCTTATGTCTTTTATTATATATTATTATATTATATAACAGTATGTCTTGTAATGTGGAGTTAACTAATTCATTTAAAAATAAATTTAAAAATTATATTGATTAAAATGACTTTTTGACTGAACAAATATGTAATTGCGACGAAACTGGTCTTGTTTATAAAAACTGGACCAATAAAAATAACTTTACAAATTTTAAAAAATCCGCTGCTAGAAGAAAAGCAATAAAGGAAAGAGTAACAATTATGTCATGCGTAAACGTTACATGTATGCATAAATTAGATTTGGTGATAATAGTGAAATAGAAATCTCCTAGCTGCTTTAAAAATATGGATTTGCCAGTGTATTACAAATTATCCTAAATTGCTTGGCCAACTTATTCACTTTTTAACGACTTGCATAATGATATACTCATACCTTCAGTAACTCGGGATTTGGAATCTAAAAACCTTCCGTAAAATCCCTTCTCTTAGTAGATCATGCAAATTGCCATATGCCTGAGTATAATTTTACCAGTGACCCGAATTATAAAATTTTGCAACCATTACTACAACCACTAGATCAAAGTGTGATAAAATCATTTAAAAAACGCTATCGCAAACATCTAGTTGTATGTCGTGCAGCCTTAGGTGCAGAAGATGGAATAGTTTTAGCGCTGAAAAGTATAAATTTGAAAGATATTGTTTATTTAGTGGTGCAGGCATGAAATGAAATTTCCGTATCATTTTTACAAAACACATTTAAACATCTTTTTTTGTCAGGTGATTAAACTCAATAGAACTTTTCTTCTGATCACAGAAGAAGATTATATTCTTGATAAAGCAAGATTGTATAATTCGATATTTAATAATTGTAATTTAGCAGATACTGAAATTATGG
The DNA here is from genome assembly GCF_038396675.1 of Hydra vulgaris. Taxonomy (NCBI): domain Eukaryota; kingdom Metazoa; phylum Cnidaria; class Hydrozoa; order Anthoathecata; family Hydridae; genus Hydra; species Hydra vulgaris. The sequence continues at coordinate 11,701,103 of NC_088929.1, forward strand.
AGTGGGAAAGTCAAACAAGCGAGACAAATCATATGTTTAACCTTGAAGAAATTCCTGAAGTAGAAAATGAAACTACTCTTTTTGAAGAAAATGAAAAACGTCAATGATGTTATAAATTCTTTCATTTGGTGATAGAGTGGGCAAAAGAAAATGATTTACCTTGTAATTAGGTTTTTTTGTTACTAAAAATAAGAGAAAATGCTTTCATGATCAAATAAATGTAACTGTTTTGTTTGTTTTATCAATTAATGCTGCACCTCACAAACAATAAATAAATTTGACAGTTTAATTTTTTTAAATAAAATTAATAACTACTTTTATATAATAATAATATGAAAGTATTTTCTTTTGCAAAATAAAACGGAATTTATTTATTCTACGCAGATTATTTAGTAAAAGATATTAGTAAAAATTTTTTCCAGATGTTAAGTATTTTTATGCTCCTTTTTTCCCTACAACCGCATTTGTTTAATTTTAGTCAATAAATATTCATCAATAAGCAAAATATGTCAAGGAGCAAGAATACAGTCAGTCCCTATGAAAAATCCATATGTTTTAAAAATTTAAAATGTAGCTTGAAAAGATATTTGCTGAAGCAATTGCATCTGGTCAATCAGAGGCACTAATATCTCAAGTGTAACACAATGAGGATGAAGATGCTTCAACTCAACTGGTTCCAAAGACCTTGGTTTACCAGATAAGATGTTTCAAGAAAGAAATTCTTTAGGAAAATTTTTTTGCTTTTAGTTATTAATCATAAAAAGTACACTAAAGAAACATTAATGAAAATCTTTGATTGTAAAAAATATCAAATAGAAAAAGCACGTAAAATACAAAAAGAAATCAAAGAAAAACTATTTATCCCCTATGCCAGATACTTCTTTATGGAGAATGCTTCGCGGAATAAAACCTTCTCAAAGGAAAGCTTTGGCTAGTCTTGATGATGTCACTGCAGCTGCCATGAATGGTTTTTAAACTTTGATTGCTATTTCTAAAACGTGTAAGTATAAAAATATTACTAAGTTCCTTAAAAAGGGTAAAAGGTATTTGAAGAATAGTTTTCCCTCCATATGCAGTGAAAATTCCACTATGCATGGTCACTCGACTTCTTTTGCCCTTTCAGATATAGATCCAGCTTAAATCAACCTACTATAGTTGCTGATAATGAACAATGCATTGACTGTGATAATCATTTTAGCAAACAACTAGGTTCGTAATTTAGTTATAGAAAGGAAAGATGAAGATTTTCTATATGATTTTAATGTGGCTACAGAAGATGTTGAAGCCTATATGAAGCATCAAATCCATGATTCACAATAGAAAATGGCCAAAATAGTAGCTTTTGAGCAGCTTGACGAGGAAACAAAATTTTTGTCAGAAAATTTTACTAGATAAATTCCGTGAAAACCAAAAGGATTATTTTGGAAAGAAAGGAATGACTCTGTTGATATCTTCTTCTTTCATAAAAATAGTCAAATGAAAAAAAGTCCATTTCACTGCTGTCTATAGATATCAGCAAAGTCTTATTGATGAACTTTGTCTTGCTGATGATTTTTTAGCCAAAAAAATTTTTTAAAAAACCTTTATGCTAAGTCAGAAAATGCATTATCTTATCATCGCAACTTCTACTTAAAAGCCTTTTACAAGATTTGCAAAACAAAACAATTTTTTCTTTATGATTACAATGAGTCACGTTGAAAACATTAATTTACCTATTTGTTAGATAGTGTAAACAACACTCATTGAGATCTATTGCATTTAAATACAAAAACTATTGGTTTTTTAACCATATTTAACTAATTTCAATGAAGATTTAGAAAGCAGCAACGATTAAACGTTACTTTGTTATTACCTCAAAGGTCGTTGATAATGATAGATATGTTTCTTTTATTAAATATTCTGCTGCACATGGAAAAAACCGCATCAACTGGCCAACCAAAGAAAATATTCTCCAATCTCTTGATGTTAATCTTGAATTATTGACTTAATAATCTCTGAAATAATCTTTACGTAATAATCTCCAATCTCTTGACGTTATTTGTAAGGCTGATAGACCAACACCAATTAATTAAAGAGGAGATTATTACCTCTAAAAAGTCAATATTGACAACATGGAAATTTTATATATATATGTAAATATATATATATATATATATTTATATAATAAACAATAAGAGGAATAAGTTCCTTTAAATATATCAAAAAATTACGTTAAAAAACGATAGTTTATATTAAAAAATGATATTGTATAAACTAAGTTTCGAAGCTGTCATTTGATTTTAAAATTTTTTTTTTTATATGAAATTTAAATGAATTTTATGTTTTCACCATATTGATGTGGTTATTTTTAAAACTGTTCCATATCTTAGGCCCTCCATATTTAATACTATCTTCTTTATATTTAGTTAGTTTACAAGGCAGTGTGTATGTAGGCCTCTCGTTTGATTTCAGGGAACAGTTATCGTTTTGATTTATCTTAAACTTTATCTTCAAGTTTTTCGGCGAGAGACTTTTTAAATGACTATACAAGAAGATCATGAGTTGATTATATTTATTTCGTAAAATTTCATCATATTCATTTACCTCATTAATGGCTTTGCATGCTCAAATCTTTTTTTTTCGTATTGAATTCTGCTTATTGAGTTTTGTATACGTTTATACTGAGTTTATTAGTCCATTTATTTAATTTTAACAGCTAAATATTTATTTCACTATATAGCTGATTAATACCACTGTTGGAAATAAACAAAATAGTGTCATAAGCATACATATTTGAATTTAAATTTGCAGATACATTACAGGAGTCTTTTATATATATATAAAAAGCAGAGGGTTGAGAAATAAACCTTGTGATACTCCACGTAGAGTGTTTAATGTACCAGAATCCCGATTTTTCACATATTGTTTTCGGATAGTAAGGTAGCTTTTTATAGAAGAAAATGTTTAATTTGTTACACCATAATAATTTATTTTTTCTAAAAGTATAGAGTGGTCTACTGTGTCAAATGCTTTTGACAGATCTCTAAAAATTCCTAGCGAAAGCTTATTTTTTTCAAAACCGTTAGTTATTTGGTCAAATAATTCAATAATGGCATGCTCCTTAGAAATATTCTTTTGAAACCCAAACTGTTTAGAGTAAAAGAGATTGTTTTTTAAGAAATTGACATAAATTCTGTTATACATAACCCGTTTGAATATTTTGGAAAAACCAGATATAACGGATATATGTCTTTAATTCGAGATTTCAAATCTATCATTGCCTTTATAGATTGGATACACTTTAACTATTTTTAATGTATTAGGAATTCATCTTCATTTAATGAATTTTTCAGAATATTAAACAAAGGTTTGATAATAAGTTTTTATATTTAAAATTACTATATTTCTCGATACTCCATGAAAACCCGTCTTTGTAAAATTGTTTGCTTTTTTCATTTTTAAGTAAGTTTTGATAAAAATATTTATAGTTTTTATATTTGTTTTTGTTTTCCATATTTCTATTTTTGAGAAACTTGTTATAGACTTTTTGTTTCTTTCTCAAACATTTTACTTGAGTTTTGTTTATCCATGGGTTAGTTTGAGTTTTTGTGTTTGTTATTATTGTGTCATAAGGATTATATTAAATATATTTAAAAATTTACTTAAAAAGGCATTGTATGCTTTGTTAGTTGTTTGACATAAATAGACTTCTTTCCATTTCTCTTTGTGCGAGCAGTTATTGTTTTTTAACGTTGATAGATTGCGTTTTTTTAAATTATTTATTTTTGGACAAGTAGTAAAATTTATATCAAGATAATTAAATTTAATGTAGATAGAAAAGTGTTCACTTATGTCTGTCTTAAATATTCCTGTTTCAAATGACTTATCTAAAAATTGGTTTAAAAGGATGTTCTCAACCGCACCTGCTGAACTTTTAGTTATCCTAATTGGTTTATTAAAAATGGGTATATATTATATTTTAAAAGTATATCAAAAAAAGATTTTGCATTTTGATTTTTTTGATGAGTAAGTAAATTTAATTTTATATCCCCGATAATGCATAGTTTTTTATTATTATTATTAACTATTATATTTCTTATAAAATCTTCAAAAGGTTTGACGGTACCACTCGAATGACGGTATACGCATACAATGAAAATATTTTTAGCTTATTTATTTACGATTTCTATTGTTAAACAATCGTAATCATTTATGGTTAGGCGTAACTGCTTTTTAATCTTATATGTAAGTTTATCTGAAATGTTAAAACAAAGTTCTCCGCCTTCTTACTTCTTCCTAAGGTTTGACTAACTATGCGGTAATTTGGTAAGATAAAATTTGAATTGGATTCAATTAAAGTTTCCGTGTCAAGTTTTTAAAATACCTACGACATCAAATATGTATTTTAAGATATTTAAAAAATCCTTAAATTTGTCAAAATTATACTGCATGCTTTGTATATTGATGTGTAATTTAAAGATTAAATTAAATCCAATCGATATTTTAAAACTACAAGGATCAATATATGGCGCATTCAGTAAATTCATTGAGTTTCATGAAAAATATATAAATTTTTATCAGAAAAACTATTTAAAAATTTATTATGAAAAGGATCAAACATCCGTTTTTCAAAACGTTTTTCGCTTGATTTATATTGAATATTATTAAACTTTTTCAAATTTTGTATTTTTGTTTACAATTTTAAAAAAAACTGTATTTTCTATCAATTTTAAACGTAAACGGAAAAAACGTTGATCTTGAAGTTTAATGCTTTTTTATTTTATTGACAAAGTTAAATAGCTAGTTTTTATCAAATAGTTTGGTACTGTTCAGATAAAAATGTCTTAAATTAAAGTTTCTAATTGAAAACTAATTATTAAGGCTGTAAAGTGGACGTTGCTAAGCATATCAGTACCCTTACTAGGGTGTTTTTTAGGTTAAAAAATTCGCGAATAAAGCTACTTCTTGGACTTCTGAAGAGATTTTATTGTCTAAGCACATTTTTTTCAGATATTGGTAGATGCATGTTTGAGGAAACTAAATAGCTTATAATGTTCATGGCAGACCTTGGACCACGGTTGTAATAGGTAATCTATCAAGGCGCGCTGAACGCAAAAAGTGATTTTTGGAAGGTTTTTCCTTTCCAGGTCTTTTTATGCACAAGATTTTTGTTCCATACAATAAATTAATGCCTTATTGTATTTCAAAAACACCAAAGAAAACTACTTGCAAGTAATGGCTTTAAGAGATACTAGAGCTCAAAGTTAGGGTATAATTTCAAATTTAGTGGTTTTGGACTATGGTTTCTAGACAACGAAAAATGTAACCATGCTAAATTTTTCTTTTCAATATTGAAATCTACCCAGATTAGCAGAAAAATTAAAAAGAAAAGTGTCTGTCATATTCATGTTGCTAAAATTGCCCCTCAAAGTAACAATTGTACTTCACCCGCAAATATTTTTTCAAAATGGGCTAAATTTTGGGGTATTTATTTCCAATATCTCTGAAATAAATAATAATTTCAAAATAAAAATAGCCAGTGGTCTACCTTTATTGCGTTTTACAAAATATCTAATAATTAGGACACTTTGAAGACATCACTTCTAGAATTTGCTTATTTTGCCAAGATTTTTCATAAAATGGTTCTTTCCAGAAAACACGCTTTAGTTATTTCAACTGACGGGCCAGTATTGGCTATAGTTGGCTAACCGTTGGCATTCCGTGCCAACCAATAACCGACTGTATACCGCATGTTTTTGAATCGTAAAAGTTTCCCGTAAGTTTTATAAAAGTATTTATAATTATACTTTATATAAATATTTTGTCGCGTTAGTATAATAAAAGCAATTTATAAATTTTTTACTTTTAAACGCTTTTTTACCTTTTCATTAAACTTTGAAACTCAAACTATCATTCACCTTTTAATATAACCGTTTCGCTGATAAGTACAAATATTTTACTTTTAACCTTCAGTTACACATTCAGATATAAATTTTGACAGTTGTTAGAGTTTTTAATTTCACTTCATGATGATTTTATTATGTATTAGACATTTTAGCTCTATTTTAACTATTGATAAGAGTTAAAATACAGCTAAAATGTATATGTGCGTATAAAGTAGTATGTCTACGTGTGTATTTCTGTGTGAATATATTATTTATATACATACAGAAGTACACACGTAAACATACTACTTTATATATATATATATATATATATATATATATATATATATATATATATATATATATATATATATATATATATATATATATATTCGCAGTGGCTACGGGTACGTCTAGACGTATTCCTAACAAAAAAGTTAAAGATACGTCAAAACTTTCGGGCGTGGTAGGAAGGTTTAGACGTATTCCTAACAAAAAAAAGTTAAAGATACGTCCAAACTTTCGGGCGCGGTAGGAAGGTTTAGACATATTACTTACAGAAAATGTTAAAGATACGTCCAAACAATCGGGCGCGATAGAAATGTTTAGACCTATTCCTAGCAAAATAAAGATAAAGGTAATTTAAGACTTTTGGACATATAGAAAAATTTAGATGAATTACTAAGAAAAAAAAATCAAAAATAGGTTCAAATTTTCTGACCTGAATTTTTGCAATGAACCGTACCGTAGTAGGCAACCAATGAGTTGGGGTTAAGAATTTGGACCCCGACCACATAGCCGCTCGACACGGTTGGAAATGGAGAGCTAATCTATTAAATGCTATATGGGACGGTGGTCTGTAAAAAGACCATTAGGACTAATAAAGTTAATAATAAGAAAAAAAACTTAAGCTACTTTAACGAGAATTAAGAAAAACATTCGACGATGGATGGATAAATACCGTATCCAAATAATATATCCGAATACATCTAATTACCGAAGCCATATAACAGATTCGGGTAATTTCGTGTCAAAACAACAACAACAACAAAAAAAATAAAATAAATTACCATCTCTAAATGACTTCATTTTTGCAACAAAAATAATTAACTACGCTAAAAACAATTCCCTTAAGTTGCTTTAAACAAATAGGAATATTTTAGAAGTTATGCTAGTTTGAAATTCAAAACTTAGGAACATTTTTACTTATCACGATCCCCTAGCAACGTCCTTAATAACAAGTATATGTCGATACATACGTTTTTACCTTGACTATAATATTTTATAATTTGAAATTTTCCACATATTATTAGATGCTGAACCATAAAATTATACTGAGAAATAATAATTTTTTATATTTATTAATAAATCAATAAGAGTAAATTGGCGTTTTTAATAAAATTTAAAAGAAAACATGCTTACTTTAAGAAGGATTACAGAAAAGGTAATGTTCTATATATTTCCAAACATCATATTCTTACAGTATATACAAATATGTAAAAAAAAACTGAGCTGTTTTTTTGACTTACTAATCTAAAAAATTTAATTTTTAATTTTGATTGAAAGTATATTGAGATTGAGACAGAAGATTGATAGATATTTATGTTCAGGCACAACCAGAAAGTATGAATTCCCGATTATGTGTAAAACTACAATATGCATATTTAATAAACTCAATTAAAAATATTTAAATAATAAAAACAGGTATTTTCACTCAGAGCTAGTCAAAAAAATAAGAGGTATTTCCTTAGGTGTAAAACTGCAATATCCATGACATGCATGTGCATAAATAAACTCAAATTTAAATATCAAAACGCATTAACTCTTTGAATTCCGTGTTTTTATGAATTGACAAATCTTTATACAAATTAGTGAAATATAAATATTTTTTTGTTTTTCTTTAAACTGTAAAACAAAACAAAATTAGGTAATTTTTTTTTAGCAAATAAAAAATAATGTCATATACATATCAAAGACATACTCAAACTGTCAGTTCTAAGAAATAATTGATAAAAAGAAGCTAGCAAATGTCTTTCAAGATGTAAGGGCCATGTTGACACATAAATTCAAATTCCACATCAACTTTGCACATCACCTTGCATCTCACAACTTTTAAACTTGTAAGTCAAACTAGGCATAGTGTCATCACTGCAGTATCTCGTCTTAACTTCATTTTGACATACAGGAATAAATTCATGAAGGTCTCTAGTTCCTGGTAATGTTTTAACATTTTATAAATGTTTATAAAGTTAAAAAATTACATTACATTTTTACATTTTACAAACACTATGAAGTTTGTTAGAGATTTTTAAACGGTGATCTTGTTATTAAACTAAAACAATTCAATTATAAGTATTTTTTAAATTTGTGGATTTTTTTAAAGGTTTCCAAAAGCAAATTAATGATCATTGTCATATTAAAATCTGGACATTGACAATACATTAAAAAAAAATCTAATTGTTGATGAAAAAATGTAAACAGATACACCCATAAATATTGAATTCTAAACCTTAAAAAAAAAGACAGAATAAAAATTATAAATACAACAGTTTACACTCTGAATCTAAGCACTAATAAACAGAGTAATTTGAAACTCTCCATAAACTAAAGACTTACAAAATACCAAATAAGTTAACATTATTATGACATAACACATTAGTTCTAAAGCACCATTACTTTTTACTCTTTATGATTTCTTATTTTTTTTAAATAAACTCAAAAATTTTTAACTTCGCCTCTACCAAAACTTGCTATGTTAGTGAAATTCAAAGCTATCTTTAATCCAGGTCTTGCTATCGCACAATTGAGCCAAAAAACTGGAGGCTGGTTAAAAATATTTTGTTTTTTGCATATAATTTCAAAGGAAAACAAAAAATAAATGATTTATTTTATTCATTGCTCAATTACAAAAAATAAAATTGTCTAATCAAAACGTAGCTTCAATACTTTTTGCACAGGTTCTTTTTTAGAACGCAACGTTGCCAATTTTGTTTAGTTATTTGCTGCAAATTTTACTGCAGATTTTAATTTTGGAGGAACGTAACAGAAATAAATTTTATTAACCAAATTAACATTTGGAAACTGATTTTCGATAAACTATTGAAGTAAAATCTAATTTAATTTCATGCACAAAATATAAAAAAAAGCACCCACTGACACAATGCATTACCAGGAATTTTTAAACATCCGCTATTGAGTTTTTTCACATAACTTCTATACATTTCAAAATGTTAAAAAAATTTTAAGAATTTACAACTTCAGTTTTGTGAACTATGTATCTAGCAATATAAACACATGCCATTTTGCTATCTTCTTTCTACAAAATCATCCAACATGTCAAAAATGTCATTCACAAATTTAATGTTTTGACAAGTCAGAAAATTCTGCATCAAACCTCAAAAGCAACTTGGCGTGGTAAATTATGCATTTTATCAATAGCTTGCTGATCAGATATAAAATATGATGCACCAGCACCCTGCCTTAATTTACCAAGAACTTCCTCTAAATGATCAGTTAAAAAATCACCAAGCTTAATAAACTGATTATCTTTACTAGTTTCAAGTAAAAAACTAGTGAAGTCGATAAAACCTTTTAATGTGTGTAGTATTGCATCTGATGTTGTCAAAGTAAAAGTTTTTATACTTTTTTTACCATTAATTGCTCCCATATTTTCGCACATTTGTTCAATTTTCAATAAATGTTGCAAGCGAGTATCTTTAGCACTTCAAATCACAGCTTGCAAAGGATGATGTAATCTTACATCATCAGAAAATCTTTGCACATTTATAGTTTCCCATGCATTTACATATGCAGAAAAGCAATAGTAACTTTAACTTCTTCCTGATTTATTACTGGAAATCAGAATCTAAATAAGATACTGGTACCATACTGACAGTAAATGTAAATCCTGCAAATATGCATTTAACCAATACAGCAAAGAGTGTTTTAGCAAGTTTTTCTGGGTCACTCTTAGCATGACCATAGATTTTTCCACCATGATATGTAATAGTTGCCTTAACATAAACCTCATCAACCAATAAAAAGCATGAACTCTACTTGTCTTCCAAACTGTGATGTATTTTGAAAATTAACAATACAGTATAAAGTTTACTTGCTTTTGAGATCAATTTTGTCAAATATAAAACACAAGGTAGCTGAAAGTCATTTTTCAAATGCTTACATAATGCTCAGGATTCTGTCATATATTCAAACGGTTGAACAATAATATCTGGTGAGTACAAAAGTTCTCCAACAATGGTTGTGGTAAAAAAATCAGCCGCCATCTTTCCGCTCGGTTGCAACGCCTAGAGTTAAGACTTAAAGCCTTGGTGAAATAATACAAATTATCTGCAATCTTTATTTTTTTACTTTTAGTTATTCCTCAACTTTTTTGAAAAGTTGCGTTTCAAATAATTAGTTTTTTCAACTATGTTACAGTTTGTTTTGTCTATATATAGTTTGCAATTTAGTTGGTCCAAATATTGTTGGCCAGTTAACAACTTTTGTTGCAGAGAGAACTCATAATTTTAAACTATATAACAGATCAGTCTTTGTGAAACTATTGACTTTCTTAACCGCGCTTATATAATAATAATTATATAACTCATGACTTCTTATGGAGATTAACTTGCAAATTTACAAATTAAGTAAATTAAGTAATTCATCAAATCAATCGATTAAACCAAAGCCAGTTTTAAATTTCTGGTTGTTGACAAGTAAATAATAATGTATACTTACGGTGAACTTTTTCTTTAACAGTTTTCTGTTCATAAGGCAAGCAGATCTTCTGAACTTTATGTAGACCAACAGCATTTTTTTTTCTTTATTGACTTAGGACGCCCTCTTGATACAAACTTGGATGGAAATTGAATTTGGATGAAATCAAGTTGGTTCTCCGGTGTTTTAGCAGTATCACATGATAGTTTTATTGAATTACTTACACAATCCAACTGATTGAAATTTATAATTTCATTTTTATGTTTTCCAGTTTCTTTTCTAACTTCTAATAATAAATGATCATCAACAATTGATTCTATTATAAGTTTTTATTTTATAAAATATCTTTCAAAAAGAAATTAAAGTATTGCCTGTTGTGCCAGTTAACAAGACACACATCTGATAGTTCCTTATTGACCTCAGGTAGTAAGTGACCGGGGCCCCAGCCCCTTCCTAAAATCAGACCTTTGGCAAAGCCTGCCCTGGCCCCATTGATTTTGCATAGTTTAATGGCTGGGGCTAGAAAAAAATTTTTAATATTTAATATGTTATAATTTTATGCTTACATTTACTATCTATTAAATACTGGCCTACATTTATATATTTTTAAACTCTTATTTACTTCCAACAAGATTGCAAGAGCTACTTTAAAATAGATAATAAGTTAAAACACTAGGAAACGTATATCTAAAGACTTAAAAAGTTGTAAGTTGAATAAAAAAAGAAAACATGAAGATGGTTATGAGTTATAAGGTTTTTTTGATGATCAAAGAAAAAAAGCTGGATTAATAAAAGTTTTTATAGCATAAAAGGACAGATACAGTAAAAGGATGCAACTTGTTGAATTAAAACCCAAGCAAGAATGAGTTTTTGCTAACTTCTGAGATGATAGCTCGTTTTTTGAAATGATAGCTTCTTTGACTATTGACCATTATTGTATTTGTAGAAACAGGAAATGAAACCTTACAACAATGGGAGAGTGCCTCAAGCTTGGCAGATAAAACAGGTTTAATTACATTGACAATGTGCTTTTAGACTTTGTCTGAGAGTAAGAGGGTTGTAATTTGTCAGTATAGGATTGCCAGCAATATTGTAATACTTTTTTGCAGTAAATTAATGAAAATACTGGACTTAAAATCCACCAAAAATGGTGGATTTTAAGTCCAGAAATTAATCCATAAGCCACTGCAAGCATTAGGCTATTATAAAAAGGAGATCAGATTTAAAATCGGCTGCTTGTTCTAAGCAATCAAAAAGTGAAGATTTTTTGTCAAGAAAAGAGTATAAAGTTAAGTAGTCAGCAAATAGAACCACTTTAGATTTCATGAATGTAGTATTGTAGATAAGAAACGTTACAGGAGCAAAGATAGAACCTTGTGGTACCCTTGAAGTTACTTGAAATAAAGAAATGGATAGGCCTTCAAGAATAACTTTACTACTGCAGTTAGAAAGAAACAATTTAATAATTTCAAAACCTTTATATAAAAAAACTAACAGCCAAGTGACGACTAATCATAGGATAGTAAGAGAAGTCAAAGTGTTTTCTAGAGATTTGAAAAATTGGAACTATTTATAGATGTTCTTGTAAAAAAGATGAAAAGATTGAATAATATTTAATAAAGCAACATTTCAAGATGGTGAAAAATGTGGAATAGGGTGAGGCTTGACTTAAAATTGAAGTGAAGTAATAAAAGCTTCCAGACTTTTATTCCAGAAGGAGTTCTTCCAAGAAGCTTCCAAGATGCTCTTTATGCATACATATGGATATATACATGTTCGCTATTTATTGAAATGCTGGCATACAATATTTTTTCATTGTTAAATAAACTTTATATGGTGTATTCATATGGTGTAGCATTTGCCAAAAGAGAAGAGGACCAAATAAATGTGTGGTGTGACTCTAGCAAGACAAGCAAAGGAGGCATAATCTTATGCAAATTGGAGAAAAAGTTGTATCAAACAACGTTTGTTAGAAAAGATTAAAGTAATTTAGGTATCAGCATGTAGAGAGGTAGCAGCTTTAGTAGAGAATGGTAGTGAGAAGTAAGAAAACTTGAAGAGAGTGCCATACATATTGTGTGAATAAGCTTTAGTTACGAAAAAAAATGCTCTAGATTATTCATACTAGAAAAACAGCATAAAAAAGGAAGGCAAAAGCCTGATGATGATGATGGTGATGATGATGATGAAGATGATGATGATGATGATGATGATGATGATGATGATGATGACGAGAATGATGATGATGGCAATGATGATGATTATCACCATCATGAAGATGATGATAATAATAATGATCATGATCATCATCAGCCTTTACCCTCCTTTTTTATCTTGTTGATGATGATCATCATGATCATGATGATATTAATGATGATGATGATCATCATGATCATGAACATTTCTATCATAGTCTATTTTCTATCATTTCCATTTTAGTCTATTTTCTTTCTATCAAAGAAAGAAATGCAACCTTACAACAATCAGAGATTGCCTCAAGCTTGGCAGATGATGATGATGATGATGATGATGATGACAACAATGATGATAATGATGATGATGATCATCATCATGATAATAATGATGATTATGATGATTATTTTGGTCATAATGATGTTTATATATGCATATATATATATACAAAATATAACGTGAATTTAAAATAAAATAAATATACTTAAGGGTGTATAAATGTTTATGCAACCCCGGTCAAAACCTCACCATCCAGCTATATTTTGTCAAACCCAGTCCCGACCCTGGTCAAATATCAACCCCAGTCACTTACTCGCCTCAAGTAAGTCACTGGCAAAAATACAACATTGGCCAGAAGCAAGTATGTATGTGTAGCAAGCAAGCAAGTATACCTTTCAGTGTGATGAAAGATGTGTTGTTCAGGGTTGAATCAATGTGAATGTTAATCATTTGATTCAATGTGAGAGATTGCTTAATTGCACGGAAGAAGAAAAACAAACATATACTGCTTGAAAAAAATTTGCAAGAAAGGTGGCAGCGTTAAATTGATTGGATGGTAGTGGAATGAATGGTAAAACTGTAAAAAACTATATTACACATGGAAAAAGTCTGGAAATGTCTTGGCTAAGCTATTGAAATAAAGCTCAATCACATAAGCAGAAGTTATCAAAAAAAATAGTTGATGCAGGGGAAAAAATATTCATAAGTGTTCAGAGTTGTAATGCAAAACGTTGGGAAAAGTGAAGACATTGTTGGAGAAGGCTGTATTAAAATACTAGTTGGAAAAACAATTTCAAAGACAATTGCATTGAAAACAAGGTAGATGACTCATTTTTAAAAATTTCTAAACTAAATGGTTATAATGAAAGCCCTTTATCTGTTGTGAATAATGTTACTGGACTAGCAGAGCTAATAACCAGAAATGAATTAAAATAGCTGTTGGTACATCTTTATTAGGCTAGCCTGCTGGTTCTCCTGGTGTATCAGCTGAAATGCTAAGTTTCATGTGATGTGGGTGTAAAGTGACTGTCACATGTCAAATGAATTACATTTAGGTTAAACCTCAAATGATTCTACAAAAAATGAAGTAAAATTTTATATCAGTTGGAGACATACTAGAAATTGAAATGGATTTATCAATAAACCACAGTTTGGTTCAATACCATAAAAGGGAACAACAGATGCTTATTCATTTTAAAGCAAGTTTAAAAGATGCATTTTGGAAAGGTAATAAGATTAATGGATCTATCAAATGTGCCCAAAATGAGTGAGACATGGTAATGATTGTATTATGTATTGATTTTGTCTTAATTCTGTTTTGTTTTGGTTAAATCAGATGTTTTTTTATTTACAATTTTGGAAAATTACATGTTACATGTACAAAGTTACATAAAATAAATATTGTCAAACCTATAATACCGTTACAAGGAACTATAAAGTTTTGAACTACATTGCTTTTAACTTCACCACTGCAACCTGGTCTTTCAAACTATAATTGAAAATAAAACATTTTATCTTCATAAAATAAACAATTTTAATAAGGAAAATAAACAAAAGTATACCATATAGTTTGGAACTGTATTGCTTTTAACTTCTCCACTGAAACCTGGTCATTCAAACTATAATTGCAAATAAAACAATTTAACTTCAGAAAATAAATAATTTTAAAAGAAGAAAATGAGCAAACATGTACCATATAGTTTTGAACTGCATTACTTTAAACTTCTCTAATGAAACCTGGTCTTTCAAACTGTAACTGGAAATAAAACTATTTACCTTCATAAAATAAATAATTTTAATAGGGAAAATAAACGAAAGTATACCGTACAGTTTTGAACTCCAATGCTTTCAACTTTACTGCTGCCACCTGGTCGTTCAAACTATAATGGGAAATAAAACAATTTAATTACAGAAAATAAATAATTTTAATAGGACAAAATGAAAAAATATATACCATATAGTTTTGAACTGCATAACTTTCAACTTTACCACTGAAAGCATGTCTTTTAAACTATAACTAGATATAAAAGTATTTACCTTCATAAAATAAATAATTTAGTAGAGAAAATAAAAAAAAGTATACCATGCTAGGGAAAAAAACATTAGTTGGGTTATTGTTGTATCTGGAAAAAAAGTAATCCAGCTGAGCAACTAGCTGTTGAAAGACTGTTGCTTGCTCAACAGACTGAAATCAAGAGCAGATAGAACAATGTAATCATTTATGGCGTGGAAGAGCCAAAGAAGGATACTGTGGCTCAAAAAATCAAGGATGACAGGCTGAACACCCCAATCAAGATACAAAGATGATACAAAGTTAATTAATCAGGAAAAATGATGCTGAGGTATTGCAGTTAGATTTATATAAAGCTGTTGAATGGTCAAAGGTGGGGCTTGTCAAATTTGATACTGATAAATGTGTAGTTATGCATTTAGGTAAAATTTGTCTATGGACACTAAATCACTTAGTTAAACAAAAGTAAAAAGAAATCTTGGAGTTTTATTTTGTTCAAACTTGAAATAGAAAGATCATATAATGGCTTGTACCTCAAAAGCAAATAGAATGATAGGAATATTGAAAAATACTTTTTTGAATATTGATGTACATATGGTAAGGTTATTATATAAAACATTTTTTTGGCTGCTTATTGAATTTGCAATGCCAGTTTGGTGTCCTTACTTCAAAGGTGAAATAAAAGCTTTAGTAAAAGTGCAACATCACTTAACTAGAATTGTTTTTTTTATTGCAAACTACTACTACCACTTTTCATGCAAACTACTACTACTACAACTACTACTACTACTACTACTACTACTACTACTACTACTACTACTACTACTACTACTACTACTACTACTACTACTACTACTACTACTGTTACTACTATTACTACTACTACTACTACTACTATATAGTTTTGAACTGCGCTGCTTTCAATTTCACCACTGAAACCTTGTCTTTTAAAATATGATTGGAAATAAAACAGTTTTACTTCAAAAAATAAATAATTTCAAAATGAATGAAAGCTTACAATACAGTTTTGAACTGCATTGTTTTCAACTTTACCACTGCAAGCTGGTCTTTTAAACTGAAATTGGAAATGGAACAATTTACCTTCATAGAATAAATAATTAAAAATAAGTCGAACAAACCACAGTTTACTTTATAGTTTTGATCAAAATTGTTTTTGTCAACTTCTTCGATATTAACAACATCAACAACTTGCTCACTTGAATCTGTTATTTCAAGCTATAATTGGAAAACAAAAAATTATGAATACTAAAATACTTAATAAATTATAGCAGCCAAAATGGCAATTTAAATGCCAATAAATCATAAATTGTAAACATCTTACTTTTCCTTCATGCAGTTCAGACTGAAACTTATTATCATCCATTTCCAACTTGGAAACTCCATTTTGTATATTAAAATCAACAAATTGATATTGAATTGAAGTTACCATAGCTTCATTATTAGAACCTCAAATGCTTGCTAAATTTTGCAAGACCCTCATTTTACATTCAAACTGTGATGATCCGCCTTCTGCTTCTAAATCAGATAAATGCTGTACAAGTCGATTAGCGCAACGATATTTTTTTACATGAGTCAAGGGTTTATCCTTCAGCTTAGCAAATTTTATATGGCTATCATGTTGATCCTTTGTTAGAAAAATGCGATGATTTTTCTGCACTGTTTCCTTAAACCATCTAGTAGCAATACAATTTTAAGAGAACATTTGCAATTTTTGTAAATCTTCTAGCTGCAAACATGTGTTTGCATGGCAAACTCATGGACTTTGTAAATAAACAATCGCAGCTGTTCTCAGATAGTGTTTCACTTTTTCCAAAAGTTTTAACAATTTAATTTGCTAAGTCTCCATCTATGCTGACAGATTCATCGAGCTGAAATTTAACAAAAGAAAAAGTAAATGGCGTTAGTATATCTTTATAATCACGTTCATGTTGAAAACTTGCAGCTACAGTAACAGGAACCCGTTCTATTCTATTTATATATTTATAGTCTCTATCTTGTCGCATGCAGGCTATAACAGTAAGCAAATCTTTGAAGAATATAGGTAAAGAACTCAACAAAGAAACAAAAAAGAAACGCTTTAATTCTACGATTGATAGATTCAAGACGATTAGTAGTATATTCTCCAAAAGTTACGTTTTGTTGCTGCCAACAACGCACCCACTCGAATCTACAAGCGTGCCAATTAACTTCAACCTATTTAAAAACAGATGGTGGCATAACTTTGTGAAACTCATCACGCAACATTTCATATTCCTTCTCAATAGTTGCATAAATCATTTTTTGGAGAGCTTTTAAAGCAATCAGTCTTTGAGCTTCAGATATATTCATTTTTGATGCTGTTATTTATCTGCTCATAGAACGCAAAGCATTAAATGCACACAACAATAAATTAATTTGTGAAAATGCATGCTTAATGCATTCACGCTCTGACATGTCTTTGTCAGTAAAAACAGATAATATCTTATTTCAGTTGATATTTTTTTCCTTGAATATTTCAAACATTGTTGAAAGGGAAACACAGTCTTCTGATGCAGAAAAATATAGCTGAAATTTCACTTTCACCATTTGGTCCGACTACAAGAAGAATGTATAAGGGCATTCTCAAATTAGTAAGTTTATAAGTTGCATCAACCAAAAGTAACTCAGGATATAAACCA
This sequence comes from Hydra vulgaris, assembly GCF_038396675.1. NCBI lineage: Eukaryota > Metazoa > Cnidaria > Hydrozoa > Anthoathecata > Hydridae > Hydra > Hydra vulgaris. The sequence continues at coordinate 11,718,844 of NC_088929.1, forward strand.
AAAAAGCGCTTCATTTCATAGTCTTGAAAAAATATTCCAGTTATGATACGATTTTCATCTGTTCTTAGCTCAAGATCTGGTCCTAATAAAAAAGAAGTTATATATTTAACAGATTTGTTCTATATTTGAAATAAAAATCTAACTGTATTGAAAAAGAACAATGGGGCAGGACAGGCTCTATGGCCATAAAGAATGCAAATTTATTAGGAGAACAATTTCTAGTACATAATCCCCACTAAAATGTGGATATGAAATCGCTCTTCAGGAAACTACTTTCTCAAGAGCAAGCTATTGCCATTATATTGACATATTAAACAATTGAAATTTTCTGATATTTAATAAATAGTTAGATAAGTTTATTATTTTATTTCTGCACCGGGTCTGGATTCACAAAATATAGGCCTAGCACCATGTAGCCTTATCCTAGAAGCATGGCTATGCTATATTTTTCTATGTTAATAAATCTGATATACTATAATACTATAGTATAATGATTTAACTTGATAACAAGAGCATCTATACATAAAAATGTTGTTAAAAACTATTTAAAAATACAAGAGATAAATCTGTGAAAGTAAGTTTAAATATAAATTATTAGTTTGATATGCATTTTATATTATTTCCTTCAAACAATATTCTTCCATATTATTGAAGAATACTACATTATTTCCAAGAGTAGAGATAAAAATAGTCAAAACCTGAAACAAAAAATAATAATTACTTAAATATGAATAAATTATGACACAAATTCTCGATATAATGATAAAGAGTACAAAGTTCCTTTGTAATGCCACAAAAAAACAAAGATTCTGTTACCTAAATGATGTTGATTATAATTTTTTTTTACTAACTGTTGACTAATGATCAATAAAGTAATTTTCAATTCATAAAAATTTAATAAATTTAAACCATATTTCAACAGTATGAATTCTAAACTAACGCCATGTCGTAGTGTAGAATGTAAAGGTAGAACTAAAGAAAAAAAAAAAAAAAGAATATAATTAAAAGTTGTTTAAACATGCAAACAAATCATAATACCAGCTAATAAAAAATGCTTTCAACTAAAAAACTTAGTTAAAGCCTCTTTTTAGTTAAAACCATTTTAAGTTCAATTTATATTTATTATCATATTATTTAACTTGCTTCATAAACTTATTTTATATGTTGAGCAAGACATTGTAGAAGAAAAAAAATAGATATTCATTTTTAATAATTTATTACTGCTCTGTACTTTATGAAGTTCTTTAAGAAGAATGCTCTTCCTAACAGTCCATCAATATGTGTACAGAAATATCTTCCCAGCTTTGTTAATAAACTTATGATTTAACTTCTTAATTTTTAACCTTAAATTTAAAGCATCATTTAAAAAAAAAGTCAATGCTGTCAAAATAAAATCAATATTTGTTTCCTTATTGCACATTAATTGTTTAACAAAAAATTATTTATACTAACCATTACATTCTTGACTGCAATTAGTGATTTTAAATCTGTGGTAACTTTCTGTTTTGCAGCAAAGTTATGAAGATCTTTGAGAGTAACTTTTTTACTTAAGAAAAAAAGTAACATTATAAAAAGTTTAATGTAAAGAGTAAACATAAGTATGATAATTATGAATTCCAATGCAACTTTTATATAAAAGTATTAAAGAAAACCTGTTTACTTCATAACTTGATCTTTAATAAGCGACTTGCTTCCGTGCATACTTAAAAGATGACAAACATCTTCTTTTTCATCCGCCTTTAATTTTCTTTATTTTGGCAGATTGTTAAACAATTCCTACAAGTTTAAATATTGTAAAATATCTAATATATAAACAGTTTTTACTTTTATCATTCAGTTTTTATAAAAATCTTATTTTGGGGAATAATTACATATTTATATATATATATATATATATATATATATATATATATATATATATATATATATATATATATATATATGTATATATATATATATATATATATATATATATATATATATATGTATATGTATATATATATATATATATATATATATATATATATATGTATATATATATATATATATATATATATATATACATATATAAATATAAATTTATATATAAATATATATATATATATATATATATATTATATGTATATATATACATAAAATATATAATTATTTTTAAAATTAACACTATGTTTTTTATTCTTGACGTGTTTAGAGCATTACCCAAAATCTCAAAAGAATCACAGTGAGCCAAATTTTTGCAATTGGAGATAAATTTAAGTGTTTAAATATATGAAATTGTTTATCAATTTTAAGGGGCTCATTTATTCTAGTTGCAAAGTGTCTGGAGGTTTCTCCAATATAACTGGCATTACAGCCAGCGCAAGAAAATTTATTGACAACATGAGATTTGAGCAGTTTAGGAAGTGTCTCTTTTATTATTAATATCTGTGTATCCAGATACATATGTAGGTTTTACTAAAATCTCTGGAGTACCTGAAATAAAATAATGTTAAGATTATCATTTTTACTATCAGTATAATGTCAAAAATAATTGTGGGTAGCCGATTTCAGATTAGCTAAAACCAAGTTATATATTTTTTTTATGTTTTTTACCTTTATAATATTTTACAAATTTAACCCTTTCTTAAAATAGTTAACTGAGTTTTAAGTATCATGAAAAACAATAATAATAATAAAGTAAAAAAAAAAGTTAAACATTTGTTTTTTTAATTTTTTAAAACTTCATACTTACAAAGTCAATTTAATAACTGTCAATAACTGCTCCTTTCAGCACTATTTTTTTATAAAGGATATGTGGATGACATAATTTTTAAGTCAGATCAGGTTATCCTGCTACTGGTAACATGTAACCTAATACAATCTGCTTCATGACCTGCTGCCTTGTAGGATACGCCTTTTTAGGCATAGGCGAGGAGATGCCAACTCTGACTTAAAACACCCCCTGACTTTGGGCTCTTGGTTGAGTAAAGGCTAGAGATATTGTCTCGATAAAAATACCCATCTTGGGCAGATGTTAAATGCACCCGGCTACTGTAGAAGGCTTCCTAGGCAAAGACTTAAGGGGTAAACAGATTCTATCTGTTGACAAGCCTCGCACCCCTTCTTTATCTATTAGGCTGGCGCAGATGTATTTTTAATATATTATTTCCAGTTTTACGATGTTGAATGCTGCATCTTCTTGACTCAATGCATGACTTTTGCTCGTGTCTCTCTATTTATGACAAGGCAACTCATTCTATTATCTCCTTATGAGGGTACAGCTCTAAAATTCAGTTTTATGGTTCTGAGGCCGGCTGGTAGTCAGGTTTCTCGAACTCTGTTGTAGCTCTCAGAGAGGCTGATTCCATCAACAGCTGCAAAATATTAAAGTATTAACAGTGCCATGTTGCGCATGGATGGTGTTTCTGTTTGTACTTTTGGTGTGCATTACGGAGGCCACATTTGGAACCCTTTGTTACGGCTTAGGGTTTATTAGTAGTAATGAGGCAATTGCTTGGGCTGTTAAACAGTGTTCTGAGTACTATCTACGCTTTGAGTCAAGTTCTTCATTCTAATTTAAAAATGAATAAAGTCACAAAAACTATAAAACACAAAAAACCATCATCATCACAAAGTTCTCTAAACCTATCATTCACTAATATTTGTAGTCTTCGAAGTTACTTTTCTTCTGTTGAGTCTTATCTCTTGCAAAGTTCACCAGGCCTACTTGCTCTTTGTGAGACTAATTTGAGTTCGGCTTTGTCTTCTTGTGATCTTGGTGTTGAAGGTTATCTTCATTTAATTCGTAAAGACTCCAATAGTCACATGCTTGGCCTGGGCATTCACATTCGTAAGAATTCACCCATTTGTCGTGAAACTAGGTTTGAATCCACAGACTATTGATTCATGTGCTTTCGTTTAGCACCACTTCACTTAATTGCCTTTCTCTTTGTTCTATATCGCTCGCCTTCATCGAAAGATTGCACTCTTTTTGATGTTATTTCTGATCATATTGACCAAGCCCTCTCTCTTTATCCATCAGCTAATATAGTTGTTGTTGGTGGCTTTTATGCTCATCACTTTGAATGGCTTGGCTCTAATTTTAGTGATTCGGCAGGCATTAAAGCCCACAATTTTTGCCTTTTTCAATCCCTAACTCAAATAGTCAACTTACCAACTCGCTTTCCTGACAGCCCGAATCATTTATCTTCTCTACTCGACTTATGTTTTGTTTCTGATCCTAGTCAGTGCTCAGTTTCTCCTCATTCCCCCTTAGGTGCTTCTGATCACAGTTTGATCTCTTTAAAACTAATATCTAATTCTTCATCACCTGAATCCCCTGATATCAAACCTCTTACAACTACAGTAAAACTGACTGGGATTCTTTCCGTGACTTTCTTCGTGATGGCCCATGGGTAGAAATCTTTTGTCTTCCTCTCAACAAATGTGCTTCTTACATAACTTCGTAGAGTCAGGCTGGCATTAAATCTTCTGTTCCCTCTCAACAATTCCAGGCCAAGCCTCACTCTTCTCCATGGTTTTCCTTACGCTGTGCTGCTGCAATTGCCAATCGAAACCGTTACTTCCATATTTATCAGCAAAAGAATTCTCCAGAAAACAGACGTCTGTTTATTACTGCTAGAAACAATTGTAAAAAAGTTTTGTCTAACATCAAAACCCGCAATTCTCAGGTCATGAAATCTCGTATATCAACTCAAAAATTAGGCTCTCGTGACTTCTGGAGAATCTTCAATAATATCAATAAAAAGGGCAAATCTTTAATTCCACCTCTCTTGCATTGTTCAGATTTTGTCATCTCACCTAAAGACAAAGCTGAATTGTTTGCTAAAAACTTTTCATCAATATCATCTCTTAATTCCACTAGTTGCGTTCTACCTGATATTCCAACAAACAGGTTGATCCATTGCTTGAAATTTGGATCACTCCAACTTTTGTATCTAAAGTGATTTCCTGCCTAGACTCTTCTACTGCTTGTGGCCCGGATATCATACCTGCCATTGTCTTGCAGAAGTGTTCTCCGGAGCTGTCGTCTATACTCTCAAAACTATTCAACAAGTGCTTATCAGAGACTTGTTTTCCAGTCTGCTGGAAAGCAGCATCTGTTATCCCTATCTTCAAAAATTCTGGCGAGCGATCTGATTCGTCTAACTACCGTCCTATTCCGATCATAAGCAAGGTTTTGGTGTCTTTAATTAACAAACACTTAATTTCTCATCTTGAATCTATTAACTTACATTCTGACCATCAATATGGATTTCGATCTTCTTGTTCTACAACTAATTTGCTAGCAGTAATAATTGACAGGTTTTATCGTGCATTAGATGAAAGTGGAGAGGTTAAGGCCATCGCTCTTGACATTTCAAAAGCTTTTGATAATGTTTGGCACGCTGGTCTTTTCCATAAGCATTCTTCTTATTGTGTATCCGGCAACATCTTTAAGATTATTAAATCCTTCTTTTCCAAGGGTGGTATAAAAGTTATCCTCAATGGACAGCACTCTTCTTCTTATTCTGTAACTTCAGGGGTTCCTCAAGGTCCTATCCGTGGCTCTATACTTTTTTTTAATTTACATTAACGATCTTCCAGATATTCTCACATCTAAGGTGGCATTGTTTGCTGATAATAGTACCATTTATTCTTGTCGTGATAAGAAACCAACACCCTCTGATTGCTTGGATGGGGCAATTGAGCTTGAAAAGGATCTCACTTCCGATACAGCATGGGGCTCACAATGGCTGGTGAACTTTAATTCACTAAAACTCAATTTTTTTCAGCCATTCAGTATCGCAAAAATTTAGATCTTCCTATATTTATGAACGGTGATGTAGTCGATGAGCCGTCTACTCTTCATCTTCAAGGATTAACTCTTACTTCCAATCTTTCTTGGAAACCATTTATCAAATCAGTTGCAAAATTAGCATCTGCTAAGGTTGCATCTCTTTTTTGAGCTCGTCACTTTCTTACTTCGGATTCTATTCTCTATCTCTATAAATCTCAAATCCGGCGTTGTATGGAATACTGTTAACATGTCTGGGGCGGTTTTTCTAATGATACCCTTTCTCTTTTAGACAAGGTGCAAAAACGCATTGTAAACATAGTAGGACCTGCTCTTGCAGCCAACCTCCAACCATTGTCACATTACGTCGTAGGTTTCTCTTTCTCTTTTCTACAAGTACTATAATGGGCACTGCTCTAAAAAGCTAGCGTCTCTTGTGCCATCTACTAAAATTCATTCTTGAGTTACTCGTCATTCAGTTGAGTGTCATCCTTTTTCTGTGACTGTTCCTATGTGCTCCAAAAACGCTTATTCGTCTAGTTTTTTTCCTCAAACATCAGTTCTTTGGAATTCGCTTCCTTCATCTTGCTTTCCTGATTCATATAATTTGCAATCCTTTAAGTCATCTGTTAATCGTTATCTTACTTCACAATCTTCATCTTTTTTCTCTCAGTAACATATAACTTTAATTAGTGGCTGCCTGCAGCCTTGTTGGAAGCGAAGATGATTAAAAAAAAAATTGATGTTTTTAATTCTGAATATGAAGCTCAAGAATTTTTCAAACACCTCAATAAACAACATAAAAATCTGAAGTTTACTATGTAAAAAGAACAAAATAACCAGATTGCTTTTTTGGATGTACTGATTAAAAAATCCAATTCGTTTTCGACTTCAGTTTATTACAAAAAAACGTATACAGGTCTTTTACACAAGTTTTTTAGTTTTATTCCCTCTTGCTACATAAATGGACTTGTTTGTTGTTTGATTGATCGTACATTTAAAACTAATAATTCTTGAGTTAGTTTTAATAAAAATATTAAGAATCTATCATTAGTTTTACAAAATAATAATTTTCCACAAAAAATTATTAACTATGAAATTAAATCCTATATTAATAAGAAAGTGAACCCATCTAACATTGTTAATAGCTTAAATATAAGATACTTTAAGCTTTCATACTTTGGAATGTACTCTAATAACACTAAAATAAAAATTTCAAAAATTGTTCATAAATATTGCAGGGATGTTCTAATAAAATAAATTTTCATTACTAATAAATACAACATTGTTTTTGCTTAAAAGAGTCACTTTCAAAACTGCTTAAATCTCATGTTGTCTGTAAATTTTCTTGTGCTGGCTGTAATGCCAGTTATATTGGAAAAACCTCCAGACACTTGGCAACTAGAATAAATGAGCACATTAAAGTTAATCAACAATCTCATATATTTAAACAATTAAATTTATCTCTTAATTGCAAAAAATTGGCTAACTATGATTCTTTTGAGATTTTGGATAATGCCCCAACCAAACACAAATTAAAGGTAAAAGAAACTCTCCACTTTAAATGGGAAAGTCCCTGACTTAATAAACAAACTTTACATTATGCTGTAAACTTATCTATTTAATTTTACTGTCAGTTTTTAGTTTTATTTTTGGACAGTTGGTTAATTTGATTGGTTATTTACCAAGTAGCTTTGTAATAAATAAATTGGGTAATTATGAATAATTTTTTGTCCGTTAATATTTCTCTGTAAAGAATTCTATTTTTGAATATTTTTTTCAGAGTTTATTAATAATCTTTTGAAAATGTAAATAAATTTTACGAAACATGTCAACAATAAAACATCGTAATAATTTTAAAAATAATTATATGCAAAATAAGACAAAAACTTTACCTAATCAACATTCTGTTTTAAAAACGTTTTACAAAAATGGAAGATGTAATTTAAGAAAAAACCATATACAATAAAATCACTAAAATCACTAAAATCAAAAAAAACATTTTTTGCCTTTATCTCGGAATGAAAAAAAAGTGATTTATCTGGTTTTGCAAGTCCACTCCTCATATATATATATATATATATATATATATATATATATATATATATATATATATATATATATATATATATGTATATATATATGTATATATATATATATATATATATATATATATATATATATATATATGTGTATGTATATATATATATATATATATATATATATATATATATATATATATATATATATATATATATATATATATATATATATATATTTATATAAATGTAAAAAAATATAGAAATGTTTAGCGAAATAGTTAACAGAGAATAGCTTCAAAATAGCTAATAAAAATAATTCAAACTAAGATAAGTAAAATACTGACTTTGTCAACGACATGGTTGTGCTTCAATACCAACTTTTGTATGCATAATTATGAACCGTTGTCGGATACATTTATCCAGATTCCATTGGGCAATCTACCTGGAATGTGCTATCAATAAGAAAGAAATAAAAGAATATATAATACAGTCATTTACGACATAATCTTTTTATGACATAAAAAGTTTAAAAACCAAAGTTTAAAGTTTCACTAGTCTACTTAATATAAACATATTCCTTTCGAAAAGATGAGGATTTTTCAAATAGTTAAACTTTTTTATATAATAAATTTTTAAACGCTATGATTTATTTTAATTATTAAAAAAATTAAAAAATAAATAAATAATTAGGAGAATTACTTTATTTTTTCAAATTTAAGTTTCATTTTTGAGCCTGTCTACATTCTATTATCTGATTGCTTTAACATATATAAGATGGTATTTAAAATACTTGTACTTTAGGTCTTTTTAAATAACATATACCTTTGGTTTAGACGCTTTCCTTTTGATCGTCTTTCAAAAGTTTTCCCTCCATGATAACAAACATAATGCATGCTATAAAACAACAAATCGTCGTTTAGGGTTCGCCTAATGCCTTTTACTCAAGTAGTGCTTCTTCGCGTGTAATTGTAATTGTATGATGAATCATACAGTTTCCACAATTTTTACACATTGTAATAGTTAGCTAAAAAAAGTATTACAATTTACTAATTGGAAATTTTATTTTTATAAATCCATTGATCGAAGTTCGGATAGGTAGTTTTAAGTTTGTGGTTTCTTCTTCTATTTTATCCACAAAACAGGCTACATAATTTATTCCTGTAGGTCCTTTTTCTTATTGATTTTTTTTTTTTTTTAAATTCAAGCTCAAAGGGTTCTTCATCTTTGTACTCCCATATTTCTTCATTAACATCATTATTAGTTAAATTTGTCATTTTATTCTAGAAAAAAGATGAAAATCATAATATGAAGTTATATAAATATTAAAAATAGTTAATAAATAGAATAAAAAAAAGAGACAAATATTTAATAAAAAATATATTCTATATAAAATAAAATAAAAAGTTATTTTCTGTTTTGGAGTTCGCAGGCTTGACAAACTCCACAAAGCTTTACGCAGTAATATCTCTCGTTTAATAAACAAGATCTTTTCAGATTCGCTTCATTCATTTTACAGAAGTGTAGATTCATTTCTATAAAAAGAAAAAAGTTAAGATAAGAAAAAAAGACTGAATATTTAAAAAAAAAAAAAGAATAATAAAAAAAACTAAATTATACCTCTTATTCCATTTCGTAGTCTTTTGTTTTTATTTTGTTTTTTTCCATATCCAATTTCATTTATTTTATTCATTCAATTATTTTTTGCTTTAAATATAAAATAATATTGTTTATATGAATAAAATTTGAATTAACAATAAAATAATATTGTTTTAAACTCCATTCTATATATTTTTTTAACAATTGATAAAATTTTTCGTATTGAGTATTGTTTAAAAACTGTTTATAATAATGAGATTTTAATATTTCAAATGAAAGAAATAAAAAACTTCGTTGTGTAAATTAAAAATCTAAATTATCACGAAATATAATTCAAGTAAATATATTTGATAAATAAAAGAACTCGCTATAACCATTGAAATGTGTATCGAAATAAGGTATGGATATAAATTTTTCAAGTTTCTCTTTAAATAATTTTGTTTCTTTTTGAATTCTGTGAAATGCCAAGTTTCTTTCACACAAGTCTTTTAATGATAGCATTTTTTCATTTTTAAATAATAATCTCGTTTGTGGGCAAAACCATACTGTTTTTCATAATTAAAATCGTATTCGTCAAATCTTTTTTCTCTTTCTTCTTTCTTCTTTTTTGCTAGCATTTTTTTATTAGTTGACTAAAAATAATGGATTCTCTAATTAAAAAAGTTGTTTTATAATATTAAAATGAATAAAACAGTAACTTGTTATATAATAATATTGTTCCTTTGCCCATTTTATATATTTTAATATTAAACAATACAACTCTTCCATTAACTCTACTTCTAATCAACTTCTTGGAAAAGCCATATACGAAATTTCTGTTAAAGGTAAATGAAATCTGTGTAGATAATGTCTTTGAAGATGAAAAAATGATAAATGTTTTTTTTTTCTTTTAAGAATTCTTCGAAAAAAACGTGTTTACGATAAGTATAAAATAACAACCTAATGTAATCTCCATCTTTCCATTTTCTCTCTAGCAGTTTGGTTTTATCAAATATAGAGATGATTTTGTTTTGTAATTGTTTAAATTTGTATATTATTCTTTTATGAGCCAAGGTTCTTTTGCATAAATCTTTTAAGGTTAAAATTGATTGTGTTTCTTTAAATGTGTAATCCAATCGAACAGAGTCATAATGAAAAAGATAATAAAAAAATTCTCGCTCTCTATTATTAAATGATTGTTTCGTTTTCAAAGTTTTCCATATGATAATAAATGTTCTGATATAACCAAAGTAACATTTATTTTTATCGCTGATTTTACGTCGTTTATGTTTTGAAGGCACATACACGAATTTTTGTAACGAGCGAAATTCTATCAATTCTATCCACATTATCTTTGTTGCTTCCCATGAGAATTTTTTAACCAGTAGTCTAAAAAAGAATATTATAAATATACAATAACAAGTATAAAAAAATTGAAAAATATAATAGTCCTTCGGGTTCTTCGCCTTGTTTGGGTGCTTAGGGTGGTTCAGATATGGGATTATAAAAATTTAAAAGTTCTTCCTGTTTAGCATGGACGACTTCACTTGGATAAAATTCATTTGGTGGAGAATATATAGGTGGTAATTTTTTAGTTTTTTTGCATGCTGTTAAATTCATACTTTCTTCATAGGTTGGCAAGCGAGGTATCTTTTTGTTAAATTTGTTGAATATATCTTTTCGTCCAATTGTATTACACATTCTAAGAAAAAAGTTTAATTTACTCTCCAAAGTTTCATACACTTTTCCGTTGTCTTCTTCTATAGTGTTATCTTTAATGTATTCCATCACATCAATTGCCTTTTTTAATTTTTCTTTTATTCCATATGGAATTCTTAACATAAATCTGATACTTCTAACATTATCTGATGTAAATTCGTCTGTCACTTGACTGAAGATTTTACTGGGATTCATTTTATTTTAGTTAATCTAAAAAAAAATTTTTTTTTTAAATATATAAGAATCTTTACAGGTATATAAAAATCATAACATTAAAAGTATATAAAAAAATTTATATAAAAAAAGTACAAAAAAAACTACAAGCTAAATATAAAAACATATTTATTCAATAGAAATAGTATTAAATAATTTTTTGTTTGTTATAAAGTTTTTAAGTTCTTCTTGAGTAATAAAATTTGGAAATCCAACAGCCACGTTATATGCTTCTGTAGGTTTATCAAAACTACTATGAGTTAAAAATTTAATATGACATTCTATTGAAATAGTATGAGCATAATATTTATCGTTTTTTCTTAAACTGAAAATAATTTTTTAGTTAATGGCCATTTTAAAGCATCGTTGAGTTCGCCTTGCATTATTTGAAATAGATTGCCATGTTATTTACATTTTCATTGCTAATAAAAGCATATATATATATATATATATATATATATATATATATATATATATATATATATATATATATATATATATATATATTATATACGGCTAATGAAAACAAATCATGCATACAAAGTGTAAAATTGTTTATAAACTCTCCATAGCTAATAAAAAAATAATAATATAAAAAAGTATTTATAATAAAAGAAAAAGATAAAAAAGAAAATATTCTTACTATCCACAAGTTTTAACAAATTGTTTTATTTTTTTTGTTATTTTTAATATATTGGTTAGCTGAAAAAAAGTTTTACACAAATATAAAAAACGTACATAAAAAATTATTGTAGAATAAAGCTTCGTAACATTTCTAAAGTATCTTTTATATTGTAAAAAGCTCTTGATTTATTTCTTTTGTAGAAAGATCTATTGTCTAAAGCCTAAATACGTCATATAATTCTTTTACTGCATTCTTTTCAGAATAATGCTTTTGAAAAAGTAGAGTTAATAATTCATGAGTAGTGTGATAATCTTGTTGAATGCATTCGATTTGATGTTTTTTATAATCAAGATATTCTGCCATTGTTTCCCAACGACTTTTAAAACGTTCTGTAATTTTGAGTTTGATTTGTGTAATATTCATTTTTTTATACTAAAAAATAATGTTTATTACAAATTAATTTATTATAAATAATTTATTACAAATAATTTAGCTTGACATAAGTTAAATAAAAGTTCTTTATTAGTAACTTCATCTTGCCATTTTGTTAAAATAAAATATAAATGTTTTATTGCTCTTTTTTTGTTTGTGTGTGGTAATATGAATAGCATTAAAATTTGTTTTAATTTATCAAAGTTTTTTATGTATTTACAGTCGATTTTTTTAATGTGATTTCTTCTAAAGTTTAAATAAATCGCCAATTGTTTCCAATTTCGAATAATTGTGTAGACGTATTATTTATTATTTGGTTAATCTTTTTTTTTCTATTATATATTAAAAATTAAATATTAAAAATCGTATATATATAAAAAGAATATAAACAAAAAAATATCAACAAAAGATATAAACAAAAGAATATAAACAAAAGAATATAAACAAAAGTGTATAAACAAAAGAGTATAAACAAAAGAGTATAAACAAAAGAGTATAAACAAAAGATTATAAACAAAAGAATATAAACAAAAGTGTATAAACAAAAGAGTATAAACAAAAGAATATAAACAAAAGATTATAAACAAAAGAATATAAACAAAAGAGTATAAACAAAAGAATATAAACAAAAGAATATATATATAAAAAAAAAAAAGACTATTAAAAATTTATTTTTTCTAAAAAAATATATATATAAAACATACAAAAAATTTAATTTTCTTTAGGTTCAGGTTCTGGACTTTCTAAAAAAGAGAGAGAGAGTATTAAAAAAAGTTTACACCTATTTTCATAAATAAAAAAGTAGTAATTTTTAAACTTACGTGGGGAATAATTCCAGTGAGAAGGTCCGACTTCTCTGTTGCTATTTACTAAATGCTCTGTAAATTTTCTGAAATTTGACAATCTTTGGAATTCTATATCTATAAGAAAAAAAGAATAGTATAATCAAAAATATTTTTAATTTTTTATGTGTAAAGTGCGAATAAATTTCTACTAGGATCATATGGAAACACTTGATTAATTGTATATTTTTTCCTTTTTTGATATTATAGAGCTGATCAATTAAGCTATCATTATATATTTCGTATTTAATTTTGTTAATAGTTATATATCTCATTTTCTACTAAAACAATAAAATTTTCAAGTTGGTTAATTTGTAGATAAATACCATATTATTTTTGTAATAAATAAAAAAAATATGCATAAACTTTAAATAAAAAAAATCATTTTACTAAATACCTAAAATAAGGTATACTCCTAGATCATTAAACACTGTAATTATGGCACGTACAAAAACAACAGTTCCTAGAGCAAAAGAAACAGTTCAAACACAAACTGAAACAAAACAAAGTTCAACATCGACACAGACTGAAAGCGAGTATTTACTGAGCAATTCTAAAAGAATATTATCTTGTTTACGAAGAACAAATGATAGATATAAAGATAATAAACTAAATCTCAAACTTAGAAGAGTCGGTAAAAGAATAAAATGTTGGGTTCATACTGCTGAATCCTATGTCGATATTAAACATTAATTAAAAGAAGCAAATATAAGATGAAAAAATAGAAACAAATAATATACTTATAAAAAAAATGTATTTACATATTCCTATATTAATTTATTTTCAATTAAATATTCTCGCATTCTTTTTGCGCTTCTTTTTTTTTATTTTTATTTCTTTTTCTTTTTTTTTATAAAAACAATATAAAAAAACTTTTAGAGTGTATTATTTTACATTACAAAAAAAACAATAAAAGAAACAACTTTTTCGTTTTGTTCAATAATGAAATCTATTTTTTGGTTTTCAGAATGATACTCGTTTTGTTCTATACTTTTTAAAACAAAAAGTTGATTTACGATCTCGCCATCATCTTCAATAAGTATCACGTCTTTAGAATTCGTATCATCTCAGGAAATTCTATATCTTGTTTAAACATAGTTTTAGTGATTTTGACTCGTTTGACAAAGCGTGTTCTCGTCATTTGAATTTTGTTAACAAAATAACACGCTTTTTATGTAAAAAATTTAATCTCTACAGATTAGCTTGTATAAAAATTAAAGTGATGTAACTTTATTTAATGAAAGGAAAATGCTGTGTTATGTTAGTTAAATTTAGAAAGTTTTAATAACGCTTTTATGAACAAGATTAAAGAGATTAAAAAACGAAGTTAGCAACTTTTGAAAAAATTTTGTGATGAAAAAAAGTTTTATGAAAAGTGTTTAAATAATAAGTTAAATAAATTCAAAAAAACTCTATGAACTATAACGCTTTTATCAACAAGATAAAAGAGATTAAAAAAACGGAGTAAACAACTTTTGAAAAACTCTTCGATAAAAAAAAGCTCTGCGTAAAGCGTTAGAATAATAAATTAAATAAATTAAAAACTCCATGAACCGTCACGTCGACGTAGCATAGTGCATAATCATTCGCACTATGTTTCAAACGCCATAACATAGTAGAAATACTCGGCGAAAGTACTGGAAAGCTTAGAACGTTGCAAATTAAACAAGGCAGTTTGTAGAGATGTAATTTTCCAGATTTCTTTGTTACGGTGTTAAAAGCAAAAACTTCTTTGTTTAGCACATGTATCGTACAACTCCTTAACATGTCCTTATTTTTTTTATCTCTGAATAAAATAAAAAAAAGTTCTCCAAGTCCGTTACAAGATATACATTTTTTTTCTACGATTTCTTCTAAAAGTGTTTGTGATCTTCGCTTCATGTTTGTTTATATTAAATTCAGTGCTACCTGCCTTTTTATTTCTTTTTTAGTCATGACATCATCAAAAGGATTATCTAAAAATTAATTGGTTGTCTTTAATCGAGTATAATTGTTCAAGTAAATTCTATTCATTTCTTCTTGTTGTATGTAATCAATATTTTCCTCGTTCATTTCAGTAGGAATAGCTTTAATATCTAATAGTGATATTTTATCCCACGTGCATTCGTGATTCGTTCTTAAGAATCCAGCATCTTTTGAAAATCTTTTAACTGCGTTTTGTGCCAATTTTGTTTTTCAAAAGAATCATGATCTAAAGGAATTTGTTTTGTTTTCATAGACAATAGATTTCGTTCCAGATTTTCCTGTTTTCTCATATATAAATGTAAACGCATGTCTTTTTTAAACAGTTGTTTAGCAGTAGCATCAAGATATTAAAAGAGTTTTTTTTTTATAAATTGATAAAATGGACGTAGAATTATCTGAATTAGTGGTGAAACATGAAGAGTTGCTACTTTGAAGAAGTAGTAATTTAACAATCTGCACAATGAAGGTAAATAAATTTGATCACTTTATAAAATATTTTCACTGAAAAATAAAAGAGCTACAAAACAAGCAGCAAACGCTCCACATAAACTGCTATCGTTCCATTAAAAAGGAAATTTGTTGTATGTAAAAAGACATTTTGATTGCCTGTCATTTCGCTATATTTTAAAATAAATTTAGCAAATCAATAAAACTCATAGTTATCTGCTGTCAATTCTGTAGGGAAATGGTTACTTTGGTGTATATAAGAACTAATTTCAATTTTGTTGTAGTTAATATTAATAGTGTTGATTTGCACGTTGCTTTTACTTCTTCTACTGCTTCAAGCAAATGTCTATTAAATCTTAAAAAAATTGGTATTTTTGTAATACCTTCCTTCTCCTAAACTATCAAAACCAAAAAAAAAAGAGCTTTATCTATTTTAATCAACACTCTCCAATGTTGACCTGCTTCTTTTGTAGTTTCATTGTTGTAAATAATAAAAGAACCATTTTTTTTATATTATTAATAATATGAATATGACTCTGCGTTTGACTGAGTTTATCAAAAGCATAAACTCCTATAAAAAAATTTTTAAACTCAGAGTTTTCAAAAAAACGAGATAAAGAATCATCAGTAGCCATTTTATTCTTTTTTTCTAAACTAAAAAAGCTTGTAAAAAATATTGTTACAGTAGCGTGTAATATGTTAACAAATAAAGTTTTTTTTATCAGTGGTTCCATCCTTTATAATTCCTTCAATGTTTCTTTTAAAAGCTCCATCTAGTTTTTCTATCAAAGATGAGGCGGTAGGTATTATTTTTGTGATAAAAGTATTTACGAAACCATCTGTTTGATCGTTATCTATTTGATCGGAAGTAGGTTTTATTTCTCTTCCTAGCAACAAAACAGTGAGCTTGAATTTATAGTATTCGGCTATAAAATTTTCGTTGACATGTACTTTTTTTAATTTATCAAACTGTTCGCGATGAATTGCACAGAGTTGTGGATTCTTTAACAAATTTTTAAATTGACTGTTTTTAAAACATTTTTCAATAGCATAAGAATTTAATGATATTCTTTTAGAATCAAGTACATTTTGTAGAAACTCAATTGCTTTTTCATCTGTATAATGCTCTTCTTCTACGTGATCAGATGAGGCTGAAAAATTTCCAGATTTGTTTTCATGAAGCTTATATCAATTAGATACTTCATCTAGCGTGCAAATAGCGCAATTTTTGTGGATTTTTTTAATGATGCTATCAACGTGATTCAGTTTTTTTTAATAAAAAATTGGATAAAAAAAATTTTTTTGAGCTTTTTTTATACTTTTTTACTTGTTTTATTAAAAGCATACGCTTCTTTTTTTAATAAAAAATATAATTTTTTTTAGTTGTGGTTACTGGATATTGAATTTATAACCAACAACGAACAAAATGCTTGAGGAAGACATTGCATTAGGGAATTGTGTTTGAGATCTGTTAGCAATAAAAAATATTATCATACTCAAGTGATACCGTGTGTAAATTTGGAAAAATTAGCGGATCAATTTAAAAGAATTTCTTATTATTGTTTAAAGAGCATTCATGGTTTGATGTATTATCCGAGTTTTAAACACACTGGGGAAATTATATTCTGCAATTCAACAATATTGCATTTGAAAGAACAACTTAATAAATACGAATATAATTTAGTTTTTTATAAAGGCGGAAACATCGAGAAAGATGTTTTAGAAGCAATAAAAAACAACATTTATAGCTCTGATTTATCGCGTTTTTTATTTCCGAAAATTAGTAAATTGCCTAGATACGTTAATAACGAAGATTTATGTTTAGATCATTTCCAACTCAATAATATTAGAAAGCACACTCACGAACATTGTCCTAAATACGAAACTTTAATGTTTGCATTGTATTTAGAAGATTTCGTCAACGGGTTTACAAAAGATGGCAACGTTCAACAATATACAGAGTTAAGTGTTATAGAATATGTGAGTCTTATTAAATTAATAAAGGAAAATATACAATGTGTTTATATATTAAAAAAAGACAATTGTGAATGTTTTGACAATATATTTCGTATTAACAAACTTGTATATCAACTTTTTGAAATGGAAAAAAAAAATAAAAAATAAAAATGTCTTGCTTATAATCCTTTTTTCATGTTCATATAATACTTGGTAAAATTAGTGTTTTTGTGCATAAGGTGACTCGATACTGCTTTGTTGTTTTCGTAATTATAAACTTCGTCTTCTTTTTTTATAGAATAATCGAAATGTTAAAAATTCTTTTAAAGAAAAAAGAACAATGAGCTGCAGGAAACAATGCTATTAAACTTTTATCGTGAAAATTGCAGAGCTCAAAGGTTTTATAAATATAAACTTTATCACCTTGTTTATGAACTTTTTTATCTAAAAAATATTCATACATAGGCGTAGGCGTGTAAGTAATGTAATATCCATTATAAAAAAACTTTTCCTGATACAAAAAATAAGGTTGTTGCATGCAAGCAGGATAAACGTTTTCTAATATTTTACAATTTTTCTTTAAGTCGTCGTATTCCCATTTGTTGGTGATATAAGGAAACAAAAAGTAATATTTCAAAGATAGTTTAAGTTTGCTTTTCCACAAAGTACATTTATTCTGATTCTTTTTTGTTGCTTTGTAATAAAGTTTATAAAGTTTAATAAACTCGTCCATCTTTTTTCTTTGTTCTTTATATTGTTTTTCCACTGTTGTTTTTGTTATATTTAAAAAATCCCTATTAATCATGCGACATATTTCAAACACGCTACTTTTCCACAAGGGTGATTGTTCTGCAAAAGTCATATATCAACGAGATGCTTTTTTAAAGAGATAAAAGAGAGTTTTCATAATCTTTAGCTATGAAAATATAATACAAATCAACAAATTTTTCTTCTTCTAAGTTTAATTCCAAGTTAAATTTTTTTAAATAGGAAAATGTAATACCCTGCCACTCTTCATACGTGTTATATAAATGATGAAACTCATACAGCATAGGATGTAATTCATTATCAGGATAAAAAAGTTTAACTGCTTTGATCAAACTTTCATCGAGTTGTATGCTAGTCATTATTTCTTTCAAAAATGAACTAGAATGTTTTTTTTATAACTCTTTATAAAGGAATTTATAAAGGAATTTATATAAAAAATAAGTTTTTTTACTACTAAAACAGGTTTTTTAATTCAATTAAAAAGTTTTTATTACAAAAAATAAATTATTCTTCTTCTTCCTCTGGAACTTCAAATTTAGCTTTTTTCATCTCGCTCGCATCTTGCTCAGCTAGTGATTCGCCAGCGTTTTTTAAATTCATAATATAACTTCTATGAATACTATTTTTGTTGACGATGCTGATAAAAGAAGGTTCTACATATAATAATCTATCGTAGTCAGTGATATGAATCTCGTCGTCTTCTTTTGCTTAACGAATAGTATATCTGTTAAACTCGGCGTTTTTAAATATTCCCGTTTTAGGATAAGCTGCAGTTTGATAAGCTATGTTTTGAGCAGTTTGCATATTTTCCAACAAAGATTCTAAAACTTTTTTGGTCATTTTGTTGTGGTTAAATTTAAAAACGACATTATAAGTGAAATCTCCTTTAGAAATTTTGAATTTGCTATCGTCTTTGGTTAATTTAAGTTCGCCTCTGGATAAATAATTTGTTTTGTTAAGATCACACATGTCTCTATATTTCCACGGTAACAAGATTTCACATCCATTATTTTGAGGTTTGTAGATTAGCTCTTTTTTAATACAATTAAATTGAGCAAGAGGTTTGAGTGATACAGTAGAATATTGTTTATCTTTAGTATATTTTTCTTCTTTAAAATCTACAAGCCACAAAGTGCCTGCTACCAAATCTGCAAATTTGACATAGTTGTTGTCATTGCAATAAACAACTTCATAGTTTTCCATTTTTGTTCAGTTGTGTTTGAATAAATTCCAAATCAAAATAAAGTCCTTTTAAACTGTTTTGGCTTGAAAAGAGACATTAAAAAAACTAGAACAAAACGAGTTTTTTGAAGAATGATATTCCCATGTGAATTATGATGTCATACAAGTTTAAAGTTCAAAGTGTGACATGATGACACCATTTGAACTTTAAACTCTGTACTTTAATACTTTAATTCTATTTTAATGAAAGAGGATAAGTTGTTATAACTACATTTTTATATAAAAAGGGGAAAAAATATCTTGTTCAAACAACAGCTTCTTTTGGTAAAGAACTCAAAGGTAGTGTCTTGTAAAAAAATGGTAGATATTGAAACTCAATTCTATGAGAGAACGAGGCTGGAAATTAATAAATTAAAATATAAACATTTCGATGGTAGTATTAAATTCAAAAAGCTACGCTGGTAGAAGGTTACGATAAAAAATTAGTAAAAGAAGTAGATAGTTTGTTATATCAAATGTGGATGGACACAGAATTTATTACATGTATTCCTTTGTTGCCGTATATAAATGAAATTTTTTATAGATTTTTAAATGAAAAAGATTTAGCTCAATTTGATTTTTATTATAAATGGTTTGGACATTGCAATATTTGTGAAAATAAACTTTTATATTGTTTTAATTGTTTTTACTGTAGATTCGGTTTTTGTAAAAATTGTATTAAGTTAAATAAAAAAAATAGAGAAAAAGTAATTTATACTCCAGGGGAAATAGATTTAGTATGTATATGAATTAATTATATATATAAATATAGTTTTTTTTAAATATAATTTTTTAAATGGTTAAAATAAGAGATACACAAGAATGGTCTTATTATGAAACAAAAGAGAGTGCTTGCTTTGATTTGAGAAGTACAAAACATTACATAGTTTGACCAAACGAACGTGTTTTAGTAAAACTGGTGTATATATCGATAAAGTGGATACAAATTTACAAGGTTAAATATATTCTAAATCAGGTATTGCTTATAAATATGGTGTTGTCGTATTCAATTCACTAGGAATAATAGACGCTGATTATAAAGATGAAACTAAAGTGTTGCTTTATAATTATTCGAAAGAAGATTATATTATCAAACGTAGAG
This sequence comes from Hydra vulgaris, assembly GCF_038396675.1. Taxonomy (NCBI): domain Eukaryota; kingdom Metazoa; phylum Cnidaria; class Hydrozoa; order Anthoathecata; family Hydridae; genus Hydra; species Hydra vulgaris. The sequence continues at coordinate 11,739,527 of NC_088929.1, forward strand.
ACGCTGTTGCTCGAATGGGATTTCTAAAAATATTTAAAGCGATAAAAAGAGTTGTAGATATCGATGGTTGTTTTTGTCGCAAACAAACTATACCCATGATTAAAAATGTAGAAAGGAATGGTGGTTTTGGTTCTACGGGAAAACAATTTGTATATTAAATGTAAAATTAAATAATTTTTAATTTTTTTTAGATAACAAAACGAATTAAAAATGGATTGCTATGAAATTGCGCAAGCTTGGGATACTATTTCAAATCTGGATTGTGCTCAGTATCAACGTTTAAAAAGAATTTATGGTAATGTTGAAACACTTCTTTCATTTGATAATATACTTGCTGATATCTATTATATGAAATCTTTGTTGACTAACATCATTTGAAATAAATCACTAGAAGAAATAGAAGCATATTTGGATGTTTTTGCTTGCATTATAAACTAATGTAAAATGAAAGAAGCTTATGTTAGAAGATATCATTATAATCGAAATGTAATTGGAATGGATACAAACGCTCAAACAGTTATAAATAATTTAAATTTAATGGAAACGCATACAAATACTCAAATAGTTATAAATAATTTAAATTATAAATAATATAAATAATTTAAATTTTAAAACATATAATCATATGGCATATAATCAGGATTTAGAATATATATTTAATAATTTCTCAGTTGAATTATAATTATTTTTTTAGCTAAAATAAAAAATATGGAAACTATTGCAAAAATGAATACTTGGGATTTGTATAAAGAAGAGAGTGGTGCTATGTACAACTTGTTTCAAACTTTGATTCAGGTTATACAGAATAATGATTTTCGTGAAATGAATGAAGAAAGACTAAAAGAAATGAGAAATTGTATTCGCTATATAGATGATGGGTTATTGTCCTAATATTGGGACGATAAAAAAATACACATATGTATATTAAAGTCATTTCGAAAATGTTTGTAGAGTGTAACAAATCAATTGATATTTTTTATCTTTGGCAGAAATGCAGAATGCCATTATCACCAAAAGACAAACAAATTTTACTATGTAGACAAATATTTGAGAGAAAATTTTTCAAGATTATTAAAAACAACTATGCTGAAGTCTGAAAATTTTCATAGTAGTGTTTTGTTTTTGTAAACATTATTATCATTTTTTATTATTGTGAATTTTTTTTAGACAACTAATTAAAAAAAATGAATCTATGGAAAGAAGAAAATATTATTTATCTTACGAAATACCATCAAAAATATTACTACCATCAGTTACCACATCGAAATTGTGAGCATTGCAAAAATACCGATTTATGTGATCTTCATATATCGGCTAACTTGGTAAATTATCTGAACCATTTTATTTTTATTTTACTGCTATACAAAAATTTTTAAAAAATGACGTTGGACAAGAAGGAATTTTAGTGGAAATGGAAAAAGTAATAAAACACCATTAATGATAATCTTATCGAGCGAATTAAAAAGACTTTGTATATACGAAATTTTTTGCCGAATTAATATGACATATGACTATCATAGCAAATATAGGTATTGATAAAGATGAATTTATTGTTAAAAAGGAAAAAGAAGAGATGGTGCTATGATTTTATTAATAAAATCGCATTGTCTAGGTTTTGAAATGAAAGAAATTGCTTTCTTGTTGAAACATGAAGAACGATTAAATTTAAAGAAAATTATAAGAAATTATTTTATTTCATTGTATGCAACTATTGTCAATTTATAAATTTGCAATTTTATAACTTTGATTTTTCACAACTATTCTCGATTTATAAATTTTTAATTTTGTATTTTTATGACTCCGTTTTTTTAAATGAACTAGTTTTTTTATTTTTTAGGTTAACTAGTAAAAAATGAATTTCCTGGATTCGTGTGAACAAGGACAATATATTTATCATATTCGAAAAAAACTCGATAAACATAATGCTAATATCGCTTTTGAATATGAAACAGTGAGATATTTCGTTAAATATGGCTTTCATGCTGACAAAGTAAAACAAGCTAATTATGAAATGAATAAATTAATACAAGAAGATGTTGAAAAAGATATTTTTAAAGAAAATATTGCTATTTTGCAACTTTATATATAAGCCATTTTAAAATTATTTACTAAAAATAATAATGGTATTGAATTTCATAAAAAATCAATAGAAAAAAAGAAAGAAGAACAAAAAGAAAGAAACATGGCTATATTTAAATATATTTAAAAAAATATTCTTGAATTTCGTAAAGAAATAATGAGTCATTTTAATTTTTAAAACGAATCTGAAAAATTGTTAATCTTAAGAGTGGCATTAAAATGTTCATTTTTAGGTTTGATGAAATATTTGTATGCTTTTCTTTAGATAATAAAAGTATTATAATTTTTTTAGTTTACTTAATAAAAAAAATGGAAAATAATATAATGGTGCAATCTTCAAAGAAACTTGATATGGCAACAAACTCACCATTTCGCTATGCATTATGTTGTCAATGTTGTTGTCATAAATGTAATGTTGTATACGCGATGAATACATCAAAGAAATTTGTCAACAAGTAATTTAAAAAACTTTTTTATTTTTTATTGTATTTTTTTAGATTACATAATAAAAAATGGGTTTTGTTACTGCCGAACTGGATATCGTTAAAAATAGTCATGGTCGTTATGATATCATTACTAATGACGGCTGTGAAAATTTAGAAATTACCTTAATAGAATATCCAATAAAAGAAATTGAAATGAGTAAGAAATAATTTTATAACTTTGCGAAAGAAGTACACAAAATAAAACCAGAAGAAAGGCGAGTTATAAACTATTTAGAAGAAATGGAAAAGAAATGGATTGAAAAGAATAGAATGGAAACGGAATTTTGTTTAATTAATCCAATGCGATGGTGGGTTCTACATGAAAAGGATTTAAAAATTTGTGAAATAGCTGCAAGAAAACTTGGCTATCAAAAAGAATTACTCAATTTTATTTGTAAAAAGCATGATAGTGTATATTATAATTTATGTAAAATTGCTCTGTGAATGTACATCTAGTTGTGTATTTTGTAAAATAAATTTTTGTTTTATTCATGTAGAATTAAGAAAAGCATATAATGAATTTTGATTTTTTTTTAGATTACATAATAAAAAAATGGAAAGAAAACAAGATATGATATAAAAATCATCTGAGAAGATTGGTTTATTGAAAATTTTATTGAACAAAACCTTCGATTATCATAAAAACGAAATACGTGATTTAGCATCTTGTAATTGCCCGTTGGATCGATTGTGTTTAGCATGTACTAATAAAAAGAAAAAAATTCTTATTTTTGAAAAAAAAAATATTGATTTTAAGAAGAAGCATGGAAAACTATTTCAAGAATAATTTGTATTTTTAAAATATTTTGTTTTTTTTTAAATTAAAATTAATTTGTTTTTTTAGCTTACATAATAAAAAAAATGACTGAAATAATCACTGATGATTTTGATTTATATGTTGAAATAATCGATGATGGTATTGAATTTGATGAATTATTATTAACCTGATGTAAGTGGAGAAATAGAAAAATGTATGGTTTCTATGGATTTGTGTAAAAATAGTAGCAATTGCGAGAAACCATGTATGAGTTGTTAAGAAAATTTTGAAAAAGTAAAAAAATGTATACATGACAACGATCTCAAGAGAAAATATCAAATGGAATATTCGAATAAAAACTAAACTTTTTTTTAGAATATATGTTTTTTAGATTACATAATAAAAAATGGAACTAACAGAAAACGATTTGGATTTATTGATGGAAACCATATATAAATTTAATCAAAAACATCCTGAAACTTTGGAAAAGATTCGACAACATGCATTTACTTCAAGACAAACTTTATGTCAATCGTGTAGAACATGCTATTTGAATTATGATTGGGATCATTTTCTTATTGAAAAAGTTCGAAAATAAAATATACCCTCTTTATTGATTTTGATAGTGTTTCAATATATTAAAATAAATCATCACGTTTATTTGAATTCGAATTTTGAAAGATCTTATTATTTTTATCAAAATTTATTTAAAGAAGATTTACTAAAGCATGTAAAAGAATAATGTCTAGAAATTGAAAATTGTTAACACTATTTAAACGAGTGTAAAGATTGTTATGAATTTAACTATTCTGAAATTTGGAAACGAAGTTGTGCTTTTATATATTGTGAAAAATGTTTTGAACACGTTAATTAGATGTAATTTTTTTTTAGATGTATAAAGTAAGAAATGACGATAATTATAAAATGTTGTTGAAATTATTGAATATGAAACAGATTACAAACAATAAACTAGAAAACATTTGATTTGTTGCATTTAATAGCTTGCAAAATTTAACAGTGTGATGATGAACTTTTTGGAGGTATACAAGTGATTGCTTGTGGTGATTTTTTTCATTTACCGCCTGTCAAAGGAGAGTTTGTTTTTAAATCAAAGATATGAAAACAATACATGACACAAGTTCTTGTTTTAACTGAATGTTTTAGACAAAAAGAAGATGCAAAATTTTTGAAGCTTTTAACGAAATACGTTTTGGTAAAGTATCCAATCAAACTATCGATTATTTCATGACACGACGTTTTGAAAAAGATGAAAATGTTAATATTAAATATACGAGATTGTTTTTTAAAAATACGGAAGTCGATGTTTATAATGTAAGAAAATGAGCGATACAAAGGATGAAGGGCGTTAGTTTTATGCTAAAGATGTAATGAAAAATCCAAACATACAATTTACATTTCAAATTCCTGCATCTATTCATCTTAAAATAAATGCAGTCGTTATGCTTGTGAGAAATATCAATGTTGAAGAAGGTTTGTGTAATGGCACAGTGGGTATAACCACTTTAATAGAAAATAATGCTGTTTGGATAAATATGAATGGGAGAGAAGTTAAAATTGGACACGTAAAAGAAAAGATTTTAGATTGTTCTCGCGCTGTTGTAGCCTCCAGATTGGGTTTACCTTTACGGTTAGCTTTATCTTTTATTGGACATAAAGCACAAGGGAGTACAATGAATAAAGCAGTTATTAATTTTAATTCTAACGCTTTTAATAATACTCTTTATTATGTGTCTTTATCACGAGTTGCGATATTAATGATGTTTATATTATTCATAATAACGAAAGAGAATTACGAAAAATATTTAAAAATATAACTGGTTATTCTGATGTTAAAGAATTTTTACATGGAAACATGGAAACTACATGGAAATTTTTTTCAGGTATAAAAAAAATGAAGTTTGAATACAAAACTGAAGAAAGTAAATTTAGTAACAATAGCGTGTATAGAGAACATTTTTATTTTATCAAAGATGGTTATAAAGATGAAGATATAATTGAAGAATTGGAACTTAACGCAGACATTCTAAGTCCTGATGAAATTGTTTTTCATGTAGAACAAAAAAACTAGAAGGTTTGAAATAGAAATGAAAAATAGTACTCATTTTGTGGATTTATTTCAAAATTTGTTAATTGGTAATAACATTGTTAATTTATGTTGAAAATCAATTGAAGATTGTTATCTTAAAATAATGAAACGTTATTACAATTCTTCTGTTCATTTTATAAAACCTTTAGAAGGTCCAACTAATTTACGCTTTATTCAAAATGCAAACCTTCGAGGTGTTTTTAATATTTTGGAAAAAGATAGCGGATGGAGACTCATACGTTTATGTAATTTTAAAGTCAAATCTCTAAGTAATTTACCCGAAAGATCAATGATGAAATTACAAAATTACGAATTGTCTGGTTATAAAAGAAAAACGGAAATGACCGAAGACGAAATAAAAAAAAAGTTATGAAAAATTAAAAAATAACGAAGAGCGGTTACAAAAAAAAGAGAAATCAATAAAAAACTTATAAATAACAAAAATCGTTTACAAAAAAAAAAAGAAAACGAGAATAAAAGATTTGAAAAGAAACAAAAAATAGTTTTATACATAAAATATCAAAAAAATATCAAAGAAATTGATGTAGACGAATGGTTTGGAGAATGGTATAGACCTCATTTTATAACAAAAAGGAAAAAATCAGACAGAGGTCTTTCTTATACCAAATTGTCTTATGAACAAAAAAGAAAAATGTTTCTGGATTATAGTATTTTGCTTGAGAATGGAATGTGTGTACGATTAAATAATGGAATCAAAAAATTTTTAAAAAAAATATCACTGATTTACAATCTGAAGAAAACATTTTACAACTCCTTTTTGTAAATCAAGACGAAGAAAATTGATTGGAAAATGTTTTGCAAGATTTAAAAGTAAAATCTAAAAATATGTCTTTTCAAACTTTGTTAGATTTGTGTCAATCTTTTGCTTACGAAAATACTTTTGATCGTATCAATATTAAAAATTTTTCCATCAATAAAAATTATAAAAAAATTCGTTTATTGCATTCTAAATTAAAATCTCAATATAAAACCACTCCTGCAGAACTGTTAAAAGTAGTATATGAGAGCACAAACATTAAGAAGGACAATCAAGATTCTCAAAGGGTTTTTGTTGATGAGAATGAAAGAAATAAAGGTAATCAACCTAGAAAAACAATCAACACAATAAAAAGTTGTATTTTTCAAAAATACAATTCTTTTCACGCTATAAGCATGTTGAATGAAAAATATTCGACCATGCATAATTTTTCATGTGGTTCACGCGCTCTCTTTCAATGTTCAGAATGCGGACAAAAATTTGCTAGTGATAAACATCAATGTGAAGGTTGTTATAAACCTGATAAATTTACATATGGCGATTGTATTACTCATTATAATCCGCAAAAATCAATTATGAGTGCTAGTAGAAATATATTTCCCTTTCTAATGACTTTTGATTGTGAAACGAGTATTACAAAATCAGAAGGCAATGCTACTTCAAAAGTTAAACCTTTATCCGAACTCAGTTATCATTGTCATAGTATTGTTATTTAATGTATTAATGAAAAATTAGCTAGAGCATGTTTTGGTTTGGATGAACAAGGTCACGTAGTTACAGAATGGATTTTTTATTATGAAAATACATTTGAAAGTTTAGAAAGAAATCCTTGAATGTGTTTACCTCACTATTTTCAAAGTGGAATATCATTACTTCACAAAACACAAAGACGTATTTTGTGGGAAAAAATAGACTCGGCTCACGAAAATATAAAAATACTAAAAATGAAATTGAGAATTTATGATTCGATGGCTTTAGCAGATACTTTGGTTCGCTTTGTTTATGAAATATGTTTGCCTCGTTTTCAAAATTTGAATATTACAACAGAAGAGAAAAATTTAATATGGGAAGAAAAAAATCCTTTATGTACCATTTGTAGATATCCAGCAGATTGAATTCGTTGTTCTGAGATTTATAAAATTAAATTTTCTTCTTTAACTCTTACAGAAATTGAAAGATTAAATCGAATTTCGTGTTTAGGATGACAAGCGAATTCAAGTAGTTAATATGATGTTTCAAAGAGTAGGTCAACTGGAACTGTTTATTTTACCCTCTGTCGTACAAAATTATTTAGTTAACAAAAATTCTGAATAAATAAAGCAAGATTTATTTAAAGTATCAAGTTTGTATTATATTTGTTGTAGATGGTGGGAAAAATTTGAATACATGTTTGCTAGTAACGGTTTATTAAGTGATTATGTCAGAATAAACAGCGATGAACTTGTTGATTATATGAGACAATAGGCTTCACTCGTCATGTCTGAAAATCAATTAAAAATTTACTTTGAAAATGACAACATTGAATTGTTAGAAGATGATTATGTTTTAATCAAAATATTTCGTAAATGTATCAATGAAACATCTGGTCAAACTAATGATCACATTCATTTTTTGAATCTTATGAAAAAATTTTAACACACTTCACACGAATTATGGTTTCATTGCATGCTGGTTTCTTTTATTAAAAAATTTGAAAAAAAGATATTGTTAACAGATCTCATTCAAGATGAAAAAAGTAGACAAGAAGTTTTAAAAGAATGCGATGTTTCACTGAATTCTTTTGAAGATTATCTCGTCATTTATCATGATCATTTTTCAGGTCAAGTATACGGTTAGGCTCATGATTATTGCAATAAAAATTTAGGAAGATATAGTCAACAATTGTCTTGTCCTATTTTGCTCACAATGCTTTTTTTGATACCCATATTATGATTGTAGAAGGCCTAAAAATTTTTTTTTGGTATTCCCTTATACGGTCATTTAGCTAATTCTGAAGAAACACCTTTTAACGCTTTTATAAAACGCAGCAGTATGGATGATATTTTTATCTAAAAATGTCAATAAAGTCAATATTATCTGCATTGGGAAACATATTAAAAATATTGACAGTTTGAAAATTTTTAATTGCTCGTTAGAGCAAGCGAGTAGTATGTTATCTAAAAAAGCTTAAAATCAAATTGTCAACACCAAGTTGCATTATTTACGACCTTTTCATCCTGAAATTATTAATTGAACTCACAACCAAGAGTTTAAAAATTGTTTTATTAAAAAAAACATTATTTCTTTTTTCACAAATAACAGACGAACTTTTATACATTGAATATAACGCTGTTCCACCAATTGAATTATTTGCTCAGAACAATTTAATGAAGTCTAAAATTTTACAAAAAGAAATTAAAAAAGTCAAAGAAGCGTATGAAAGTGTTTAAAAATTGTGGAACATTTTTAAATTTAAAAACTTTAAAATCTTTATTACATATTTATAATGTACTAGATACAGTAGTATTAGGATCTGTTATGATTGATTTCGATGAAAGAACATTTGAATTTACAAAATTTCATTTTCCTAATAATGTTAGCATTTTTAGTTATACAAGCAAATTAAATTCTGCAAAAAGTTTAATTCCCATTCAATATCCTCCGACTGACAAATATCAAAAAATGATTAAAAAGAGTATTCGAGGTAGCATGTCAACCAACGGTACACAAAAATACGCCATCGATACAGATTACTTTAAACCTAAAATAAAAGAACTTGAATTAAACAATGACCTATTAAGAGGTTGTTTATTTTTTATGGATGAAAATGGTCAATACGGTGGAGCTCAATTAAAACCTTTACCTTTCCATATGAAATATTCTTTTAATTTGGAATGCAACACTTTAAATGATGTTATTCAAAAATATTATGGCGTCAATTTAAACGGATTTTCAACAAGCGCTTAAGTTCATTGTCAAATTGCCATGAGACCAGAATATCAAGATCGTGTTGGAGGCTTTTCACCTATGGTGGAAAAAAAAAATCATTACAAGATTATTCTCCTGCTGAAGTTGCATTTAAACGTTGTCTAAAAAATAATGGAAAATATATTATAGAAAAAGACAAAATAATGAAACTAGTCATGAAATTAAGTTCGCCTGGAACGTGTGAATTTTTTGACACTTTAATATGGTTAACAACGTGTTGTGGATGTGTTGTTGAAAAAATTTATAAAGTTAAACCTCTTTGGCGCTGTCCTTTGGCTCGAAAAATGGTAAAAGAAAATATGGAAAAAAGGAAAGAAGCCATTAAAATGGGAGATAAAGTAGTTGATGCTTCTTGCAAATTACAAATTAACGGACATTAGGGAATATCAAGTCAACAAATTGCACAAAAACTAAATACTGTTTTTATGAATCACGAAGAAAAAGCTTTTCAAAACATGATTGAAAATTTTCAAAATATTCGTAACGTTTTAATTCGAGAAGGACAAACTGATGAAAATATCAAATTATTATTCCCTTTTCATTTTCAAAATTTATTATTCAACAGATCTATGTTTATTGGTGTTGAACCTGAAAGATATAAATTGAACATTTTTGAAAAAAATGTATGTTTAGATTTTTACGAGTAAGCCGGTTTTATTTATGATTATTATTTTAAAGAAAATCTTCTCAATTTGATTAGCGATGTCAAAACTAAAAGTATTCTATTTCACGATGAAAACACTCATCAAGAAATGAAAGATGTCTTTGACTTTTTAAAAACAAAAGATCATAAAAACGCTCTCATTTTAACTACCAGCGAAAAATGTAAATTGATAAACAAATCTTTTGGCATTGTGGCTTCACAAATTTTGTCTTATGCAAAACTCAACGTAGGACGTTTTAGTTGGGAATTGGGCGAAGTATTAAGAAATCATGGAGCTGAAAAACATTTAGTACTGACAGATACTGATTCTGGTTGTTTCTTTATTTCACAAAAGAAAAAAGTAAACGATAAACTTTCTTTTAACTTTTGCGATAAAGTAGAAGAATGGATTTATTTTTCAAAAAATCGACGTTGGATGGATTTTACAATTATAAAAAAACTCATTATTTACATTTGACTCTTTACGCCTAAGAAACAGATCATTTTCAAAACGAAATACCTCCTCCATATTACATTGCTCAAGCTTTTGCAATGGGACCTTAGTGTTATAGCGTTCACAGCGTCAAGGGTGATGAAGAAAAAGAAAATTATTACAAAAACAGAGCTGAAGGAGTACCTAATTCTAAACTCTTATTTTCAAATTATTTCAATGGTTTTGATACTTTTGCAGCTGCAAGGTTGTTTAGAGAATTACCTTTTCCATTAGTAAAAGAAAAACAACCTATTGAAGAAAATAGAATGAGTGTCAATTATAAACAAGTTAAAATAGAAAAACATGTTATTGATTTTTTAAAAAGGTTTACGCATAAAATTATGCTTTTGGTGACGGTAAGATGACTGAGATTTGAGATCATTATCGTTTACAAGCGATAAGAGAGGCTAATTTAAAAGTCTTAACGGATATGGAAAAATTTTGCAGCGATAAACATATTCAAACATTACTTTGAATTGAAAAGTTTTTTATAAAGAATCAAAACGCTATCTAACAATGACAAGGTTTAATCGAAAAATTTTCATACCTTACTATACGATAATAGAAATGATACGATATTAAAACAATATAAATTTGTAATTTTTTTTATAAAAAATTAAAATTGAACTCCTTTTTTTTTTTAAAAAAAAAAGGAGTTTAATTCATTCGATTAAAAATTAACAACCCAACAACTCGAAAATAAATTAAAAGAAATTGGTTTAAAAAATATTTATTTAGTAGAAAATACAATTAAGGAAGTTCATTATTTTAAAAATAAAGACGATTTTAAACTTTGCGTTTAATTCTCATCACTCTCAACGGACGCGATTTAATCCATGAAGAATTTATAACCTGCTCTACTAAATTTTTTCTTGAATTTATCAATTTTTAATGTAAACAAAGTTGTTATAAAGATGGTTGTAAACATTGTAAAAATTTCAATAGAATGCTTTATAATTATACTTGTCTTTTTGGATAAAGAAAAATGATAAACAAAGTTTTTTAATAGAAATTGCAAGACGATTAAGTCGAGATTGGGAAACTTGTAGAAGATATTTAAAATTAGACGAATATTAACTCGATCTTATTAATAGAGATTACAGATATATCGAAGAAAAATCTTTTGAAATGTTAAGAATATGGAATAGTAACGGAACAATGGAACAATTACTATATGCTATGAAAAGCATACCAAAAATGGATATTAAAAAATCATTTGAAACCGTTTTTTGTAAATGTTTTTTGTAAATAAATGGATATATAAAAAAAAAAGTTGTTTTTAATTTTAATTAAAAAAATGGAAGAAAAAGAAGAAAAACCTGCAGAAGGTTTTTCTTCTTTTTCTTCCATTTTTCTACCTACAGAAAAACCTACAGAAAAACCTTTAGAAAAAAAAGATTAGAGATCTATAATTGAAATATCAAACGAAAAGCTTTTCATAGTTTTTATTTAAAAAGAAAATCAAATGAAACCGAATTAAAAGAAGAAGAAACCAATTCACAAGTTAAATTTAATATATTTAAACCTACTCAAGATGTGTATTCTGAAAATACAATCATTACAGGACCTACGAACAGCGGAAAATCGACTATGGCGAGAGAATTATTGCAGGGTGGAAATTTCCTGATGCCGAAATGTTATTTGTGATACAAATGAGAGAACCTAGTGAATCTCAACACATAAAACGGCAAAATATTATTAACTCTTCCAAAAATAATTTGAAAGCTTATGATATCTTAACAGCACACAGTCCAGAAAATTTAGATTCGGTGATACAGAGAGCTATTAGTTTTTCAAAAGATAAATACGGTAGTCAAAATAGCGATCATTGCTTGTTGAAAACTATACTCTTATTTGATGACATTAGTACTTTTTGTTTAAAAAGTCAACAATATACTAGCGCATGTTCTAGCGGATCTCATCACAGAGTGGGTACCATTACCATCGGTTCCTTTGAAAGCGAGTCAATATTGGAACAATTTAGTTTCCCATTACAAGTGTATTATTTCTTTCGACAAAAAAATGCGAAATTGAAAAAATATTTAAGAGCGATTTTCCTTCTGCCGGTAAAATGCATCACGTTATAAGCGATATGTTAAATAAAGAAACTTCAAAACAACACGGTCATTTGGCTTTATTTAAAAGAAATTGTTCGGTTGCACGCTTAAGAACACAGATTACAAGTAAAGAACAAAGAGTATTTATTCCAGTAAACGCTCAAGGTAAATTGAACTTTGGTTATAAAGGCATGAGCGTCAACAAAAAAATTGTTAGTTTTCAATCTTTTTCTTATGTTCAAGCTCAAAATTTGAAAAATCATTATTATGTCATCATAATAATTATAATCAAGAAAAGGATAATAAACCTGACGAAGAAGATAAAAACGATATAAATAAGGAAAAAAAAATCCGATAAAAAAAATAAAAATGGAGTAAAAGCGAAAGAGCTACACAATTACTTGATGAAATTAAAAGACAAAAACAATATGGATTGTGCGAATCATCAAACGAATCTTCAGACGAATCTTCAGATAGCGGAAGAGAATTCAGTTCTGATTCTGAATGATTGGGAAAGTGAGGAATTTTTAGGTATTTTACAAAGCGATTACGAATTATGTAATCAAACAAACAAAACGAGTAAACGACAAGCGATGAGTCAAAAGTTGGCTATTCGAGGACAAATTTTTATACCAAAATGAACGGAAGAAAAGACATTGACGAAAACGAAATTAAAATATGGATTAAAAAAATTTTTACGCGTTTTAACGCTGTAAAAATATTTAATGTGAACTTTTATCAGATCACAAAAGACAGCAAATAAAAAACGCTTTTCAAGAATACGTTTGTATAGAAATCAAGGTCTTTGTCAAAGAATACTTGTACCCTTATCCAAAGTTTAACAAAAACGGAAAAGTCACCATGAAAAAATAAAAAATGAAAGATAAAAATCAAGCCTTATTAGACTTTGTTATAATAATTACAACGTTTTAAAAGAATATTTCAACTCTACTTGTTTTAACTTTATCACGAAATTATAAATTATTATTCTAATAAATTAATCTCATTTGACACTTTACAACCTACAAAAACTGTGATTGATTTGTTAAGACAGCAGTTTGACGTTGATTATTGTCAAAAAGAATTGTATTTTCAAAATAATTTGTATTTTTATGAAACATTAATAGATATAGACCTTATAACGAGTCTCCTCTCTTAACTTTGCGTAAAGTGTTTCCCAAAATGCTTATAATATGGACGTTTATAATAAAAAATTATTGCAAATGGACGAACAACCAAACGAAGAAGCAAACCTTGAATCTGATGAAACAAACAGAACAGATTGTCTGAACTCATTAAAAGATATGATTTACCATCTTTTCTTGTTTATACAGATCCTATTATTGAAATATCCAATATTGAAAATCAAAATCCAGGCGAAATTCGCTTTTAACTAAATTTAAATGCTTTACTACCTCTAGATACCATGCTTAATAGTGATTTAGCTACGAGTTTAATAAGTAATCAAGAAAAATGGAAAACTTATCTTAACGTGGAAGGAGATGCTTGCGTTTTTAAAACCATTTTAAATTTGAATAAACAAAGCGAACTTAACAATCAAGTAGATTAAAGAAATATAAGCTAATCATTAAGAATGATGAGAAATTTAAAAAAGTTTCCTATTGAAGATAACACTTTGAATGTAGCACCTCCTTCCTCTATTCAATCTACATTAAATGCTTTATAACGTTCTACTACTTTAACCACCATTGCATCAACTCATAAAAAAATTTATGTTTTGACACCTCTCAGTAATTTTTTAATTTTTCACAAAACACCCAATTCAGCCGAAGTTTTACAAGAGCTTTATAAAAACGAACCTATAAAAAATTCCCAATTTTCCTAAACAATCGATATGTGTAAAATCAAGTCAATTATCAAATTGGATCTCATCAAATTTCTTTACGCGTTTATAAACCGAGAAACGATAAAGCGAATTTGAACAATTTAAAAATTTATATTTTATACTTGGCTAATATTGTAGATGTAGAGGAATCCATAGCGAGTATTATTAATAACGTAACAAACTTTGCTTTTGAAAAAATAAATGATCCCAAACAATATTCTATTTACGCTAGCGAATTTTTAACTTTACTTACCTCTTCTCACTTTGTAGGTAACATGAGAATAGCAGCCGATTATTATAAAATATAACAACTTACCTTTGCCAAACTGGAATTTTATTAAAAAATACAACATTCCTTTTCAAAATGAAACTAAATTATCACCTGAAGGTGTTTATGCTGGAGCTCTATCTAGAGCCCATTACACTGTTATGACTTTTGGTTTTATAGAATGGGAATCACTGAGTGATAAAAGTTTTGCTGGAAAAGGAGTTTTTGATATATTATAAAAAACAAAAGACATTATTAATCAAAGATGTTTACAATATGCCGAAATGTTTCCAGGATTCAAATTTGACATCTTGAGAGAATATATCCAAAATAATAGTTATTTATTGAGTAATAAAGATGTTTATGATTGAATGAAAAATAATGACACGAATGCTGTATCTAACAGAGCCATTGGTGAAAATATGCTGTACTTGACTATTAAAACCTTTTTTTATCATGTGCCCTCATTACCTATTAGAGATGTAACAGAAGTAGTCATTTGAAAAGAAGATGTAGAACAAACTTACGCTAGAGGGGGTTTGTTTGGTTTGTTGGAAAGTATTAAATATAATTCTAACCAATTTTACAACACGGAAAATAAAATCAAAGGAAAAACTTTACTTGAAATTTTAATGATAATGGGTACAATTAATAATTCTCAACTTGCTCGTTTGAATTCACTTTTATTATCTTATAAAAAATGTTTTGAAATAGATTCTAATAATATTAAAATTTTGCTAATTCTGTAAAATTACTTACCAATTTTAAAAGACGAATTTTATTCACTCATTCATTATCAAGTGCTTCATTATTACATATTCCTACACCCAAAAAAGAATCAGGAACACTTGCTTCATATAAATCATTAGAAACTAAAAAAGAAGAAGAACCTAGTGAACCCTCTACAACTGAACCTCTACCTAAAACTCCTCCTAAATTATTAGGAGCTACTGCTTTACCTGAAACAAATACAACTGACGAATCAACAGGTGCCAGCGCTTCAATTGATACGAATGCAACTCCAATCTTGACTACAAAAGAAAGAGTAGGATTAAGAAAAAAAGTATATGTAAGATCGAAAATAGAGACAAGATCAAAAGAAAAAGAAAAAAGCGACATAACAACAAAATATCTTGACTACTATTAAAAAATGGACAACGTCTTGTGAGAGACTATTGATAACCTTGTAGAAAATCAACTGACCAAACTGTTAAGTCGTTTGTTTGGTTTAACAGGCGTACCTAAAATTAAAAAAGTTTTGTTTCAATTTGACACTTTAAAAAAAAATCCAACCGATTTAAAATTTTATAATCAATTAAGAACACTTTTAGAAAGTTCCATCTATGCCAAATGGAATGGTTTAATAACAGCTTGGTCACATGTCACCTTACTTTTTAAAAAAACAGCCGATGTCAATTAAAAAACAAGCGCCTAGAAAACCTTATGTATACGAAACTCATCTATTTTCATTCGACAGATCTCATCAATATTTTCAAGCCGAATCGGCTGACATGAACAGCTTTAATTTAAATTTTGCTCCTCGTCGTCCTTAATTTTGTTTAGTTGTAGTGGATGGAGTGTCTGGAAAAGTTTATTTGAGAGGCACCAGTAAAAAAAGCGCAGATAAAGTGGTTAGCAGTTTTCGTCATATTTTGAAGATATTAAAAGAGACGATAGAACTTTTATCTATCTACAAACCAATCAAGGTGGTGAATTTTTTAACAACAAAATGGAAGAATGGTGTTATGAACAAAATATTTGTCATTTTCATTCTAAAAACTATGGAAAAGCTCATTTGGCTGAGTCAGCAAAAGGACGTTTAAAATTACTTTATCAAAAATTAAGAAAGCAAGGCAAACTTCAAAAAAAAAGATGGAGTTTTTATATTGAAGATATAGAACAAAAACTAAACGAAAAAGAAAGAATAACGAGTGGAATCACTCCTGAAGATTTGGACGCTGACGACGCTAAAGGCAAAGCACTTAGTTTAATCGATCAATACCGCAACGCCAAAAGACGAGGACTTCATTTTTCTTCTAACGTGTTACATCGTGTAGAAAAATAATATAAAACCGAAAAGCTTAAAATATATAAGCCTCTATCTGTTGGAACTGAATGTTATTTGAAAAAATATAAAATAGACGTCAAAGACACCTTTACCAAATCGACTACTCGTAATCATCCCTATTGGGACACTACAAAAAAAGTAATTGTTATCAAAGTCTCCATGCACTTCAACCCTTCAGTAGAAGGTTATATACCCGTTTATATTTATAAAGTCGGAGTAGTAGGCAATTTAAATGCGACATTTAAAGTAAAACGAGAAGATTTATTACCAATTAACGAAGAAGATAAAGACATTTACTATAAAAACTTTAGTGAATATGTTGATAATTTTTTAAAGCATTTGAAGAAAAAACAACAAGAAAAAAAGAAAAAAAGAAAAAATGAACAATTTAACGTTTGACGATGTATTAGATGTAAATGAATATGATTTTCAAATTTTGCAGTTTTACCAGGTGATAGTTTTCCAAACTACGACGTTTTATTAGTTGAAAACATGTTCAGTGATCATTTAAATTTAATGTATAATGTTCCGGGTTTAATTTACTTAAAATATTACGGTCCAGCAGCTCCAAGTCCTTATCAAGATGATTTTTTAATCAGACGACTAGAACTTTTTAATACTGATTTAAATAGAAGACTTACTTATGCTGACTTTTTTCTAATTATATAACTAAAAATAATAGTATTACGAATCAAAAATATTTAAATTTAAAATACTTATTCGATCATAATACGCACTTTCGATATATAACTAATACCGAAAATATTATCATTTAAAAACTCGTTATTGATTCAAACAAAAACACCAAGCAATATATTCAAAATTACTCATACATTAATGTGCCTATTTATAATTTCACGTGGTATTTTAAGAATAAAACAAATGATAGTATCAACAATCCTTCTTGTATTTATCCTATAAGATCTAGTATTGGAACTAAATCAAATGAAAGAAGTTTATTTAATTTTTTGTTTTTTCTTAAACCGGACAACTGCAACCAAATATATCGCAGAAGACTTTTCATCTTTAGTACAATATGATTACCTTTCTTCTAAATTAAGATTTGATAATTTATATAATTTTTCTTTAACAACACAAACTAGCACAATTTTTTTAATCTACGTAAAACATCCAGAAGTAGCACCAGGGGACATAACGAATCTAACACCTGAAAGACAAATTGTTTTATATAATGTTGAAGAAACTTTTATTGGACCTTTTATACACATCATGGTTACACCAAAATATGGTGAAGCTCTTGTTCAAAAAACAGTTTTAAGTCCTTTAGCACCAGACATACAAGACAATAATATTTTAAGTATTGACTTAGATGTTTATATTAACAACATATTACCAACTACAGAAAGTATAAATCCAATTAAACTAAGACACATTGTACCTTGACAAATTGCATTTTTTTTATTGAAAATCATGACCAACACAAACACAATAAAATTAGAAGGTAACGTATTTAACATAGAAACCGAACTCGTTAATATACCGATTAGAATTAACTCTCTTTGGAAAATTTGGAACAAACATGTCAACGTAATAGGTAATGACGCCGGGTATACTGAAGAATTTATGTTATTATCAACTTTTTCAGACATTATTATAAAAGCTATCGGTAATATGTGGCCAAAAATTTGTATACTAATGGAAACTCTATGGAAGCAGAACCTACACAAATGCTCGCAAATTTTTATCAAATTTTTTTTGAAAAAACAAGCGAAAGAAAATACTATTGTTTTACTCTAAAAAAGATTCCACTTTCATCTTTACCTATACCTTTTATTAATGTTGAACAAGTTATATGGCCTGAACGAGGTATAAAAATGTTAGACATTATTACCGAAAGTATAAATTATAATTTACCAAAATATTTACTCAATTTAAATTTAAACAATCTTTCATTTAACAAATTTGTTTATGGCGGTAGTAATATAGGTAGTCTTAAAAAATTACTTAATCAATACCCTTATTCAAGTCAAATTCCTGCTGAGAATTCTGTAAACAAATATACTTTTTGGTGTATTCCTTCTTTTGAAGCAAATTCAAATAATTATAAATTAAAATCTGCATTGGAAATAATGTCGTAAAGCTATTGTCGTTTTATAATAATTTTAATACTTATTTTGAAACGAAAGCAAATGAAATTTCTCCATATCACAAACAATTTGGATCTAGTGTTACTTTTCAAACTTCAGCTTCCAATTTACCTGAAGATATATATAATATATTGACAGCAGATTTAAGTTTAATAACAAAATACAACGCGGAACATTTATTGAAGTTTCATTATATTGTGAACAAACCAAACCTATATATTTGTCAACAATATAAGTACCACTCATAACAACAACTACTTTCGAAAGAGCTACTACAACGATTTATAAAACATGGTTAAACAGCGTCAATGCTATATTATAAGGAAATAATCCGACTCAACTGATATTTTATTGCACTTCTCTCAATAGTGAATTTATTTATCAAAAAAAGGGCAACGAAACTATTCAATCTTGAGAAGACAGTTTACCATTGAAAAATATTTTTTTAAAAATGCATCAACCCATCGGAAATAATCCTATACCTTATATTTTACTATTACAAAGAGATCAATACAGTTTAACTCAACAAATCAATCCTTTTACTATGCAAGTCGATCAAAGTATGACCAACGCCATGACTCTTGCTTCAAAAGAAGGAATACACCAAAAAGTATATTTGTTTACAGAATTCTCAGCAGGAATTTGACTTGAATAAGGGTATTGATTAAGTAAGTTTTTAAGACTACCTATATTACTACCGCCATGAACAAATTTGTTAAATGAAAGATTGTTTAAATTTAAATTGAGTAAATATTTTGGTAAATTATAATTTATACTTTCGGTAAAAATGATTTTAAAGTTCAAAAAAAAAAGATTGGAATTTTTAAGATGTACTCTCGTTCAAATTAGTATTCTTAATCACAACGTTTCCAATTTTCCTAGTGCTACAAACGCTTACATTTTTATTAAATGCGATCAAGCTGTCAATTGTGGAATGTATATGAATAAAATCTATGTTCCTGGCTATGTTGCTAAACTACACCAATCCTACTCAACTCACCACCAATATGGATTTTACAAAAAATCGTAACACTTTTATACAAAGACATTTAAGTACCTTTGATGTGAACGATGTGAGCGATTGGAAACAAACACGATGGTCGTTTCTCAACTCAAAATCTGAAGCGCTTACCTTTATCAATCTCAGTACTACCGTTTTTTTAATCCTACATTAAAGATTCAAATGGTTCCGTTTTACAATTAACTAGTTTGATTATATAAAATAATATCTTTTAATTTTGTTTATTGTTAATAAAAAATATAAAAAGAATAATTAAGATGATGTTTTTTTTTTGTCTAACAATATCTTAAAAAAATGAGTCTCTTTTGCGCCAAAGGAAGATATAATAAAAATTTAGTCAATTTAGAACAAAAAAATTAATTTTATCGCAGTCGATAAAATTAATGGATTTTGTAGAAACTGTATTATTCAACAAAGAGCCATTTTATCAAGTTGATTATTCAACAAAGAGCCATTTTATCATTAATGCAGAATAACAGCAAAAAAAATAAAAAAAAATTGAATAAAAAAAGTTTAATTGAACTTAGTTACACTCGAGCTTTAAAAGACGTTAAAACAAAAAATTACCATTTAAAAAAAACACTTCAGAGTCAGAGGATGAATAAATAGAAAAAAAAATATTTTTCTTTTTTTTCTTAAAAAATTGGGTTCATTAGCTAAATATATGAGAGATGGAGACGGTAATCGTTATACGCCTAATACAAACGAACATGTTACTATTTAAGATGTTTTAGCACAAGCTGACAACGAAAATCGTTTATTGCAAGAAGCAACAAGTGGTAATATAAGCGCAGAATACAAAGCTATTTTAAATGAAAAATATGCCGGTTTTTAAACGGCTCAACCTCAAGATGAATTCATCGCTATTAATAATCAAAAATTTTCTTATGATCTTACTTCTGATATGTCTAATTTAATTACTTTTACCAACATACTTAACCAATGGACATATCTACTAGATTGGTATCTGGACTTTGATTTATTTCTTTTTAAAAATTTGAGCACACAAACAAGATTTGTTGCTGGAACAGACGAAGCTATATTAAAAAGACTTTGTGTAACTTCAAACCTAATCCATGCTTTAATTAAAACTGTCAAATTTTATCCCAATTATCAAAAAAACAATACTACTTGCGCTAACAACGCTATAGTTAATTGTGCTTATGATCGTTTTAGAACGCTTTTGATTAAAAAAAGTTATATGAAAGGTTTTAGAGTTTTAATAATCAATCCTAACTTAGGATTAATAGAAGATGCTGATACTATTGCTAATACTGTTAATTTTGCCGATACCAAAGCGCTTGTGCAAGCTGCTCATCCTAATGGTATCATTAGAGCTCTCAGTTCAGCGACACCTCCTTTTTATCAAATTGCGCTACGAGAAAGATATAATGCTATGTTAACTGGTGAAGAAGGTTGTAAATTTAGAGTACCTTTGAATTTATTGTTTGAAGTTTTTTAAATGAAAGATTATTTTGGAAAAAATAAACAAATTGAATTAGAATTTTATATTGAAAATGATATGAACCAACTTTTGGAATGGATAAGATCTATTGCCGACGCAGACATAACAGCACTTGCCAACGTAGGTTTAGCTATTAAAAACCCTATGATTTAAATCAATACTTATAGAATCAAACCGAGTTTACCGTTAGAAAGATCTTTATGTATCAACAGTAAAAAAGACAAAGCTTATACTTTACTACGTCTTGCTCATTACAAAAAAAGTGTAACCAATGTAGAAAATGTCACAGAAGTCACTGTGAATTGAGGAAATATAAAAGCAGCAGATATTGTACCACTCAGCATTATATTTTGCGTTTATTCCGAAAAAGAAAGTGTTCATTTAAACAAAAATTGTTTAGCGCTAGTAGAAATGGCTTGTAATATAATTAAAAAAATTACTCTTTATAATTTTAAAAGAACATTTGTTAATTCACCAGGTTACACTACCGAATTCGATTTGACTAAACAAGACGATCAATGGCAAATTTGGAGAAGTTATGTTTCTTGGTGTAAAGGAAGTATACCCTCTACTTTTAATGTTAATAATTTTGCAGATTATTATAATAGTGACAATGACAGTTTTTTGAGACATCCTAGTCGGTATTTTAGCACTACTAATACTACAGATCCTTTAGTCATTGACACTACTAGTGATTACAACTATGTTAACGACAAACCTCCAGCCGTAATTGCAGGAAATAATTTGTTTCAAATCAACGTTCAATTTTCAGATCAATTTAGAGGTGTACTTACCATGTATCTTTAATATCCAGCTTCACTTGTAGAAACTGGAACAGCAGATTAATCACAAATAAACTATGTTCCTACCAAATTTAAATCATCTTAATTTGTTATAAAAATATTTTTATTTTTAAATAAACGAACCGTATTTGTATTGTATTTTTATAAGCAAACGAGTATTTATTTCTAAAACAAACCGCCATCATCATCGAGCTAGCGCACGCCATCATAGAGGTAAAGAAAAATTTTTTACAAAAGTTAAAAATTTTGCCAATCGACTACTGAAATCAAACATTGGAGGTTACGCGCTCGATCATCTACAAAAGCAACGAAATGCCAAGTAAATTTTGTTGCACCGCATGTAAAATTAAAAAAGAGTTTATGTCAAAAAAGAGGAAAAGGAAGAGTCTATTTACCTCCCTTAAAAGGTACAGGTATAAAACGTTTAAGAAGACATTTAAAAAGGCGAATGCGAGGAAAATATCTACCCTTATTAGCAGGATTTTTAGGCCCAACTATATTATCTTCTATTATACCGCGTTAAGAAAAAAATGTGAAAAAAAAGACACTATAAAAAAACAAGACGAATTCGTGGAAAATTTCTATCCTTATTAAGTGCGCTAGCATCTCGTAGAAGAAAAAATAAAAAAAGACGAGGATTTGGATTCGAGGGAGAAGTTGTAAAAGATTTAGCTACCATTGCAGCTGCTAAATACATTCAAAAACAAATACCTAACTGGCAAAAATACGCTTTTTACTTTACACGTAATAAATTAACCGAATTAAACATATGATACTCATGAAAAAAACTCATCTGGAAATATTTATAAACTATTTAAATAGATCTTTATAAAAAAAAGTTAAACTTTTTTCTATTTTATCCTTCTTTACAAAATGCGAAAAAAAAGTGAAAAAGGGAAATGTTTACTGCCCTTGAAAACAATATTACAAGGGAAAGGTAAAAAAAGAGGCTGTGGAAGAGCATATTTATCACCTTTGCAAAGAGTTGGAAAAAAAAAGAGGAAAAGGAAGAGTTTATTTACCACCTCTAAAAGGCGCTGGAAGAAGAAGACGTATGCGTGGAAAATTTATAGGACCCTTGTTAACTACAGTAGCAACACGTCTTGTGCCTCCTTTAGCTACGATCGGAAAAGCTATTTTAGGTGAAATATCTTACGGAATTAGATATATTAAAAGCTGATCTTTTATAATAATATATAAAAAAATTTTTTACAATGATTTTTTTATTTTATTACAAATATATAATCCCATCATGAATTCAAGTAATATAAAAGCAGCCAAAAGCGCTCGAAATAAATAACCTCCCACTAGAATAATAATAAACACGCTCGAATTTGCTAATATTGTTAATATTTTTTCTGTATTAACGGACTTCAAAATATCGAACACGATTGCCATGCAAGTCGTGCATTCCGCCATTATCTATTGGAGGATCAGGTTTATAAGGTTGAACTACAAACACCGTTGACGACGTTTGAAATTGTTGTAATGGTTTGTTTTTTGTTTCCATTAATTATAACTATTTTTAATTTTTTCAATCTATATATACATTCGGTTAGGCTTCATTAAATAGATAATCGATTTATCTTCATCATTTTTAAAATTTTCAATAATAAAAAGGATTGCATAAAATACAATAAAAAAAATATAACGTTATTCCAAAACGTATTATATTAAACAGCATGGGTAATCATTCCACCACGATAACATAAAGAAAACATTCTAATGCAATAAAAGGAATATAGATACAATTTTTGATACAAAAATAATAGAATACAAAAATAGATACACAAATTTTTTTTTTCATTGTTTATATACTTTTAATCACGCTTCATTAAACAAATTTAATTCATCTTATTTTTTTTATTGCACCAAACGATTTTTTTATCACCGAGAGCGAATGGACCAATACGCTAAAAGGGGTGTTAAGGCGTTAAGATCTTTTGAATAACTTTTTAATAAACATTTGTTTTTTAAACCACCTCGCCTTTTTTTTATTACCGAGGGTAAATTGGCGTTTAGTTCAATACGCGATGACACCATGAGGCGCTTGAGTCGTTGGCGTCGAACTGGCAGGAATCACTTTATCGACATATATATATATATATATATATATATATATATATATATATATATATATATATATATATATATATATATATATATATATATATATATATATATATATATATATATATAATATCCATACATAAAGGTTATTATATTCTAATATATAAATATAGATATGTTATAATATAATTATTTATATGTATGCATTTTGCGTTTGAGAATGACTGAATCTATAAATATAGGTATAGCTTATTTAGTATTATTTTTAGCACTTCTGCTTCTATGCCCTAATTAAACGACTACTTCTATGCCCTTATTGCTATTGACAATAATCTATCAATGTATATAATGATTTTCAATTCATATATAGTGTCTTTTTCTTTGTGTTTGGTTATTCAATACATTTTTTTATTTCATTATATCATATGTTGGATATATGCAATATAGTTGATCAAAGTAGTGTAAATTTGTATAAATTTTTTAAAAACACCTACTAATAATTAGACCAGTCGACGTCTAAACTTCAATGTTGCATATCGCATTTTTAAGTAGTTTCTACGCTTTTTTTAATGTGTTTCTTATTCACATGGTTTTACAAGCAAGGCTTACAAGCAAATTTGAGCTGAAAAATTTTTCTTAGCCTTTAAGGAGAATTGATGTTGTTCTTTGTTTAATTTAATTTATTTAAATATAGTAGTTTTAATAAATAAATGTTTGTTTGTTCATGGTTTTTTACTTATTTGTTTTCAGATTCTTAAGAACTAGGCAACTTAGCTAAGCAAGTTTTGTTTTGTTTTTTAGTGCAATTGAAAAGAGTTAAAATCTATTTTTTAGTGCAATTGGAAAGAACTGAAGTGTTTTTTAGTCACTTCACTCAGTATAACTGGTACTGATTTGAGTAAGTTTGCTATTTTTTTATTTATTTTATATTAGATTTATTTTATATTAGTTATATATTTTATGTATTTAACATAAAAAACTGACTGCAATTTGTTGACATGGAATTGATCAACAAATTACAGTCAGTAACTTGTTGATTACTTACTTGAATAATTTTGTGCATTGTAGTCTAAATTCTTTGTTAAATTAAAAATAATTGATGTAAATAAGTATTGTTTTTTATTTTTAATAAACGACTTATGTATATAAACATAAAAAGATATGGATTTCAATAAATCTTAAGTTTAAATGTAGTCTTAGATTAGAAAAGATCACAATTTGTAAGATTCTAAATAATTTTTTTATTATTCAGCTTTAACAATAGTAATGTTACTGGCAGAGCAGGATTCACAGTTTTAGGGACTCTAGGCCGAAAAAAAGCCTTCGGCCCCATATTTACAAGTAATATGTTAGTTTAAAAAAGTATAATCTTAGTTTAACGTAACTAAGAGTTTTATTTCAATTTTTTAAAAATATTTTTTAAAATCTATATAATCTTTTTTCTGTATTTTTCATTAACTAAATCTTTAATCAATGAATCTATAATAATTGACTTCATTTGGTTTGTGTTGCTTAATAATAATGCAAAATTGTTTAACGTTTTTTGTGACATAGTTTATCGCAAATCATTTTTTGTTAATTTTGATTTTGAAAATGACCTTCTCCAGAGCAGTAGGATATCATGAAACATGATAATCTTAAGAATGATTTCAGTCTTTAGAAATGTAGCCTCTATTTATTTTTCCTTTATAAGTGTGTACAAAAATAAATGGGACAATTCAGGGACTTGAGTATTAAAATATTCTTTCAAATACAGATGTAGATGTTCGATTTCCGCATATAAATTATCATCAATATCTTCCGTGTTGTCTTCCATCAGACGATTAACGCATGTCTTCAGCTTATCTTTGTTGAATCTCATGTCTATTAGAAATACAAATTTGTCACTCAGTTCCTGATAGCATTGAGCTCTTTCTTTTAAATTTGTAGTAAAATTATTGATAGTTTTTAAAAAAAAGTTTGTCTTAAACTCTTCACGTGGACTTAATTAAGGTTCTTCTGACCGGCTTTTACCTAGTAGCGCTTTCTTATTACAGCGTCACTTTTGTAAATAATCTATGTCTGGTAACAGTAATTTTGCATTTTGTTTTATTAAATCGAATGTGTTAGTTATACCAAGAAGATAATCTCCAAGAAATGAATAAAGTTCATCACATGTATCTAGGGTAGTAGTTGCACTTTGCAATGATTTGGAAACAGCATGCATTCTTTGCAAACTTTGATCCCATATTATGGTTCGATGGTGAATTTCCAGCCGCAACTCTTGTTTTTCGTTTCAAAACTTTCACATTCATTGATTTTGGGCAATACTTCCATTAATTTATTGTAGTTCTGGTGAATGGTTTTGACCGAGTCAGCATGGGCGCTCCACCGAGTATTTGATAGCGATTTCAATGAACTACTTGCAAACTGTTCCAAAACACTCTACAACTTTGTAGAAGCAGAGAAAAAATTGTGCAGTTCTTGAGCAATACCAAAAAAGTTGATTCCCTCGATGCAGCAATCTATAGCAGCCTCTCCTACCAAGTTAAAAGACTAACCTGAACGTGGCAAGGATTTTGCCAGCTTATTGAACTCCAAAATTCTAGTTTTCTTTCCTTTATATTTTTCAGTCATATTGCTTGAGTTATCATAAGACTGGCTTCTGCAGTTGCTGATTTCCAAGTTCAATTTCACGTTTAAAAAGTCCACAGTTGCATTTGCTAAATATTTTTTTTTTTATACATGTTTTATTTTACAACTACAAAGTAATTACAAGTTACCAATCACTGATTGGCAGTAAAGATATACAAATTTAAATCATAAATATAAAGTTCAAAATATACGTGGTAAATAAAAATATAGTTGCTTACAACTCCGAGACATGAATAAAATAAATACCAATTACAACAAGATAATAGCGTGTAAGTAAAAATAATCCGAGAAATATATCTCTATATTACTCCAATTAAAATAAAAAACACAATAAATAAAAGTAATCTGCTGATTTTTTGGAGGAGAGTTTAGATGTTTCACTATAAGTTAATTTACCACATTTCAATATAATGTTAGTGTATAAATATGATAAAAACAAAATTTGTGTAAGATTGATAAGAAGATATACTTATTTGTAGTCATAGGAAGCTTCTCGCAGAAGACTTAAGTCAGTCTTGTCATCGAGTACCTATTTCTTAGACGTGTAATACACATAAAAAATCAGTTGCATACGTGGTATATATGTACGTGTTACATATATACCTTGTTATTAATATTACTTTTATTATCGATTTGTATTAAAAGTTAAGTTACATTTATTTATTTATTCAAATTTAAAAAAAATTTTTATCGTCGGCAAACATTAGAGTTTTAAAGATATTAGATACGTTTGGAAGATCGTTTATATAAATAAGAAACAAAAGAGGAGCGAGAATGGAACCTTGGGGTACACCACATTTTGTTTTTAGTAAATTTGAGTTGCTTTTTCTATCTATAATAACACACTGTTGTCTGTTATCAAGGTAGTTTTTAAACCAATTT
Source organism: Hydra vulgaris (assembly GCF_038396675.1). Classification (NCBI taxonomy): domain Eukaryota; kingdom Metazoa; phylum Cnidaria; class Hydrozoa; order Anthoathecata; family Hydridae; genus Hydra; species Hydra vulgaris. The sequence goes on from NC_088929.1 coordinate 11,767,058, forward strand.
AAAGCTTGATTTTTTATACCATAGTTTTTCATTTTTGCTAATAAAATCTCATGGTTGATGGTGTCAAATGCCTTTGACAAATCAATAAAGATCCCTAATGTGAATTTTTTTTTTTTTAATGATCTACTTATCCTATTTGAGAGGTCAAGGATTGTATGCTCAGTTGAGTGTAGCTTTTGAAAACCATAATGACCTTTATTGATAATTTTGTTTGTTTTTAAATATTCATTTAGTTTATTTTAGATTATTCGTTCTAGGAGTTATAAGAATACTAAAAGAAAAGAGATTGGTCTATTATTGTTTAAAGAATTGGTTTCTCCTGATTTATAGATTTGTATAATTTTAGAGATTTTTAATATTTCAGGTACAATACCTGTTGAAATTGATAAATTAAATATTTGGTAAATTGGATTACGTATCTCCTCAAAAACATCTGAGACTACTTTGCAAGAGATATCATCGATTCCTGGGGACTTAATTTTAAGTGATTTAATAGCTATTTCAAGTTTATCTTGATTTATTTCATTGGAATTTAAAGAGCAGTGTGAGCCTGTTAAGTAACTTTTAAATGTATTAGTTGGGCATTGAATTTTTGATGCAAGATCAGCACCAATGTTGGCAAAGTATTTATTAAATTCATTGGAAATATCTTGCTTGTTGTTTGATTCACTTTCATTCATTATTACTCTAGAAGGCATTTTGTTAACATTAAGTTTACTTTTACCAATAATTTCCTTCATAATGTCCCATGTCCCAAACTGATCTTTATTAATCTATATTAATAGACTAATAAAGATCAGTTTGGTGATCTATATTAATAAGTAAACTTCTGATGTTTATGTGTATTACCGTAAAGTTATTTATAATGGTTTTTTGTTCAAATTTAAAATTTTGTATGTAAAAATATGCAGAATCGGAGTATTTTCGTTTAAAAGGCTAAAGTCGTCATAACGATTATGTGGTAAAAACTTATTAGCAATTTCAAAGATATTTAAACGCAGCGTTTCAAAGTCTATTGTTTCATAAGCCATAATGATTTTTTAGAAAATAAAAACTTGTTAGAAAATGCGCTCGCTTAAAACAGCTGTTTATTTTTTAAAATCTTTGCAATAAATTTTATCAAATTTAATAATGGCGTACTTACCAGCCTTACGAAGTCGTTTAACTTCCTCCCACAGTTTCTTTCGATGCTCTATTGTTTCTTTCGCGTAGTCTTCGTTTATGTATAGGCCTGTCTCTCTTAATTTTTTTGCGTTATTGAGAACTTTAGTTTTACCTGAATAATTCAGCAGTTTGAAGATTATTGTTCTTGGTAACTTATCATTTCTTGCATTTCTAATGCAATGGGCTCTTTCATTTTCAATTTCTTCAGATATGTTAAGTTTGTTTTTAATTATTCCCTTTATCGAGTTTCGACAATCGTCCCAACTTTCACCTTTATTTTCCTTTACGCCATCGATCCTTAAATTGTTTCTGCGTGAGCGGTTCTCTAAGTCCACTGTTTTTTTACTAGATAGTTTATATTATACCCTAAATTATTTGTAATTTTTTCCAAATTTTTAATTTATATTTTCTTCTTGAAAGTCTTGAAAGTAAGGGATCAAACTGAGCAATCAACTCAAGCAGACCAATAAAATACCTGTTGCTCTCAGACCCAAATTTTTCATTTGAGCCTCTAAAAGCAAAGTTTCTTTCGATCAATGGGCAACATTGACAACAACAGAAAAGCTTCATTAGCAAATTTCACAGAAAATATGACCTTGTTATTTTTTCTGTGAAAGTTTGCTAATGAAGCTTTTCTGTTGTCTAATGAGTGTTCATGCCCCTTAATTGATGCCCCTGAATTTTTCCAATCTTTATATTCCGTTGAAGATAAAGAACATTTTGAGAGTTCAAAAAGAATGCAGACAAAACAAAATACACAACCTAATGCTGGGGAATATTTGAGCCAAACTTTAATAAACATTTCACCATTTACTTTTTTCCCCATAACCAAGCTTTTTGAGCAATATTGATTGAGATCTTTATACATCATTTTAGAGGATCTAAAGCCATAATTTTGACATTTGCATTTTGACATTTGTATGACGGTTCTATATCCAAAATTGTATATCCTCAGCTGAAAGAGATTCCCAAAGTCCTGGATCATTTTTCCTATTCAATGGCAAATCGATAGGGAAACATACTCTCTCCTTATTGAGTTCCGATTGCTCGTTTAAAGTTTGAGTTTAATTAATTGAGTTCTCTACAAAATCCAATATTTTTGCCTCTTTTCTTATACCACAGTTTGCAAGATTAGCTGAAGTTGATGAATTACCATGACATTCTGCTTTTAATAAAAAACCATCAAGTTTTCGATGTTTTTTTATGTTTTTTTTTTTAATTTTTTTTTTCTTTATTTTTGCAGCTCCACTTTCATAGCTTCTTCCCATATCTGTTAAAAGGTTCTGAAAAGGAACACATTTAATTGATTTAATTGTTAATGTTTACGAGCACTGATTTTACTAATAGATAACACTCCACTATTTTTTATTATTAAAATTAAGTAAAATAACCTTCATAAATAAGCGAAAGTTTGTTAAAAATAAACAGGTAAACAAACATTAAAAACTTATGATTACTTTTTTTTCTAGCGCGCTTATTTACTTTACTTAAAAGCGTCCAAAATATCGCCTAAAGTTTAATGCAATTTAAAATTTGAAACAATTACTTTCTTCAATTACTAAGATATTTTACTTGAAAGCGTGCAAAATTTTTCTTAAAATAAATGCATTCATTTTATTTTAAATCGAATATTTTAAAATATTATGCACAAATAATAAAAAAACAAATGTATTAACTACCGTTTTTAATATGAATCTGAAAAATTAATCAGGCTGTTTTGCAAATAAATAATGTTTACTACTATTGTACACCTTAATTAATTAGAAAAACAACCCTATTTTATTTATTTTCTTGGCTTGATAAGTTGAACCAAGTGGTTCTAGAAAATAATATTTTAGAAGGTTCTTGGTTGAACTTTTGATAAAAAATACGTCTATTGTTATTTAAAAAATGTCTAATGTTAAATAAAATCGTTGAGTTGATTGTTCGTTAAAGTTATTATTTATACTAATGAACAAAATATTGCATAATCCTTTTTGTTTAATTTTCGTCTTAAAATTTTTTTTTTTTTAAATCACAGAAATATTTAGAAAAATATAAAGTAAAATTTTTACACAATTACTTTCTAATGAAAATGTATGCACTTTTCAAAAATTTTGTTGCAATTTAATTATTGGCGCCCCTTTTTTTGTGGGGTCCCTAGGCCATGGCGTATTTGGTTACTGGCAATATGTTTAATGATAATTGTGAAGTTGAAGTGGATAATATTAGGCTCAGAGAAGTTATTAATGTAGATATTATTAAGCAACTTGAAAATAGTTGTATTTAAGTCAAAGAGATAGGTCTAGGCAAGATGAAATTAATTGTTGTGGAAATTTAAGAAATAATGCTCAGCAAGCAGAAAACTTGCTTGCCAGAATCAAGTGTCAATCAGTGCAAATGTCTTTTAATTTGATTTTACTGTAGACAATTTAGAACAAAGCTAAATACAAATTTTACTATTTATAGTAACAATTAATAACAGTTTTGAATTTAAATGATTTTAAATTTTTTTTCAATTTCAAACTTATGCATTTTCTTTTTTTTTTAATTGCCTTTGTCATCACTTGATCAGTTTGCTTACTGTTGAAACATGGTGTTAATTTTGTAAATTTAATATGATGTGAAATTTACGCTATTAATAATTAGTCAACAGTTAGAGAGAAGCTGGAGCTTAATTAAGAAATGTTGAAAATTAAAACAAAGGTAAAAAAAAATTTGTTTACTGGTAACATAATAAAACCAGTTACTACTATTTAACGAGTGTTTTTTTACTTTTTTTAACATGCTGCTTTGGAAACACTTTCTTTCTCTCCCTCTCTCTCTCTCTTTTAGATGAGAGGGAGAATTAATAAAACTTTTTTAATTGCTCTGGAGACACAGTAATGTGTGCTTACAAATATTTTATGCTATGCGCTATTGTTGCTGTGTTTTATGTTTATAGTCCTAGGCTGTTATAGCTATTTTTGTATTCTTTATATTTTCTGTTGTATTATTATCCTAATTTTACCAACAATAAAATGCAAATAAAACTTTTTAATTAAAAATTGAAACTTTTTTTTTATTTCTTTTTTTAGGTTTTTCCAGGCTTTACTTGACTTCCATTTTCTGGTACCTGTGTTGTGACAGATTTTAAAAAGAACTTAACTGATGTTAATGCGGTCTTTATGTCGTTAACTATAAGCAGTCATATTGCTGATAGGGAGTCAAAGTTAAAATATTATTACTAGATAAACTTGTATTTAATTTTTTAGATAATATATCAAGTTAATAATGTGTATATGTTATTAATGATTTAATTACTTATAATCCCTATTAAGGATTGCTTACTGGTAGTTTTTTTATTATTGCTACTGTTGTAAATTTCTAATGTTATTATTATAATTGTAGTTGTTATTGTTATTACTACTGTTATTATTACAATGATTATTTCTGTATTACTACACAGGTAAACAAAAAAAATTTTTTTCTGGTGCCGAGCAATCAATTTGTATTTTGTATAACATATATCTTTTGATTTCAAATATGCAACTCATTTTTCACAATCACGTCAAGTTGTAAAGATAGTTGTAAACATTTATAACATTTTCACTTTCGATTAAAGTGCAAAAGCGAATTTAAAAAATGGTGAAAAAAATCATATAGTCTGGCCAGTAAGGGTACTAACTGTTAGCCAACTGTTTTATTACTGTTGGGTCGTTAATGGTACCAACAGTTTATAAAACAGTTGGCTAAGTGTTTGTAAAAGCGTTACGTTTTTTTCACGGTACTAACTAAATAGCCAACTATTGCCCCAACTGTAGCTAATAGTTGGTTATTAGGATTAGGCTAACTCTTTACCAACTGTTCAATGTTTACTCGGTTGGCCGTCAATTAAATTAGATTAAAGTTTTCTTACCGGATTTAAATTATTTAAACACTAACAATAAAAAAAATATTGCTTCTTGTTTAGAGAGATTTTTGAAGTTAATAAAATAGTAATAATAAATATTTAATTAAATGAATCAATGGACGTACCCAATATTAATTTATTAAACAATAAGAAACATTTTCAATTTTTTATTTAGTTCGTTAAAAGAGCAAATGATCAATTTCTTTACTAACAACAACTCTTGGAAGTCCCCAAAGCAGTACACGCAAAGTAAAATCAGGTAGAACCTCTTGTTTAGCGACAATCATAAAGTGAAATTAATTTTTAAGTTTTTTCTTCAGGTACACCAAGAAGTCTTAACGGTCTTATTACAGACCACCTCAGATGAGCATTTAATTGAAAGTTAACGCCTCCTTCATTACCGATGTCACAAAACTTGCCCAGAGGTGGAGTTTGAACCACGGATTATTTAAACATATACACCCTCAAATATATAAGGTTTATTGATGAAATTTAAAACGTTACTTAATATTAGGTTTTAAATGGTTTAGTTTAAAATGTCACTAAAATTAATTTCTTTGAAAGATACACGACAAAAAAGTTTAATTTATTGTAACTATGCGAATCTTGCCGGCTCGTGTAAAGTATTTAGTTTTCAAAAAAATCAATTGTCTGCCTAATTTCCGTTCTAAAAATCAAGTTTCTGCAATATTTTCATGCTAAAAACCAAGTGTCTGTAACATTTCCGTGCTAAATCTGGTAATAAAATTCTTCAATATCAACTTAGATATGATTAAAAAAAATGCTTCTTGGATATCTAAGACATCACATTTTCAGAAAATAAAGTATTTTGAAGAATTCATCTCTGATATAGTAATGAAAAAAGTTTTGAACTTTAAACATTTTTCTATATTTGCTGATGAAGCCTCTGACAGATAAAGTAAAGAACAACATACATTAATTTTATGCTTTGTTTATTCAAAGTTCAATAAGAGAGTTAATAAGTTTTTTTTAGATTGCACAGATGGTGTAACTAGTTAAAGATTGTTTTATGTTTTGTTAAAAAATTTTTCATATTTTTCATTAGTTATCATGAATTGCAGAGTGAATTTGATGGTGCTGAAGCAATCATTGGTTACACAAAAGGTTTGTTATTTTGTATTTTAAATTTAAATGAAAAAGCTACATATGCTAATTGCAACTGTCAAAGATTTAATTTTACTAATTGTATGTCGTACAAAGTATGGAACAGATTTTAGTAATTTCCATTGTGGTATCTTTTAAGCTTTATTTATGGGAAGCTTAATTCATCTTTTTAAATTTCCCATTTATGGGAAAGTTAAAACGGAGAGGTCCATTTTAATATTACTGAGTTGTTAAAAGTAATAAATTTTCTTGCTTGTAAAAACACTTAAAATTTACTTGGCACCATTCCATTAACTTCATATAAATTTAAGTGCACATTTTCTTTAATTTCGCGCCTGAAAACTAATATGTAAAGCACCCCGGAACAGTAGCGTAGCAACAAAAAATAGACCTCTCCGAAAAACTTTTATTCCGGGCCCTTAAATTACTTTTTTGCTCCCCCTGCCTTCCCTTTTCTTGAAAAAAATTATACATGAAAATTAAAACCTTATTTTTAAATAAAATTTTGATTTAATTAAATAGAAACCAATATGTTAAACTATGCAAGCCTAGTAAATAAAAAATGTAATGAAGGTTTTTCTTGTCTTAATAGCTGCAAATTGGTCTATAACACCTTTTAAATTTAATTGAGCTGCTATTTTCTGCTTCATTAGCTATTTGGTCTGGTCAGACAAAAAACATTTGCGCCATTGTTCTCCTTAAATGAATTTAATGTGTAATGTGCTTAAGGGTCTTTATGCAGTTGCTACACTAATTGGTGATGTCAACTATACATAAGTGCTGCTATTTTATTTTTAAATGAGCAACTTATGTCATAATATGTTATTGTGGACACGGGTAAAATGCAAAAATGCGGAAATTTCAATGTGTAAAATCCGAAAAAAATTTATCTTAACCCTAAGCTTGTCTGTGCCCCTTCTAAAGCACATTAGTAAATGATGGTAGATTCAATCTTCTAAATAATTCGCAGTATTAAAAATATTTTAAAGTGAAAACTATTTTTGTTGCTAAACGTTGAACAGATTTAGCCAAAGTTTTCTCAGGTTTAAAATAAGAAGCCCAAGTAGACACTGTATATCTATGGTGTGGTCTAATAAACATTTTATATAACTTGAGATATATAAAGTGTTTATTAGACCATACTTTCATCTATAAAAGTGAATGTATTTTTGTATAACAAGTATTTCTAAGGACTTTAAGACATATGCTTAAAAACGTGTGCTCCATTTGGTGTTGCACGAAATAATGACTCTTAAATTTACAAAAAAATTAAAAAAAAAAAAAAAGCCTAAATTGAATTGACAAACAAGTAATCTAACTCGACCGCCGTGTTGAACAGACGTAATTCTAACAGCTCAAAAAAGAAAGGAAAATAATTTAAAAAAAAAGTATTAAAAATGGCTAATACTTTATCCGAAATAAAAGATATGTTCTTTCAGCACAAAAAAGAAGTACGGACATTATTTAAAGAAGAAGAAAAAGTATTCGTGGACATAGCAATAACTAAAAAATAATAAATACACTCCTTGATGATATTGAAACAAAATCATTGGATTGCAATAAAAGAACACACTTGTTAAAAAATGATATAAAAGACTTACAAGAAAGCTTAAACTTTCACGAACATTAAATCGACCAAAAGATGAAAGCTGCTAATGATTCTAAAGAATTTGGAAGCCCATATAGCATTACAATTTTAAACAAAAAATGCAGAGTCTCCAAAGAAAGGTCAAGGTGCAGTAACTTCAGGATAGACAGAATTCCTGAAAATATCAATGAATCTTGGGATGAAACGGAACATAAGGTTCAGAATTTATTATGTGTAAATTTAGGAGTAGATTAGTCGAAATTGAAAGAGTGCATCAAGTTGGATTTAAAAAAGAAGCCCGATCCTGAACCATCATGTTGAAGTTGTTAAGGTTTAAAGAGAAATCAAAAATATTCTAAAAGAAATAAGCAAACTCAGTGGTCCTAATATTTACGTGAATGAAGATTTCTCTCAAGAGACGGCAAGAATACGTGATGATAGGAGTATGTCATCATTTATAAACTGCTATAAGAAAAACGCCTACATATAAAAAAAACAAGAAAACGGTACACATAAAAAAAAGCCCAAAGAGGGGGGTTAAAAAAAGCCAAAGAGGAAAGAGGGGGTTAAAAAAAGCCAAAGAGGAGGTGGGGGCCCCTACATATAAAAAAGCCCAAAGATGGGGTTAAAAAAGCCAAAAGAGGGGTATTATAATAAAAATCAGCAGGTAAGTAAATTAATATGTGGTTAAAATATGATTAAAATAATTGGTAAAAAAAAAAGAACATATTCGTTTAAAAACGAGTGAAATAATAAATGTTGGATATAAATATATATTGTATAAAGGGTTATTTTACAAAAGAAAAAAATGGTAAGAAGTAAAGCTAGCGTACGACATTCGGCGGACTATATAGCAGAGGAAGAGAACAAAAGATACGCTGACAACTTGGTGCGTCGATTAAAGGAGAACGGCGTACCGTTAAGAAAGGCGGTTGAAAGCGAATCGGACGACGTGGACTTTGTTGTAGAAAGAGGTCCGGTTGAAATTGAAAGACGATCAGCATTGATGTGCAAAAGAAAAACAAAACAAAAATATAAAAATAACAAACAGAATAGAAAGCGCGGACGAGTTGGAAAGAGCGTATATAAATGGGTATTGACAAAGAAAAGTTCAAGGTAATTTACACGATTAGTTGTTATAGATAATTTTAAATAAGTGAGAAAAAATAAAAAAATTGATTAATGAAACAAAGTGCAATATGGCGCGTACAAAAAAAATGACATTGAAAGAGTCTAAGGAATTTATGCGTCGCAGAGGTATATTGAGACGACACGGTTTGAAAATTGCGAATCAAGTAATTCAATTAGGCGTTGAACCTGAAGTGCTAGTAAAAAAGTTGGATTGTAAAACAGTTTGGTACGAAAAACGAGCAACAAAACAAAAGTACAAAAATACTAAAAAAAATATCAAAAACGGCGTGGTAGGAAATCCAGTACGTAAATGGGTATTAACAAAAAGGTAAAAAAAAGTTATTAAAAGAATGCGTATATATTAATCTATATTTATATAAATTTTAAATTGAAATTGCAGCATAATAGCCATAAGGTTTTTTTGATCAGGCGGCAACATTCGAAAATGTCGTTTAAATGTTTTTAGAAATAAATAGACCAATTTTGTTTTCGAATAATGATGTTTATCGTTTTCTGTAATCTGCGATAATTCCAGTTCAGCTCTTAACCAAGTTTTTAACCAGTCGATTGCGCTAGCAACGTTTGGATCTTGCATATTGAATCTGCCAAAATTAATTTTTGATTCATAATTTGTTATGTTGCATATGAAATTGTTCATTGTTTTAAAAAAATCTAAAAAAAAATATTAATAATCAATATTGACATAAAAAATGACATTAAAAAATATTAATAATCAATATTAAAATAAAAAAATATTAAAAAATGTAATAAGTTAATATCTTACTTTTTAAGGACCATATAACAATTAAAATGCATTGTAAAAAAATATTAAAAAAAAGTAAACATATATATTTGAGTAGAATATTTTTACATCCTATAGTCAATAAAAAAAGAAGAATAAATTTTTGCTTGTAAGGTAAAAAGAAATGCAATTCAGGAATTTAGTATAAATATTTTTGTTGTATATATACATTTTTGCTAGAACGATGTAACTGTGAAAAAAATTATTTTTTTAGATGAAAAAAAGACAGTACAAAAAAAAAGAAAAAAAGTACAAAAAAAGTTATAGAAAGTTACGCAAAGTAAAAAAAAGAGGGAAAGGATTGAGCTCGTTAATTACTGTAGACAATGCAAAAATGATTGGGAAATTTGCTATTCAAAACGCTGACGTTTTAGGAACTTTGGCGAATTCGTTGTATAATAAAATTAGAAAAAAAAAAGAAACGCCTGTTGTTGAAATAAAAACGTCGCCCATTATTGACACTTCGCAAATGACTTACGATGAAAGACAAGCTTATTATAGGAATATGTAAACAATAAAAATAAATATATAAACAAAGATAATTTATTTTTTTAAAAATTTAATTCAGTTTCCGATAAATCTTCTTGTTTTATTGTTTCGAATATGTTCCTATCATCATCTGATATAACTTCTTGTTTTATATAGATCGTTTCGTTGTTACAAATTGATTTTTGTTGTTTTAATGTTTTTTTTATATCTTCAAATTGTTCCATGTTTTTTTCGTAGATAATTCTTTTTTTTCTTTCATTTGCCCAAGAGGATTTTTTGAGCATTTGTTGATATCTTTTTTTGAATACTCTTGTTTGAATTTGGTTATTTTTAAGTTTGGTCAACAGTTTATTAATTCGCGTTAGCGCATTTGTGTTTTCTGCAAGCCGACAAATTATATTGTCTGGTTGTCGTTCGCTTCTAAAAAAAAAAATTGAAATAATTTAAATTATAATAAAATAGTTTATATTAAAAAACTAATGAAAAAAACTTACGTAATAACATAATAACCTTCTAGTTCGCATCGAAAATTAATAAAAAGATTGGTTGCTTCTTCTTGAATTGTTTTAGCTATTTTAATTTGAATTTTTAATAGCCTTTCCTTTTCTGAATTTATTGTCGCTAAGTTATCTTTTTTTTCGTCCATGTTAAATTGTTTTGACCTTGTAAAAAAAGTTTTTATTAACCTTCGAGTAAGAAAACTTGTTTTTCAAGTTATTAAATAAATAAAAACAGTTTCACAAAGATCATGTGAAAGTCTTAAAAATCATATGATGTTAAAGTTTCTTTGAAGAAAAGCGCTTTTGACTGTTTGTATAGACAACACTTAAAAATAGTTAATTTTTTTGTAAATAGTGAGTTGCAAGATTAACAGCGCTTTATTTTAAGAATGTTATTTAAGCGTGTTTTTATTTGTATAACCTTTACTACATTTTTTTAGTAATTCATATTTTTTAAGATAAACTGGTTTTTTATTTAATTATGGAGCAAAAAAAAATCGTACCATGTTTTTTAAATCAGTTTTTTATTTGCATACTTTGTTTATGATGCAAATAAGAACAGGGTATAAAAAGACAAGCTTTTTAATAAAAAAACAGTAATGGCAACGAGCGGTAACAATTCTATCGAATTAAAAGGTGTAGTTTATAAGTTAGTAAAACATTTGTCGTTTTGCTGGAAAGAATTTGCTGATTATTTAAATTTGTCAGCGAATACAAGGTATCTTATAAGGAAAACATATTACAATGAGGAAGCAAAAATGTACGCTTTGTTGAGGCATTACTTAACACAGATGCGCTATTCAACTGCTAATGAACAACTCAATTGTTTACATAATCGATTTCTAAAATGGAAAAATGCTGTTTTTCACTCGATTCAATTACTACAACAGTCCTATATGAGTGATCGTATTCCTGTCATCGATAAAGCCATAGACCGTTTAAGAATTATAAATTTAAAACGTAAACACCGAATTATGCAAAAGTGCCTTGGTTATTTTAAAGACCGCTAAAAAAAAACTGTAAGTGCATGTATTTTTTTTATTTGCGCGACAATATTCTTTTGATATTTGAACATCGAATCCATTCGTGAATGTCTTTAATAAAAAAGTTTGTAACAATGATATTTCGTCAATAATTAATATTTGAATAAATTCATTCATTTCGTTTGTGAAAGTCGCTGTTATCGCAAAATGCCCAAGTCTTTTCCAAATGTTTTACAATTAGCATGCTCTATAATAAAAACAATTGGCGTCAAAAACTTTATAATAGATTTTATACAAACATTATAATAGAATGCCTATTATTAAAATGATATATGAACTTTTTTATAAAGTCGAAAAAGAATATTTATGTGCATCGTAGATTTAATTTAACTTTTACATTATTGGTCGTAAAGCACTTTTTTTCTAGTTTTTTTAAATTCATACAAAATTCATTACTTTTTGTTTGAATGCCATTATAAAAATGTGACTTTTTGTTAGAAAGCCATTATAAAATTATCATTTTTTCTTTGCACAAAGGTTTTCATAAATTTAAATAAAAAGTTTTTATGTCAGACCATTCCTTCCAATTATTTTTAAGTATCAATCCCTAGAAGCATACGTTGTTCTAAAATTTGAATAGCAGATTCGACTTTTCTAGATGGTTATAATGATATATGAACGCTTTTATAAAGTCGAAAAAGAATATTTATGTTACAGGCATTGTTACAACGATTTATATTGATCGTTATTTATCGTATCGTTATTTTATCGTTTTATATTTATATTAATCCATATTTATCGTATCGTTATGAGGTCGTTATTTATCGTATCGTTATTTATTTCGTTATTTATCGTATCGTATTGTTATCGTTACCTTTTAAAAAAAATAAAAAATATTTGAGAAAAAAATGGAGAAAAAATACTTTTTTTGGTGTTTATATGACTCGCTACAAATAATTTTTGCTATTTGACCTAGAGTGTGAATTTGTTAATATAAAGCTTGTTAAGAAACTTTCGTTATGGATCATCATCATCATCATCATCGTCAGCTACAATGATACTTTTTTTCTTTTTTTAATGGCATTTTTTTTCTAAAATGTTATTATCGCATATTAGCTCCTGGCATATACCAATTCTCCGATGTCGATTTCAAAAATAACATTTCATATCAATATGATCAGATCAAGAAAGTTTGGATTTTTTGTGACAAATGTGATTTCAATTGAAAAATTCTTGTGATGAAGTTTACATTGAATATCTTCGTTCAAAAGGCGTTCTGAAGATTATCTTAAAATGGAAACAGGTGCCGCAGCTCAATTTCACGCCTACCATTTTGAATATGAAGTTGCAAATTCAACAGAATTTGAAGAAGTACTATTAGAATAAAAACGCAAACGCAGTCATGCAACAAATCGCCATTACATTTATTTAAACAAGATAAAAAACAATTTACAAGATAAAACAATTTAAAAGATAAAAAACAATTTACATTAACTTAGTATCATTGTCTTTAAACGGTTTTAATAAATTGAAATAACAATGTATAATAAACGAAGAGCCGGACAATTATTCATAAAAAATCTTTTTTGCTTTTCTCTGTTAAAATTCCTTTGTTGGTGGCTGTTGGCTAATTTTCACATGGTCCTGTTAAATTTATTTTTTACTTTATCGACAATTATTATATTTTCTATTTCAGTCGTAATACAAATTGAAACAATATCATAAATGTTGCTGTCGTGTAATAAATTTGTTGCTGTTGTGTAATAATTTGCTGTTGTCCAAGACTAATGGCTACATTTTGATAAACTTTTTTTTCACTTTCTGCTGTAAAAACTTGACTAATGTTGCAGTTAGTCTTGAAAGCCTCATTAATATGTCAACTGATTTCTTTCTTTTTCATATTTCAAAAAAATATATTAAAAAAAAATAACTTCAAAATCAGAATATGTTATCTTTTTTAACGTTTTTAATGTTTTTTGTTCGAAGAGCATAATGTCAATTTTAGTGTCGTCTTTATCATTTACTGACTTTACTTTTTAAAAAAAAATTTATCAATTACAAACTGGAAGAGAAAAGACCGTTATTTTTTTAAAAAAAAAAAAACACTACAAACTGAATGTGATTGGCACTGTTGATCTTTTTGGTTTACCTGTATATTTGTAATTGCAGTTTTATATTTTCTTAAAGCAGCCACAACTAAAAGCATATTTTTTGCCTACAATCAGTATTGATACAATTTTAGCATCGTTTTCTCCTATAATTATTCCTTCTTTCAGAGTAACAGAAATATTTGAAATTAACTTTTGCATTTTTGCTGTTGTTAGAAATCTAAAAAAACCGAGAATTTATTCAATATTCAAATTATTCAATAATGTCACTTGACGAGGATTTACCATTATAGCGCTCAAATAAACCGAGAATTTATTCAATATTCAAATTATTCAATAACGTCACTTGATGAGGATTTACCAATATAGTGCTCAAATAAACAATATTAAAAAAGCATATTATAAATGTTCTATATACTTTAAAAAACACTGAACAAAAAAATGTATATTATTCTCATCGCTTTTACTATTATCTTTATCAATCATATCTAAATCGTATTCTTTAATATTTAACAAACGCAAACAAGGGAGTTAAAGTCGATTAAAGTCAATACCCTCTCAAATATGTTTTTTTGTACTGTCGTTTAAAAAACAATACGATGACTTATTTGTAGATTCGATAACCTAAAAAAAATTTGACATTGGTTTCTCATTGAAATTTACAACATTCTCATTGAAATTTGCACGCTTCAAAAACATAATCTAACGAAGCAGTCGATATTTTATTATAAGCAGTCCAAATATTATAGTTTAAGATTCAATATACTAAAAAAAATTTGAAGAGCACGCTTCAAAATTATCTAACGAAGCAGTCGATATTATCTAATATAAATTTATTTTTTATTGGCAATATTCTTCTTACAATTAAAAATAGTTATACATATTAAATAGTTTCACTTTTATTTTTCGGTATAAATAAAAGTTTGTTATCGCTAAACTGATCTGCATAAAACTTGTTTGAATTGTCGACATCCATTTTTAAGTAATTATTTGTTGTCTTTATACTCAACGACCTCATATTTCCTTAGCGAAAAAGTAAAGATTGAAAAAAAAACATTATTAAAAAAGTGAATAATGAATAATTTCACTGAAGATGATTGGTTATCAGTCAGCAAACATTTGACTAAAGACGATGTTAAAAAGTTGTTATTTGCGTTACGAGTACCGTACGGAAAAAAAGAAACCATTCAAGACGGTTTAGATTTGCTAAAATATATGTATTCGGTTTATGTTGAAAGCGGCGATGTCGAATTGGTCATTGCAAAATTTGAACAAATTGATCGCAACGACATAGCGAGTCTCTTGAAAGCGAAAAATATTCATCGAACGAAACGAGCAGGACGAGTTTTTCAGGAAAGCATTGATTATTTTTTTCCGCAATCAATGAAGGACTATACTTATAAATAAAAAAAGTTTTATAAATTATTTTTTATAAAAATTATTTTTTGAAATTATAATTTTTAAAAAAGATAATTGTTTTTTATTTGTTTATTTCTTTGTTTATCCGCGTGAATAAGCATTATATATTTTTTAACAATAAAAATTGAAGTAATATTTATTTTTTCATTTAAATAAAATGATTTAATATTTGTTAACATTTGAAAAATAAGTTAATATATTTTTTTTTTTTATTTAAATAAAAAATTTTTAAAAAAACGGTTTTTTTAAAAGTAAATAATAATTTTATAATGTTTGTGTATTGTGTAATGTTTGTGTAATATTATAATGATGTATTGTTTTAGCGATTGTAAAAAAATATGAGTTATTTGTGCGAATTAATTTTGGAGCATTTGAAGAAGAGACCTGAGCGGTTGTTTTTAAAGTTCTCTAGAAACAAATTTGAACCACAAACGATGTTTGAGTTGCTCTTGAAAATGGATAAATTACAAGATGTCATTGTGATTTTGCAAGATTATTTTTTCAAAAACGTTTATCAAGGCGTGAAAAGAAAACGAAATTCCGGGCAAAGTTTGATTGTTTATCGAAAAAATCAGTCTATTTGACGAGTGGAGAGGAAGACTTTTTTTTAATCCTATTTCCTATTTCCTATATGACGAAAAGTGGAAGGAAATTTATCGGGCAGTATGTAAAGAATATGATTCCTATAAGATGGATATGGAGTCGATGAGCGAGGATGAATTTCTTGAACGAATCAAATGGTGTTTTGATTTTTGGAAGGATAAAGCAAGTAAAGACTACTTTTGGTATAATTCTGTGTATCAGTTTATTTCAAAATTGATTAAACCTATAACAAAATGGCACTGTCATATGGATCAGTTGATTGATTTTTTTATTTCAAAAGACGCTATTGATATTTTTGCTACAAGATATGGTAAATCTCCTTTAGTTATTAAATTACTTCGAGTGCACTATTTGGCGTTGATTTTTGAATGTTGGAAAAAATCACCTAGTATGAAACAGCATTTAAACGAAAGTGAGTTTTGGACGCCTGAGCAAGTTCAACGTTATGAAAGTCAGTCGTTTAACGATTGTCGAGTGGATCGAGAACAGATGCTAGCATTTTTAACGTATTTAAAAAAGCAAAGTATACATTTCATCAGCGAGAAAAATAGTTATAAATTTGGTAGTAGAATTGATGCTAATGTTCAGATAATGTCGCTAGAGGACGAGGACCGTGATGACGAATTTTGGGAACAAATAAAAAAATATTATTATTACGGTCGACTAGTTGTATAAAGTTTACATGTTTTCATACTGTAAAAAAAAAATGAATTTAATATTTTGTAGTTTTTTTTCAGAAAAAATTTTTTAAAAAAAAGGTTTACAAAAAAAAAATTTTTTTTTTAAAAAAAAAATTTTGAATATTAAAAAAGTTTAAAATATTTTTCAATTAGATACTTCTATCATCATTTTTTTTATATATAGTTTATAAACAATCAAAATGTTTTTTGCATAATTTTATTGTTTCTCGACAGGTACTTAAAAATGTTTGATTTTGTTATGGACATTGAATCTATCACTTGTGGAGTGAAGCACGAATGGGGAGACTTTTGCATTCGCGAAATAAGTATTGTGGATCGACATCTCAATTGTATAAATTATCATGTTCAAATATGTAAAACTAAAGAACAAATGAAAAAACATCATCGACAATCGGCTGAATATGTTAAAAACAATGTTAACAACTTAAACATTTTTGTGTTTAGTATCTACCGATGCGAAGACGTTAAAAGTTTGTTAAAAAGGCATTGCAAGGCAGACAATGTCATTTATCATAAAGGCGAAATGGAAAAAAAGTTAATAGAGTCTATTGGTTGTGGTTCGTTCGACATTAATGATTTGCAAACTATTCCTTCAGTGAATAGAGACGTTGAATATTTGTCTATAAACGAAAAGTTCGGTTGTGGTCATCACGGCGGAAATCCAAAAATGCATTGTCCTAGTGCCGAGTGTTATTTTTTTATTAAAAAACTTATTGACAGAGGATATTTTAGTACTGCAGATTACAAATTAAGATTTAATGTAAAGTTAAGATGTTTGTAAAAGCTTTTTAATTATGAATTAATAAATATTTTTCTTTAGAAAAAAAATAAAAAAAATGACAACAACTCTAACTGATTTTGAAAGAAGCATGATTTTACTTTTTAAAAAATATGACAAACTGTATGCCGAAAAAACAAAAATTACAGGATATTTGGAGGAAAAGTCAAAAGAAAACGAAACCATGAGACAGGTGATAGAGGAGAGTTTCATTGACGAGGATTTAGAGAGCCTGAACAACAATTTAATAATTTTATCAGAGGACGTTTTGAGTATATATAATACATATTATGATAAATTTTCTTTATTACGTATCGTTTTATGTCTCATTTTATTGAAAAAATTTTAAATTTTATTATAAGTTTTTTCGTTATATTTTATAATACTTTCTTTAGAAAAAAAAATAAAAAAAATGTTTAATTTTAAAATAAATGTTAAAAGAGAGGATGATATTATCGAAGAATCAGAATGGTCAGACGAAGACTTAGAAATATTTATAAAACTAATAGACAATGCTATGAAAACACGGTACAAATTATTTTTAATTTTTTTGTAAGAAATATGTAAAAAAGCATTTTTTTGTTTTTTTTAGTTTTTTATTAAAAATAAAAAATGTCTTTTAGAAGCACTGTTAAAAAAGTTGACACTGTTAAAAAAGTTGTCGAAAATATTGATAATAAAAACAAAGAAGTCAGAAGACAATTAATAAAAACACAGAAAACAATAATACAGAAGAAAATGTCCTCTGTAAAACAGGATGACACAGAAAAACAGGATGACACAGAAATTAATGATAATAAAAAAGAAGGTTATCAGTACGTGTCATATGAGAGTCAATTTATCAATCCGAATAGTGTGTTTTGTTTATCGAACATCGACATCGTCGATGAAAAAGAGGAAAATGACTCGATTTGGGAAGTCGGAAACGGAGTTGAAAGTGACGAAGAAATTTATATTCATTTGAACACAAAGAAATTTATATTATATTAATTATATTGCTAAAAAAAAAATTATATTACAGTTGATAATTTTGAAGTATTTTTTTCAATTCGCTTAGTTCGTTGCGTTGTTCGACAGGAATAGAGTAAATTTGATCAATGTTTTTTAATTTTTGATAGCTGTTATACGTGTATCTTTGTTGATCTTCGTTTAGGTACGTTTGCATCAGGTTTGATTTTAGAATGGCAGGCAAATTTTTCAAGTCGTCGTCTGTAAGAAACGGCGTGGCTGGATCTTTTACCAACAGCAAGTTGTTTTGCGATAAAAAAGCGGTCAACGTGTTGTTTTTTTGAATATCTTTTTCAAAAACGTCTCTGTTTACGCCCGAATAGGGCGTCGCTCTTCTGCGATACAGCGTGCCAGCGGTTCTTTCTTTGCTCTTTAAACGATCAAAAATTTTAAAATCTTTTTCAAATAACTTTTGTGCTGTTTTGTCAGCATATAGCCAAAACGAGGTTTTAACAAACTGAAAAAAATCTGACAAGTTTGAAATGCATTCATTTTTCGTTCTGTTATCTCCTGCAAAAGTAAAATATCGACTAAGAATCGCGTCTATGGTATCAATTTCGATATCTCGAGAATTGAACCATTGCTGCTTGAGTAAATAAAGAAAATAAAGAATCCAGGGTCCGCAAAGCGCTGAATCATACTCTTGATAGGGTAAATCATTAAAAACAACGTTTACGTTTTGAATATGATGTTTTTGCGAATAATAAAAACAAAATTTTGTAAACCATTCGTCTTGAGTATCGCGAATCGGAAAATGTTTTTTTCGTCTCGTGTAGAGATGATCATTGAAATTGAGTGTCATTTGACTCAACGCGCTCGACAACGAGTTGGTTTCAGCATATTCCAAAAGGTCGGGTTTGTCTTGAACGCTGATCGGAATTTGTTGAAAAAAACTTTCCCTACCAAAACTGTCAAAACAAAACAAGCTGTGGTCGTTTAATTTGAGCATCATACGCCAATGTGTTCCGTCGTTTTTCGACGAGTCGCTGTTGTAGATGAAAAAATCACCGACTTGAAAATTTTGTTTAAAAACATTGTTGACTTGATCAAAAGCATAAACACCTTTAAAATTTTTAAAGTTTCTTCTGCAATATCTTTCCAAGCTGAGATCAGTGCTCATCTTTTTCGGACAGATTGTTAATTAGCAAACTGTAAATGCTGTGAACAATTTCTTTATAAAACGAAACAGTGTTTTCAATTTTTATTTCACCTGACAAAAGTCTTTTTGTAAAACCGTTTGTAATCATCACTTCGAGAGCTCTAAAAATTCTTTTTATAACTGGCATAGAAAGCGTTATGACTTCGGCAATGCCGTCGACAGAATCAAACTTTTCGCGAGCTAATCCTTCCACTGTATCATCAGGACCCAAACCGTTTGACAAGCTTATCATTGAAGTTAAATTTTTACCGTAAATTTGGTTTAAAAATTGTAATTCTTTCTTCAAGTCGTCGTTAAAAATGTCTTTAGTGTCGACATGTTCATATTTGAGTTGATGAGTTAAACACATGTTTTCGTTGGAAAGGCTAAGCGTGCTGATGTCGTGACTGACCGCGTACCAAAAGGTTTTTTTTTTGAGTTCCTTTGTGTCTGCCTCGATAATTCGTTTTAAAATTTGTATTTCGTGGTTACTCTTAATTTTCAACTCGACCTTGTCAATGTTGAGTTTTCTCCATTGCTCTAAAATCATGCAAAAATTACAGGTCTTTGCCATTTTTTTTGTTTTTTAAAAAACCTTTTCTTTGCTTAGTATGATTTGTAATGCTCCAGTGCAAAAAAATAAATGCAAAAAAAATAAAAAAAAACATGAAATAGCCGTCGTTAAAACTAGTTAAAATGAGTAGGTTTTTTTTTGGAAATACAGAATACATTTTTTTAGAAAAAATGCAAAAAAATGTAAAAAAGTCGAAAAGAAAAAAGGTCTAAAAAAATCATGAATAGGAAGGATTAAGGAAAATAAATACAGTCAATATAGTATTTATGAAGAGTTTAAAAATGCCAATTCATTTTTACAAGTGTCAATAAGAAGAAGGTCTTTTTTTGAAAAAAGCATTTTTTTTAAAAAAATTTAAATTTTTTTAAAAAAAAGAAAAAAAATGGCTCAACAAATTAATCATTTGCAAACTCGATTTTTAAAGCTGCTGGAAGCTGAATTTGTGAAAAAAGATGAACATGAGCGTTTGTTCGGACTTTTACATACCGCTTGGGAAAATAACGTTGCTGCACGACTTATAGCACTTAATAACGCGCTCGTTGCTCAAGGACTTGATGGTAATTTTGTAGATTTAAATTTAGCCATTGCAGCGTATCGTAACGCTTTGGGTGCTGGTGCTGATGCTGCTTTAGTTGCTCCTTTGCCTGAACCTGTTAATGATTACGTGGTACCTGATTCCATAAGACTCATTAGCGATTATGCTCTTATGAGTTCTTCGTTGGCAGTTTGTGGTCTCGCCGCTTCAATGATGACAGTCGCATAAAAAAAAAAACAATACTTTTTTTTAATAAATAAAAAAAAAAAGACATAATTTTTTGAAGTTTTTTATTCTTTTACATAAACTAATTACATGGCTTTTTTTATTGCGCTTTGCACTGCCAAACCAGTCGCTCCTCCAACAGCGCCGAGTGCTGCAGCTTTTCCAACAGCGCCTGCAACGGATGCTGCAACAGCAGCTTTTGCTCCAAAAGCAGCAATGAGAGGTGCCAATAGCAAGGGAAAAAATCCACCGCGTTGTTTTTTCCATTTTTTGCGTCCGTTTCCAGCTTGTTTTGGAACGCGTCGAATAACCATGGGTGGTAATATGACTCGATTTCCTCCACGTCTTCGTTTGCGTGCCATTTTTTAGAGTGAATTTTGGTAGGCAACGAGTTTTGCAACGCCTTCTTTGCCGAGGCTTGATTTAAGTCCTGCGTTTAAAACTCTTTTAGCAAACCGTTTGACTGCTTCAAATTTCGGTCCTTTTCCGCGATGTCTTCTTGATTTTTTTGTTATTCTTACAAATCTGCCTCTACTGTCGCGTCGTTTCATGACGAACCATATAGGTAAATATTATTTTTTTAAATAAACACGTAGTCAAGGTAGCAAGAAAAATACGTTGCCGTTTTTTTTTTCATATGACAGTAACAGTTAAATAAATGAAAAATCGACTTTTCCGTTTCTAGAAATCGAACGATTTAAGTGTTGCCTAGTGATTTAGGCTGTAAGCTGAGATTTTCATCAAAGCCTTGACCGGTGATTGCAAATTGACTCTTGTGCAGCATATCGATGCGTAAAATGGCGTTACTTATAGGTGTATTAAATTTAATCGACATCGAAGCGTTGGATGAGCCTAGTACATTAGGCGAGTCCATGTCGATGACTCGGTTTTTATCAGCAGTTAAATCAAAAGCCAACGCTTCGTTATATGAATTGAGCCAATAATCATTTTCAGTTGCTGAAATTTCGCCTACGTAGTCATTAGTAAATCGTAATATTTGATTTCGCATATCATTTTCTGAATTGGTTCCGTCGTTAACAAATGACAAATACTCTCGATAAAGTTGCTTTCTTATTTTAGGTAGCGAAAAATCGTAGGTAAACGTACTGCCGCCGCCTTGAAGAAAATTGACTCGGACGTTGTTGAACGTGACCGATGTTATTAATTGCTGAGCCATATTTCTAGGTGCTCTGCATCTAAAGTTGCTATGTTCGGCTTGATCTTTGCAATATAAAAACACGCAGACTGTGTGCGGAGTTAAGCTGTCTTGTTTAAAAGTATTGAAAGGTACGAGCAAAGTTTGAGTTCGAGGCGGTACATTGATTGAACGCACCTCCCAAAAGTTTTTATGCATTGCGTTGTATTGAGTGTTTGGAAAAGCGTCAAGAAATTTTTTTCTTTCAAAAGCATAAGTGTCAGTTACTTTCACTTCGTTGGCAGTGATGGTTGGATTATTAAGTCGGAAAGCCATCGCTTTCATTGCAGTAATCTCAGCAGCAGTGGTAACAGGCATATTTTCAAATAACAAAGCGCTATTTGTTTCAAGCTCTAGAATAATTACCAATTTTAAATTCTTTCCAAAATATTCTTGTAATTCAAAGAGATCCTCAAAATAGTAGAGCGGAATGCTAAACGAGTATCCTGCTGCGGAGCATGCAGGAACGACAAATTGCGTATTATTTAATGCTTGATAGTTGGTCGGTCCAAGAGTTGCATCAGCAATGATAGGCACGCTTGGATCAGTCATATGAGCTAAAGTAGCGTCCCTAGTAACGCCTAATCCTGGAACAGGTGTAGCACCAGCGCTGTCAACGCGATAATTGGCAGTTTGAGGTAAGTAAATATTATTGAGATAAGCGGTGGGATATTTAAAACGTTGAACGTAACCTCGTTGTTCGTTTTTTTCGTTTGTATTTAAACTGTTATTAGCAGTGGTTTGATTATTCCATTCAAAATTCGGATACACTTTTATGCCCTTAATAAGATTTAAAATAAAATTATTTCTTAAAGCTACTTTTCTTATAAATGCAGCATCGGCAGCTGCAAAAGGTGTAAGCACGTTGTTTACAAACGATTTATAAATATTTAAAGTAAAATTGAGCATCATGGTGTTATACACTAAATTTTCGCCTGGTTGAATTGTAAATTGAATTTTTTTGTCATATCTGTGTTGGTGTCTGGATAATATTCAACGTCATAATCAGTTAAAACTTCTGCTTGTTGTACGGGTAAATCAAAGCCGGTCCAACGTTCTTGGTAATTTTCTTTTTCTTCTTTGGTCAACTGGGCAGTGAGCGAAGGTAGGCTTGCTTCGTCCATTTTTTTTTAAAAAACCTTTTTTTATTTTTTTTTGCATTAACTTACAAGCACAAATAAAAATTTTTTTGCATTCTCGTTTTTTTTGAATGCAAGCGTTGTAAAAAAGTGATCTGATTTGCTCTTTTCTTTTTTTAATTTGTAACCGCAAAATTTATAACAAAATAACGAGTCCATAGACTTTGAACTATACATATATTTTTTTAAAAAATTTATTTTTACAAAAAAAAAAAAATCAATCGTCCTCGCGTTCAAATTTTTTTTTTACTTCTTTTAGGGCTTTTTTGTAGCCTTTAGTCATATACTTTTTCTTTATTTCATTTTTGTCAACTGGCGGTGTTTTTTTGACAAATAACGACTCTCTTTTGTTGCAGTCTTTGCAATATCCGTGTATAATGTCCACAGCGCTCACTGCGTTTTGACACATTGCACAAAGATAACAACTTTTTTCGACTTGATATTGCATGGACGGTTTTTCAAAGGAATCTCTCAGCGTGGGCCTATCATATACAGGTTTTTCGACAATAGGAGTTTCTGCAATTTTTTTAACAGTTATCACTTCTTGTTTTGGTGTTTTTTGTTTTGACAAGTCATCTTTAAATTTTAAAAATTGGTGTTGTTGCTCGTGTTTTTCTTTTTCAAGTTGTTGTTGTAAAAGTTCAAGTTGTTCGTTTAAGTTAATCATTCCATTTTTTAATTTTTGATTTTCTTCTTCCACATCTAAGTATTGGCTGCGTTTAAACACACGCCCGATTGGATTCAAAGATTGTTTTAAATCCCTTCTTGCAAAACATCTGTTTCTTCGACTCTGAAACATTTTTTTTCGCGATTGTTTTTTTGTTTTTTTTTTGTTTTTGTTGAGTTTATAAAGAGAAGATTTCAAATCAAAGGCTGAATATAAAACGTAAAATTAGGATTATTGAATATTGCACTTTCATCGAATTGAAGTGGTACAAGATCCGAATTGACAAATGTTATTTTCAAATTTTTAAAATCGTCAGCGTCGTTAACGACAAATGTTTTGTAGAATCCGTCAAATTGTGGTTTTATTGTATTTTCAAAATTAATTTGAACTACTGTGTCTTCGATGGCAAGATAAGGCGCCATGTCAAATGACATGATGACATTGTCTAAAACTGTGTTATTTACAAAGGTAGGAGTTTGCTCTATGCCGTCCATGGTAATCCAAACGTTTTTATCGATGGGTTTAAAATTGAGCACTCGATTAGACATGTTCAATATGTTAGCTAGCGTGCAAATAAACTTTCTTTTCCCGTTAAGCAAAGTCGTCATGTCGCGTACATTAGCAGCAGACATTTTAAAAGAGTAAGGATTTTTTTCCACGCCCACGAGCGATCTGTCGCGTTCTAATAGAACAGTGATTCTTTTGTCGATTTTCTGCATTGGCTTGTAGAGAGATACTTTGATGTTCTGAATAGGCAAACTTGTTTTCCAATCTTCAACGATTGAACCGTCGTCGTCAATTTGAAAGATTATACCGCCTGTATTCGATACTCCGCGCACTGTTAAATGTTTCAATGTCAACTGTTCCAAATACGTTTTGGAGCTATTGCTAAATTTAAAGGTTTTACTGTCTGTATCTGTGATTTTTCGTTTAACAAAAGCCGTTGAATTGAGGCTCACTTTTAGGTCGTTACTGAATATGGGAACGGATTCGTCCACATAAAATAAAACTTCTAAATATTTACCATAGTCTGCTGTCGGATCCTCTTTTAAAATGTCAACCTCTTTCATCAGCGTAAACACGTCTTCGGTCACATTTGAAGGATCATCGGTTTTTATAGTAGCAGGAGGCACTAGGAATCTTCTTGCTGTCTTTACACTGCTTGCGTTGTTAAAAATATTTGTAAAAGACGGTAATACCCAAAAGGATTCGTTACCTTTTGTTACAATGTTAGTGTAAATGTACGGTACTTCTAATGTCTTTAAACCGTATTGCGGAAGGGCTTGTAAAGGCGCGGTGCCTCCAAGCGAATTTGCAAAAAATTGAGGAGCTTGCCATTGATATTCTTTCCAGACCACTTCGTTGCTTGACAAATAGGGCATAGGCATGTCATTGAATTGAACATTTTCCAGCGTATATCTATAGGTCCAATAGTGATCTTTGGTAAAATCGCAAGGGAAAAAAAGTTGCTGCTGAAGGAAAAGAAAATGATGCGGAGGGAATTGAGGAACGTTTGCGATCACAGGTAAATTGGTTGACGTGATTTTATTGTCGAGCAAATATTTACCTACTCTGTTGGCCATTTGAGATTTTAGCACATCTGGTGAATTTTTATCATCACTAAAAGCAATCGGAATAGAATCAACGCACGTACGATAAATTGAATCCACTTGCTGAGTAAAGTCTAAATCGAACCAAGGTGACATGGTTTGCGTTTTGTCAATATATTGACAAAATGACTTTTTTACGAGCGGATCACTCATAAAATTTTTAATGCATTGAGCTACATTCCAAGGCAAAAATTGTTTATAAGAAAAAGCTTGCAATTCCGCTTGAGCTGGACTAGCCGGTCTTCCAGTTGTCTTCATCATGTTTGCCAAATACAAATCCATTTTCACTTTATAGACATAATAAATTGAATCTTTAATATCGTATTCGCTCGGCGTAATGCGATATACAATTCGTCTTTCGCTTGTTTTGGTCATATTGTAACGCGCTTGCGTAGGATCGATCATAGCTAATACTTCAGCGTCTGACGTGTTTTTATAATGTTCAACAAAAACAAGAAACGGTAAAGCTTGAATTGCAGCAAGCGGTTTGTTTTGCCATATGTGCACTTTGGGGTCTTTTGGATCGGGGCCGAAAAATTGATAAAATGTTCGAGCCCAATTAAATAAGGTTTCATAAGGAGTAGGTCCTTGCGTGTCACGATTAACATTTGACCATGGTCCAAAATCAAATGCAACTGGTACATCAGAAGCACGATCGCTTGAATTTGAATAAACCATGAGATCAGACAATGCAAGTTGTCGCTTAGAGCTAATTTGCATCGGAAACCACGGGTTTGTTTTATCCCATCCGCTCGTGTCATAATAACTGAATTTTGTCCGTCCGTACCATAAATAAAAATCTTCAGCGGCTTTTTGCGCCCATGTGTATTGTAACTCGCGTGTTAGATTTCCGTCCATGTCTTTTACAAATTCAATTCCGAACAGATTATTGCCGAGTTCGGTTTGATAATCGCCTAAAAGTTGTGTAGGTAACAAAAGCACGTTATTTTTTTGGTATTTATTAAGATAGAAAGGATTCACTTCATAATATAAATCACTTCGTTTCACCACTTCTTTGGTTGAATTTGCTTTACGATGAGTCAACGGCACCTTGAACCATTTAGCGAACACGTCAACGCTGGGTTGAAGCTTTTGTAATGCATACAAAAGTGTACGTTGAGCAGAAACACCGCTTACATGCTGGGTAAATAAATCAGTTGTTAAATTCAACGATTCAGTGTAGGCGCCGGGTTCGTTACCAAAATCCATATAATATTGAATACTTCTTAAATAGAATCCCATTTTGATTTCTGTATTAAGAATGGAATCCATTCCGTTTTTTTCAAATACAGGATAGAGCTCGGTAGATATCATGCGAAAAAGATATTCGTTGACTTTTTTTCTTAATTCGTATTGATCCTCCGATAAAACAATAATGTTAGCGGGTAATTCCATTTCTTTAATGTGTATTATAGTGCCTTCTTTAAACGTTAAAGCGGGTTGCGTGGGCAAAGAGAGGGGAATTTTAAATTCGTTAATGCTGTTCCAATGTTCTGTTGTATCGTTAAATAGTCCGCTTTCGCCCGAATTAATCTCTGACAAATAAAAATCATGACTAGTATATTTTTCTTTATATAAATCTTCTAAATATAAATTCATTTTTTTTTTACAAATTTAATTTATCAAAAAATTCGTTTTCGTACTCGTTCAAGTTGGTATAATAATCTTTTTTTCTGTCTCTTATATAGGGAGTAATGTCGGAGCGCTTTAAATCGTACACTTCTTTTTCGTCAACCACGTTCGCTACTTTATACAAATCAGGCGGACCATAAAAATTGTTGGCGACATCGTTATTACGAATCACTTTTACAATAGTATAAATGTTTTTCAAATCCCACTTTGAAACAACGTTGGTGGTCGCTTTTGCAAATTTAAGTCGAGGATCTGTATTGAAATTTTTTTTGTAGACCTTCATGCCGACAAGCAGTGGTTTTAATATGGGTAGTTTTTTTTTGAGCGATTCGGCTTCTACGCGATACAAATTTTGACTTTTAAACGTTAATCGGGCTTTTTTTTGATCTTGAAAACTGTCGAGCATTCGCAAAGCTTCACCTTGATTTGTATCCAAATTGAGTTGTTCGGGTGTGATTCCAGACACTGTGCGTTTTGTTTTATTTAGCTTTTCTTCTACGAGCGGCAAAAAACTTGTCCAATCTGTTTTGTCAGTTAATTTTTTAGCCAAACGTAATTTTTGATAGATGTCTTTGAGGCGACGAATAGCGTTTTCTGCGAGATAGGCCTTTTGTAGATTTTTAGATGAAAAATGTGTAATTTTATTTTCAATACACCACTCTTCAAAGTGTTTGTTATAAAATTCGCCGCCTTTGTCAGTTTGTAGAAACACTTGCTCTTGTCTGTCGATGTGCTCAAACAGTCTTTTAATTGCTACAAGTATTTCTCTCGCTGTCTTGCCGATGCAGGCTTTGAAACGCACAAGCCCGCTGACGCCGTCCACGAGAACAACGCAGTAATTGCGACGATACACTTTTTTATCCGTATTAAAAACAGACATGTCGGCCAAATCGCAATGAAAATATTGTCCTGGCAAATGATAACTTTTTTTATGCGTGCGATAACTATACGATTTTCGTGGCTCTTCAATTTTGCTCAACACATTAGTCACTTTAAACAATAACGAAGCCTCGCTCCATCTCTTGATCAATTTATTATACGGTTCGTTTTCTTCTCGAAATTTCCTGATGGTGTCGAAAAGTTTTTGATCTTGACTACTTTTGCTGCCATTTTGTAATGCTAACAAATTTTTTTAAATTTTTGCAACGGTGTTAAGACCAAAAAGCGAACTTTGAATAGTAGTTAATGCTGCTGTTACGAGGTCATCAATTTGTTCCATTATTTTTTTTTTTTTTTACAAACTAAAAGCTCCCTTTTTTTCTGCAATTTGTGCCTTTAAATCGTCAATTTCTTTTCGCGTGTCCGGTGAGTACGCTTCGTCTTCTTGTTTTATAAGGTTTTTTTCACCTTTAGGATCGACATAATCTTTATTTTTAAGAGGAGTGGACGTAGAAAAATTCTGACTTGTGTCCATGTTAAAACTGGGTTTTTCAAAATATTCGAGTCGCTGTTTGACAGTTTGAGCAGCTTTTTCAATTTCTTTTGATTCGCTTCTCAGTTGCATTGTGTGAATTTTCTTAGTGATTGCATTGGGTGCTGTATTTTGATCAAATTTTATAAATGTTGAGTACTTGAAACAAAAGTCTTTGACCGTTTTCGGGTTACCTTCTGTCGCGAACGCAGAGTATTCGCTAACTAGATAAGGCAACGCATTGGCGTTGTTATTGTAAAGCGTGCTCATCACCATGATGGTTTCAATTTTGGCTTGAACAGACACGTTACTACTGGCGTTAAACAAATTAGGCAAATTGTCAACAACGCAACTCATAAATACTTTTTGTTTGTCCATGATATTCATGATGGCAGTATAAACACCCGCGCTAAACGCAGGCCTTCTTAAAGCGATAAATCGTTGATGAAAGAAGCGATAGGATAAAATATAAAAAAGCAAAAGAGCCGAATCCATATCGATAGCATTATAAAAATGCTTCGCCAAGTAATCTAATTTTTTATGACGTTCTGGCTCGATAAAATTTTGAGACTCTCTTTGAAATCGCTTAAATCAGGATCGTCTTTATGCGACCACGGAAAGCTACAATATTCTTCAAAATGTTTATTGATCATCACGTTGTGATCGAACGGGGCATTGTGCGAAAAAATGTCCACGCGTGGTTTTTCAACTCTGCCATATTGCACATTGCAATACGAATGCGCCAAACCCAACAAAGAGCCGCTCCAATGGTCGTGATCGATTACTGCATGATCAGTATATCGATACACCAGTGTTTGCAAGTACGTTTCCATTGCCGCTTTGTTATTGTTGACAAAGTCACTGGCGGTGTCTTCTGACAACGTCAAGGTTGCACCTGCCACAAGACAATGATCCCATACTTGACCCAATTTACTTACGCTACTCGTAAAATCAAAATACTTTAAAATAACTGAATAGCCAGTGTAAAGTCGATTGATTTTGCCGACAAGAAATTTCATTTCATTATAAAAAAAATACGAAACGGACATCATGTCCTCGAACGACTCTTCCTCTAATTCAAAGGTTCTTCGTACAGTGTTAACAATAGCAAGCAGTGTATCATTGCTGACCATCAAATATTCACACAAACTTCCATTTTGAACGCGACACAGTACACGACTTTCAAACAAATAAAAACATGCAAATATACGAAAAAGATAGAGCAAATGCTTTTCGATATCGTTTTTGTTTGTAACTTGCAAATAATTTGAACTAAAACGACTCAGTGTAAAATGATTCATTTTGCTTAAATTACCGAATAGAATGTATCTAATGGGAGCATGATAAGCGTCTTTGCCTTGAAACACGTTATGGTTGCTTGCCAAATACACTTTTTCATATATACGTTTGTCCACATCCATTTTGCATATAGTGCATTTAGGAGACTCTTCATCAAAGATGAGTTGTCTTTCTCGTAACGAAATACGAAGTAATTGATTTTCTTTTAACTTTCCTTGCATTAAAGCAACGACGACAAAGCATATAGCAAATAGATCAAAAACACGTAAACCCTCCAAGTCTGTCACATTTTCTATTCTTTGCCAGCGTTTTAAACGAACTGCTTTTAATAACGGATTCACGTGCTGCTGCAGTGTCCGTGGTAACTTTTCAAACAAAAATTCCATACTTTCTTTAGTATTTAAAAAGAACATGCTCGACTCTCTTGCGACATTACCTTGCGTGTCGTAACCAAAAATTTCAGCGCTCAACTTTTCATTCGTACAAAAAAGTGTCACACTGTGACAATAATATATTAAATGTCCGTCGCGTGTTTCGGTTTCGCAATCAAATGTTAAATAGAAAGGAAAACTGTTTCGAGACTGATGAAACAAAACTTTTTGAGGTTCATAAAAACGCTTTTTTAACGGATATACAAGTTTGTCGTCTTTGTAAAAACCGGAACATTTTTGATGCGAATTATGTCTGTCATAACAATTTTGACAAAAATCACAAACATAACTGTAGAGAGCATTTTCAAAACGGTATTGAAAGCGTTTTGTTAACATAGAAACACAATGCACATTTTTTTTACCATCCATTAGCATTAACAATATCGTAATTTGCCGTTTCAAATTTTCGTTGCTCTCTACTCGTTCGGCATCGTTTGCGAATGTGCGATATTGGTTATTATCATTTCGAAAAATTTTTTTACTTTTATAAAGTTTCGTAAAGCGCTTGAAGGCGACTCTTTGAAAACGATTTCTTTTTTCGAATTTTAAATGCGTGCGCACCGGTTTCGGCAACCACTTGAATATGACCAAATTAAATTTGCTTAAAACCGATTTCTCGCTGATTTCGTCCAGTAGAATAGATAATTTTGCATAAGTCATATTGAAACTTTGTGTTTTTAACCATTTCAATTGCTCCCTTGTCTCTAAACAACCGTTAGTCGCATATTCTAAAAGCACTTCTTCGTCTATGCATTCCTGCCAATCGTTAGAGGAAAACCATTGTTTCTTAATTTGCACTAACGACACTAAAAAACTCATATAAAAACAATAGCTTTTTTCTATCAAATACGAGTAGTCGAGACAAGTGTTTTCCAATTCAAATTTATTAATGTACGACGAGCGAAAACGAAACGATTCTGCTCTGTTTTTCTTTTCAAGAAATCGACTAACCAAAGCGAGCGAACGTTCGCTTAACGGATCCTTTTCTTCGAGTCGTTGAAGATAATGCTGAACTCTTTTTAAATTGCGCTTCGATAGCGGGTCGTTGCAAAATCTTTCGTTGCGTCTATCCTCGTTCAATCTATCCTCGTAAAATATTTTGCGCGAGTCCCTCTTTTCGAGTCGTTGAAGATAATGCTGAACTCTTTTTAAATTGCGCTTCGATAGCGGGTTGTTGCAAAATCTTTTGTTGCGTCTATCCTCGTCAATTATTTTGCGCGAGCCAATTATGGAGTTTCGTAACAAAACAAAACGATCTGCGCTCACTCCTCCAATAATTTGCGCTTGGAATTGCGACAAACTGTAAAGGACAAATCCGCTGTCCATATGGGAAACGTGTCGACTTCCATCCACATTCGCGTTCACCAATTCCTCAACTTTTTTCGATATTTCCATGGCGCGTACATAATGTACAGGTAATCTAAAGATCGACTTGATAAGACGATAACCATCTCTTTCACTTCGATAAAACATGACCACTGACACAAATCCAACTAAAAAACTTCGACTTTCAGGCGTTTGTCTTTTCGTGCGGTTCATTTCGTTTACAATAACGCTTCTTGTTTTATTTTCGATAAACACTCGCACATCGTCCCATGTCATTTGATCAGAACCAATTTGTTCAACAATGCTCTCGTCAGAATATCGTCGAGATGACCATAATATTTTTTTATAATAAACGTTGTTGTTATATTTATCTTCGGTTATCTCTTTTTTAAATTTCATTTTTTTTATTTTTTGCTAAAAAAAAGAAAATGCCTATTTATAGAAAAACTTTATTTTTAATAACAACTATATATGAAAGTTAAATATTTTTCACACAAAACAAAACCAATATAACAGAAATTTTTTAATCATCATAAAAAAAAGTTTTTTTAAAAAAAAGAATTCGTCATACTAATTCTTTTTTCTTCTGTTAAAAATAACAATATATACAATTTATACAAGCATGTTATTTGTTTGAGAGTTACTTGAACCAAATCCATTGCTTCCTCTATCAGTGCGCGACAATTCATTTTCAGGCACGACAATAAAAAGTTTAGGTGTAAAACATTGTAAAAAACCATTTGAGCAATAGCCATGTCAGTAGGTATAATAAAATAACTATCGTTATTGTTTCTTAGCAAAACATTAATTTCTCCACGATAATCACTATCAATAACGCCGCCCACTACAGTTATATTTTGAAGAGTTAGCGATGATCTCGATAACAGTTGTCCGTAATAGCCGTCAGGAATTTGCATACTAATACCAGTTGGCACTTTGACTGTAGTTTGTCTCATTAAATACACCGGTTCCAAGGCGAAAATATCAAATCCAGCGCTAGCCGTTGTTGCTCGTGTTGGTGTTTTAGCCGAATCTCTTAATGACAAATACATTTTTAGTTTTTTTTTCTAAAAAAAAAAACACAAGTATTTTTTTGATTTTGAAAAAAAAATATTATAAAAAAAAAACATAACATAATTATATATAATTTAACTATTTTTATTTATAAGATTTAAAAGGTTTTAATTGACTCTAAAGTAAAATTAAATGCGGTAAACTAAACAACAAAAAACATAGAAAAAAAACGTTATCAAATTTTTTTTTTTACATTTTATACAAAAAAGATCAATATATTTTTATTGTAAATGATTTGTATATAAATTTTTATACAATTCTATATATTCATTAGTTTGTTTTTCATTCATTAATTGTTTGTTTTCTTCCTTCAACTTTTTAATTTCTTCTTCATACCGTTCGTTTGCTTTCGACAAACTTTCTAAATCCTTCTCTAATAAATGAATCTCCATATCCCTATTTTGGATCAAACCCACGACAGCCATAGCCATTTTTCCAATATCACTTTGGTTGTAACTTAAAGTGATAATTAATTCTTTGAGCTCCGATGTCGAGATGTTATCATTTTCAACTATTTTTTTTAAAACGGCAATTTCGATTTCTGACAAATCGACATGGAGTTCCTCTTTCAAAAATATTCCCATTTTTTCACACTTTAAAATGGCGGTGGAGTTGTAATTTACCCATTCTTTTGCTTTCCATTGATCAAACCTATTTTGCATATGGGTCATCAAAGTTTTTATATACTCTTTCAAATCCTCATTTATTTTCTCGTGTTTTTGTAGAAATCTAATGAAAACACTCGAAAATTTTCCGATAAGTCCTTCATTTCGGCTCAGCGTCGTCAATTCTTGCAAGAACAGCGTTAAGGATTTATAATCATTTTCTTCTTCTTTACTCTCAATAATTTTGGAAAAAGATTCAATTTCCGACTCGTTCAGCATGATTTGATATTTGATATTTGATATCAGATTGACAGTTTTTTCTTCCATTTTTTTTTATTTTTTACTAACCTAAAATATACAAAAAATATTTTTTAAAAAAAATATTGAAATAAATATTGATATAAAAAAGGGCATTATTTTTTTTAAATAGTTTTTAATAAATAATTAAAAAATTTTTATTCTGTTTTTTAAAATAAAAAAATTATCAAATTATAATCATTTTTTTGCAACAAAAAACCTTTTTTTTATAATTAATATATTTTTTAATGAAATTGCGGATACATATAGCAAATATTAGACATATTTAAAATTTCAACCGTTGAGATTTTCAAAAGTTTACAGCTTCGCAATTTGCAATGTTTGTTATGTTGTTTTACATCGTGTATTTGACAATCGTCAAGATAACAATTGCCACGCACCAAATTACTATTTAATAATTCTATCATATCATAATGAAAACGATCTTCCTCCAAGTCGCTTCGTCCTAAATGATAACTGCTCGATAATAACTCAATATGAGCCATTTTTTTAAAATAAATTTGCTGCAAATAAATGTATCGAAAGATCACCCACAGTTTTTCATATTTATAATACGGTATTGAACGTACATAAAATAATTTTCTATGCGAAAACTCTTTTAAAGCTATTTGCAATATTGTAAAAATCGATTCGTTGAGAGATTCCCAGGTGGGTGCGAATAAGTTAGTTAATGTAAAATACGGACTTGGAGCTCTCACTTTTTCCAAACTGCTATCTAACTGTTCAACATCTTCATAACTCATTTTACCGTACAAAAAATACTTCAAAACACGACATTGTCTTAACAGCACCAGCGATATATATTGCACATAGTCTTCCATACGCTCCTCCTTGTCTTCATTTCGTTCACACGTAATCATTTGTTTCACGTAAATCCAGTCTTCATGAATGTCATCTGGATCACTATCCAATGTTATATCGTGTCGACAATGTAATATAAAATCTTTTATAAAATCCTGAACATCAGCAGCATATTTCCATTCGTTGCATACATTTAAACATTTTTTTAAAAGTATTTGCTTAAACACACTAATCGATTGACTTTTTTCTTGAAACATTGTTTTTTTTAAAACTAAAAAAAAAATCTAAAAACGTTACTTCATATCTTTTTTTTTTTCGATTGCACTTCCGTTACTTCATCTTTCGATACTACTTGATTTTTATCTTTAATATGAAATCGAAAACGAGTAAACTGCTGAGTATGTCTTTTTTTGTTTCCTGACTCGTCAGTAACATAAAATAACATATTTTCATTTCTTTGGGACATTTCTTATCTTTTTCATAACATAAAAAAATAACGTAAATTACCCTTGAACAAAAAAATTATTAAAATCTTAAAAGATTATGAAAAAACAAAAAGTATGACCAAAAAAAAAATATTTTTTAAAAAAAACACAAAAATTTTGTAAACAAATATCAAGGCAAAAAAGTTCCTTTGAAAAAATATATTTTTAAAAAAAAGCGACTGCAATAAAGCTACATTGTTAAAATGCCATAATCGTCGACATAAGTTTTTTTATCTAAACGTTCAATTGCAGAAGAACATGCTTCGTTAAAACACAACATATGATCTTCGCCTAAAAATTCCCTTACGTTTCTTTTTAAATAATCAATAAAAGTAGACCATTTGCTAACATCGGCACTTTTCATTACTTCTTGAACTTTTAAAAAATCCGGACTTTTTAAAAACATCTCCTTCCCGATAATATCGGTACAACAACAACAACAAGAAAAAGAAAAATTATATTTTAAAACACATTGCCATATAAACGCAAGATAACCGCATTTCAACAAACTTACAACCAACGGTGGATGACCATAACAACTTGCAAAAACATTAACACCATACGAGCAATCCAAATTTGGGTAAAATGAACCAGGCTCCATTATCAATTCAATTAGACAATCAACTTTATGGATTCCTTTCAGTAACGAACTCATCCGTAACGAACCGTAAACTTCATATTTACTGTCTAACAACAGGTTTATATAGCGATAAAGACAGATCTCGTAATAATATCTACCATTGTCTTCTATGCTTTCACCACGTCGAAAGGTTATGTTTAATTTTCTTTTTCTTAGTTCGCAAACGTGACGAATTCGCTCTAAAAATTCATTTAACTTGGTCTCCACAGTTGTCCCCGAAGCTTGATTCCATACCATAGGCTCAATTAGCGGTATATGACAATTTTTTAAATAATATAACATATATATTACTGTTAACGATTCTGAATCAATATCTTTATGTTTGTTTACGTCCATTATCTTGTTCAACATTTGCAATTTTCTAGAATATTCCGTATACAAGTCTACGCTGTATCTCAATTTCTCATGCTTGCGTTGTCTCAAATATTCTGCAACAACATCGTATATGCATTCTGGCTTGTCAATTAATATAAAATATTCAAGAAAAGAACATGGTTCAAAAGAACAGTTACCAAATCTAACACACAATTCGCTCGGATGAGCCATTAAAAATTTTTGTAATTTTTGCAAAGCTAAATGCATTTATAATTTTTTTCTAAAAATAAAAATTTTTATAAATATTTGACATATTTAAAAAAATATAACTCTTAAGTAGTTACAAACGTAAAAGAAAAAAATTTTAAAAAAGCGCATTATATAAACATTGTAAAAAAATTTTAAAAAAATTCATTATAAGTTTATAGAAGCGCGTTAAGTAAATAAAAAAATTTTTTACATGCTATTTTTTAAAAAGAATTTAATTCAAAAAGCAAACAACAAACTTTATTTTTAAAAATAATTTAGCGTTAAAAAACAACATTAAAAACAAATCATATTAGTTTTTTTTAAAAAATTTTTTATGAAAAAAAGTTACATTTAATTTTCTTCATCGTCTGAAATAATTTGTTGTTTTCTTGGTTTTTTTGTTACAGGCTCTTCGTTTATTATACAGGCGATTTGTTGCATGACTGCGTTTGCGTTTTTATTCTTATCGTCCAATAGTACTTCTTCAAATTCTGTTGAATTTGCAACTTCATAATCAAAATGGTAGGCGTGAAATTGAGCTGCGGCACCTGTTTCCATTTTAAGATAATCTTCAGAAGTTTTTAATTCTACGCCTTTTGAACGAAGATATTCAACGTAAACTTCATCTTGATATTTTCTCAAGACGGGAAGAAAGTGAGCCACATTTTTAGCATTGACTTTTTTTTTGGTGTCTAAACGAAAAAACTGATCGCGAACAACGAACACAGTCTCTCCTTTCTTGTTGACCCTTGTTACATTCGGAAAGTGCGCTCGAATGAAGAATTGCCCCACCAACGAGTTATTGATGAGCGTTACTTGCGACGGATTCACAAGAATTTTTCGATTGAAATCACATTTGTCACAAAAAATCCAAACTTTCTTGATCTGATCGTATTGTGCAATTAACCTGACAGTCGTCAAAAAATATGAAATGTTATTTTTGAAATCGACATCGGAGAATTGGTATATGCCAGGAGCTAGACTATCGCTATTGATAAACTTTGGTGTCTTGCCAGTTATTTCTATACCTTGCATTTTTTTTTGCTTTGATAATTCTTGAAGAATACTTTCTGTCAACTCAAATTTGTTTTTTTTGACTTTAGTGTAAAAAGTAGCCCTTTTTATATGATTTTTTTAAATCAATAACGCCATTTGATGTCAACAACATTTTTTTTAATCTCACCGTTCTATTTTTAAAAAAATATTATCACACAGTTCTTTTTAAAAAAATTAATTCATTTTGTTACATAAGTGTATCACTTGACTTTTTTATTTCGAAACTATACCTTTGTCACTTGACTTTCGTTTTCATAATTCTTTTTTAATCTCGCCGATTTTTTCTTAAAATAATATTATCACACAGTCGCCCCTACGTCAATGACCTTTCATCTACTTTTCATCTTACGACTTTTATATCAACGGCTGCCAAATTATTTTTATGAGCGACTGTGACTTTTGCTTATATAAACATGTTAATGCCCTCGCAAAGGTAAACAGCTCTGCCGTTTTTTTTGCGGCTTATTTTTTAAATAGTTTTTTATTTACCAAACTATTTTTAAACGTCTTTTTTGACGCCTATAAAAAACATCCATTTTTTTTAAGAAAATTGCCGGAGGTAAAGATGAACAAAGATCAAGAAAAAGCTTATGTCGCGTTGTTGAACGACAAAAATGTTTTTCTAACAGGCAAGGCAGGAACTGGCAAATCATTCGCCATTAAAGTGATATACGAACGTTTTTTAAAATCAAAAAGGAACATCTACGTGACAGCAAGTACGGCCATTGCTGCTCAAATGTATTCCGAAGCGAGCACAGTACACTCGTTCGCCGGTCTCGGCTATCGGCAGGAGTCTGAAGCAACGATTATGAAAAATATGACAGACGTTGTCAAAGAACGATTAAAAAATGTACATACGTTAGTCATTGACGAAATTTCAATGTTGCCCGTGCACGTGTTCAAAACGCTGAGTATGATTTTGAAAAATATCAAAAAATCTTATTTGTCTTTTAGGAGGATGCGTGTTGCTTGTTGTCGGTGATTTTTACCAACTAACGCCTGTCGGCGAGGAAACGTTGCTGTTTGAAGACTCGCTTTGGCAAGAGTGTGGATTTGTTAATATAGAACTTGTAAAAAACTTTCGTCAAAACAAAGATCTCGTTTTTCAAACGCATTTGAACAATATACGCGAAGGCGTCTTTTCCGAATCCACTTTGGATTTTTTAAGAAAAAGACTAGAGCCTGCAGATAAACATTTAAATCAAAATTACACAAGACTCTTTATGTACAATAAAGATAGAATTGCGCATAACGAAGAGTATCTACAAAAAAACAAATTTCCTGATGTTGTATTTAACAGCGAAACAAAAACATTTAACAATTACAAGCTAGAAGAGAAATGGCCGTTTAAAACGCCACAAACCGTAACCTTAAAAAAACAATCGCCAGTCATTTGTGTTCGTAACATACCCGAGTTAGGCATTGTGAACGGCACTCAAGGAGTTGTCAAGTCGGTCAATAAAGAGCGAGTCGTTATGTTGGTGCTCGAACAACGAATTGAAGTCACCCTTCAAACCGAAATGCTCTATGATGCCAAAAGAAACATTATAGCCGAATGCAAAGGCATGCCGCTTGTGTTAGCCTACGCGCTCACCATTCACAAAGTACAAGGCCTCACTCTTTCTAACGTAGTGATTCATTTAAATCGAAATCAATTTACGTGGCATTTGTTCTATGTGGCACTGTCGAGAGCGCAAACGGGCAAAAGCGTATACATTATTGCTCAACATAGTTTTTTTAAAACATTTTTAGAAAACATTAAAATACACTCTGCCGTAAAAACTTTTTATAATAATTTATTAAAACCTTTGTGCGAAGAAAATGATAATGTAAAACGTATTAAGTTAATGTAAATTGTTTGTTTTTAAATAAATGTAATATGATATAAAAACGACGTCTTTCTATTGTGGTTTTATATTTTTAAATTTTGAGGTTTTTCTTTTTTACCAAAAGTATATAAAGAATTAAAAAAATAATTTTTTTTAATCATGAATACTGTTGAGTGTGTTACATAGCTGATGAACTTTATCCACTATATATATTTATATTAACATTTTTTATGTCA
The DNA here is from genome assembly GCF_038396675.1 of Hydra vulgaris. Classification (NCBI taxonomy): domain Eukaryota; kingdom Metazoa; phylum Cnidaria; class Hydrozoa; order Anthoathecata; family Hydridae; genus Hydra; species Hydra vulgaris. Next base: position 11,806,118 of record NC_088929.1, read on the forward strand.
CTCATTTTTTATGTCACTCATTTTTTCAATAACTTGTTATTTTTTTGTTGTTCTTATAGTCGTTTAGAGATGATTTTTTAAGTCAATAATAAATATTCTAAATATGGAAGAAAAATTTATTAAACTTATCGCATACATGGAAGAAACTAAACACGATATGGACGATAAAAACAAAGAAATTATTAATATGATTAGAAATATGATAATTCAAGCGAAATGGCAAACGAAAAAATATTCTGAGAAAAGAAAATTGAGAAAAATATATGAACAATATATAAAAGAAATAGAATTTGATTGTAAAGAATGCACTTATGACTTACACGATTTTTATAATTGTAATAAAGAATGCAATTGTTGCAAAGCAACAAACTCTGTAATTTCTTATATAGAAAAACTGCATAACGCGATATTTTAAATAAAAGATTTTTTTAATTTAATATTTTTTTAAATTTTTTTAAATTATGTTTGAATTATTTTACCCACATATTTTTTACTTGCCTGCTTATTATATGCTTATCAGCAACCGTATTAAGTTAATGTAAATTGTTTGTTTTTTATTTTGTTTAAATAAATGTAATATGATATTAATAAATAATGTTTTAAACTCTTTTTTTAGACTATTAAAAATGCAGTATTATTATAACATAATTCTTAACGGAAAATACAACGAACAAATTAACAACGTTAATGAAATGTTACTTCATGCTCTAGGATGGGATGAGATGGATGTCGCTATGGATATTATTAAAAATGACACTGATATAAATGTTTTTTATCAACGCGGCGTTTTTTTTCATATCGCTTTTAAACGAAATAACGTAAAACTTTTTCAGGCCTTAACTAAATATTTTGAACGCTACAGAATGTATAGCTGTCAACCGGGTATTACATGGAAAAACACAAGCACATTTTTGAATTGTTTACTTTCCGCTAAAGAAGATGTGTTAATATTAGATTCGACTTTGTATCAAGAGTTTGTTAGAGTTTCCACTGTTTTTTTAAAACATTTATAAAAAACATTTTAACCACATATTTTTTTACTTACCTGCTAATCAGCAACCCACCTGCTGATTTTTATTATAATACCCTCCCTCTTTTGGCTTTTTTTTAACGCTACATATTTAATCTTGGATAAATACATATCCATTGTTTTTTAAAACATGTATAATTAACATTAAAAATATAAATAATATGTTCGAATATGTTCTTTTTTTTACCAATTATTTTATTCATATTTTAACCACATATTTTTTACTTACCTGCTAATCAGCAACCCACCTGCTGATTTTTATTATAATACCCCCTCTTTTGGCTTTTTTTAACCCCTCTTTCCTCTTTGGCTTTTTTTTAACCCCCTCTTTGGGCTTTTTTTATGTGTACCGTTTTCTTGTTTTTTTTATATGTAGACGTTTTTCTTATAGTAGTTTATAAATGATGACATACTCCTATCATCAAATACGTAGGAAGTTATTTTCAGAAGCGAAAGAAAGAAATTAAGGTGGAGAAATTTTTATTGTCAGGTATGACAAACTTATTATTTTAAAAATTGTTTATAATAATACAAAACGATATAGCTAGAAATCTAATAATTTTTAATCTTAATTTTTAAAACTATAATTATGAAAATGGCTAACAAATCAAACATAACAGTTTTTTAGAAATCTTTTATAAACAAAACACACTTTTTCTGAATAATGATAATGATCCAGATGTAAACTTTTTCGAGGACGTCATAATCAACTCTAACTATTTTGATATTAAGGAAGAATCTAACCTCATGAATGCGTCACATTTGTTATTTTTAACTCTAACTTTAAACATTCGTAGTATTAATAAAAACTTTTAAAGTTTCAAATCATTGCTCAAAAATATAATTTTTGAGTTTACGGTAATATATTATTCATGTTTAGATTGAAATTTCGTATGCTGCCAATTATAATTGACGACCTTTTTTTTATTATAAATTATAAATATCAAACAAAGCATTCATTGCATAACTATTAGGTACCAAAACCTTATTAAAACGATCTTATTTTTCAATAACATACCGAGGGCCACATTTGTGGAGCTCATTCCATCCAATTGAAACTATAATTTCACTTAAAACTCTGGAAAATATTTTAAAAAACTAGTTACTTGACTATGACATACCTCAAATTTTTTTTTATTTTTAATATCTTCTTTTTTTAATTCTTAACTATTCTATTGTTTGTTTAAAAGTACTTATATTATTTTACTGATATTGTAAATTTTATGATAGATTTATAATAGTGTAAACGATACAATGGGGCTAGATGATAAGACTTTTGTTTTCTGCCTACTCCAGTCATATCTTAACTCAAAATACTTTGTAAACAACTTATGAAAATGACGAAATAGATTAAAAAAATGAAAAAATAAAAAAAATTACGCAATCTACTTTTAGTTGAGCTTTTTAGAAAAGAAACATTTATTTCGTCATTTATAAACATTTCACGACGATTGCTGTTCAATTTTTATCAATAAAATTTAAATAAAAAAAATAAAAAAATAGTTTAATAACGACAGGAGCAAGTAGAAGACAGAAGTCTTATCATCAAGCCCCAATAGTAAGCGTAAAATATTTTTTACAAAGTTTTCATTATATAAATTTACAAACACTCGTTGTATAAAACAAGTTAAGACATAATTACAGCAAGAATACAAGAAATTGCAAAAATTAAATATATACATACATTAAGAAATATTACGAGACTTTTTTTTTTTTTTCATTTAAAAATACAAAAATATGTTTGTGTCTGTTAATTCAAGAAAATACTAATTACCAATATTTTTAAAACAATTTATTGAAATTATGCTTTTCATATTTTCAGTAAGAACTATGTTCTGTGGAACATAGCTCTTACTGACGAGGCCCTCTATATGAAATTGAGTAATCAGATGTTTTTTAACTCATTAAGTATTTATGATTTATTTTAAGAAATGGGTTATTAAAGAATTCTCGAAGCATGTCATTTTGATATTTAAACATAAATAACAAGTTTTGGAACACGTTTAACTCATAGACATTAAGAGCTGTTATTTCCCAGAGTAACGGCTTGGGGTGGGCGTATTTATGCACATTATATATAATTCTACTGGCTTGCATTAAAAAATATATTTTTTAATGCTGAACGGCAAGTACTTGCCAAGTAATATTACAATAGCTTATGTAGCTATCAATAAAAGAGTAATATAAATCTATTAAATATTTTTTAATTAGTAGGTGTTTTGTTTTATGCATAATGCCTATAGTTTTAGAAATTTTGTTTTCAACTAGCGTAATATGATTTTTCTAATTGAGATGTTCATCAAATATTATTCTCAAAACTTTAAGTGATGAAACTCTGTTTACTATATTGTTAGTTACTATTAGCTGAGGAAGTTGCAGAGACAAGTCGTCGGATTTAGATTGATGATGAAATAAAATGTACTTAGTGTTACTGATTTTCAAAGAGAGTTTGTTTGATTTAAACCAGTCATTTAGGTTTTCCAGCTCACGATTTACTGTAAAGAAAATTGTTTTTAAAATGGAATGGGTATAAAAATGATTAGTGTCATCAGCAAAAAGAACAAAATTAAGCATGTTTGATGATAGGTAAATATCATTTACGTAAACCAGAGAAAGTAAGGGTCGAAGAATAGAACCTTGAGGAATTATTTTTTCTAACTTTGTACACATTGAATCATAAGATATTCCTTGTTTTATATTTTCAAGGTAACTTTGCAGCCATTTTATGTTGCTATTTATTACTCTATATGTTTCTAGTTTGTAAAAGAGAATTTTATGATCAACAGTGTCAAAAGCTTATGATAAGTCAATGAACAACCCGAGAGTATAACTTTTTTTAGCAAACCCATCCAGAATTTGACTGACTAAATCAGTTATTGCATGATGTGTTGAATGTCCTTTTCGAAAACCAAGCTGTTTGCTGTATAAGATATTATGTTTTTCAAGATAACTATACAGTCTGTTATACATAATACGCTCAAGCAACTTTGAAAAACAAGAAAGGATAGATATAGGTTTGTAGTTAGACGGTATAAAATCGTCGCCATTTTTGTATACAGGGACTACACTTGCTATTTTTAATTGACAAGGAAAAATACCAGTTGTTATTGAAAGATTGAAAATAAATAAAAGAGGTAGTTTAATAACATCAAAAACAGCTTTTAGAACATTAACATTAATATCATCAAAACCGGCATTTTAATTTGCATTAAAGGATGCCTGAAGTTCATTTAGAGACAGTTCCGACTATCCATTACATAGTTTTTTTTTTTTAAATTGGATTGGAATGTTTTATTTTCAGGAGTCGTATCTGCTGCTAATTTTTTCCTATATTTATAAAAAATTTATTGAAGTTTTCAGCTATTTCTTTCTTATCAAATATTTGTTTGTTCAAGGTTAGCTTTAATCTATTTGGAATGGTGGTGTTTCTTTGTAATTGTTTTTTCCCTGTAACTTCTTTAGTTACTTCCCATGTCTTTTACTATTTCCAAATGAATGTTCTAAGAGGTTAGAATAATAATTTTTTTTAATTTGCTTTTTTATTCTTTCAAAAATTTTTTTATACTTTTTGTAATTTAATTTCATTGTTAAAAGTTTTATCTTTTAAAAAGTTTTCATTCAACCTTTGTTTTTTTCTGGATGATTCTCTAAGACCATTTGTCATCCACGGATTATTAAAGTTTTTGGAATTAGTTGTTTTTTTAATTTTTGGAAAGGATCTTTCGTTTTGTTTAAAAAACAACCGCAAAAATAAGTTGTATGCATCATTAGCATTATTGCACTCAGTCGAAAGATTCAAATCAATTTCTGTTAATAATTCTCAAAATTTTATAATAGATTGGTTGTTTACTTGTCTATTTGTCTTTATTGGTTGTTTATTTGTTGCGAATAAATTTTTAGATTCAGGAATTAAATACTAATTTAAAAGAAAGATTGGAAAATGATCGCTGATATCAATTTTTATATTCCACTTTTGATTTGGCAAATCATGGCAATATTAGTGATAATGTTATCAATAATTGAAGAAGTATTGAGTGGTAAGCGCGTTGGTTTGTTAATTACAAGTATTAAACTGTTCTGAAGTGGAGTATTTACAAACCGTTTAGCGTAGGAACCATTATTTATTTTTTGAATATCTATGTTAAACTCACCAATTAAGTAAATATGTTTTTTAATGACTTTTGGCAATATACTTTTTAAGTGTCTTTCAAACGCTTCAATATTACCATTAGGTGGTCTGGTCTTCAAAATTACCATTAGGTGGTCTGTAAAGAGAAGTTATAAAAATATTTTTGGTTTTCTGATTAAGAATTTTAATTGTTAACGACTCACAAATAGCGTCATTGACACTGAGGTTTTGTAGTTTTTTAAAAGTAAAAGAATTAAGAATAAAAATACATACGCCCCCGCCAATACCGTTTTTCCTGGGTTGGTGTATTGAGTTATAACCTGGTAGAAAAAAGTTAGAATTTAACTCATCGCTATTTTGACACCAAGTTTCTGTTAGACAGATGACACTAAAATTGTAGTTTAAGTTTTTTAAAGTTATTTTTAGGGATTCAAAATTTTTACTCATACTCCTGATATTCAAATTTAATAATGAAAAATTAGATAACGAAGAGTTTAAATAACTTGAGGCATCATTTATACTAAAATAAACAGTATCTATTGAAAAGTCATTAAAAAAATTTACGTCAGGGTCAAAGTCATTTTTTAAAAGTATCGTGTTTTCTCTAGTAGACATATCAAAAACATTTAAAATAATTTTTTCCGCCATTTAAATAAAAAATGTATATATGTTACCTTTAAATATTCATTTAAAATATATATAACTTTTTAATTTTGATTTAATTTATTATTACTAAATTTAAACAAAGAGTTTCTTGAAGTAATAACTTTATCATACCTAAGATAAACATTTTCACCATTGGATCGCCTTTTCTTCACTTCCGCCAATAACTTTTTTCTTATATCCACAGTTCCACGGGAAAAGTCGTTCACATACACGTTAGTTCCTATAAGCTTATATGATTCTTTCAGAATTTTTATCTTGTCTTTATATCTCAACAAATTAATAACAATCGTTCTGGAGCGTCCATTTCTTTTTAATCCTTTTCGATGAGCCCGCTCTACACCTATTCCAGTTAACCTTAATTTATTTGCAAAAAGCGATTGAATTTTTTCTTCTGTTTCATTCCAGCTTTCTTTTTTAGTTTCCAATAACCCATCAATTCTCATATTTTTTCTTCTGGATCTATCTTCAGATATTCTTTATTTTTCCTTGATATTTTCACTAAATAAGGCTTTTTTTCTTGATTTTTCGTTTTCTCGTTCTTTGATACTGGCATCTTTTTTTATCGAACAGCTCCTCGTGGAAATTCAAGCTCACCTTAACATCTTCTAAATCATTAACTAATAATTTTATTTCGTTTGAATTATCATTAAATTTTTGTTCAACTTTTTCTAGCCTTTCATTAAATATCTTGGTGTTTCGACTTAAAATGTCAATAACAATTTTTTCTTGCTGTTTCAATATAATCGCCATCTCATTTTTGTATTCTGAAAACATTGCTGCAGTTTCTTTTTTATATTCTAAAAACATTTCCTTTAACATTCTTTGAATTTCAGCAATTGTGACTGCCATATTTATCAAACTTTTCTGTTGTTATTTTATTTTTTTCTTCTTTTTTTTGTTGTAAATAAATATATGTTATTAAAAAATTTGTTTAAAGATTAAACTTTTTTCAGCCGTAAAAAAAAAAAAAATGTTTGCTCACTTCCGAGCGCATTGCGCATTGCGTAAGAATTGATTCCCTATACCTTGTTATATTGTTTCTCATTTATTTCAAAATATTTTGATTTTAAAACAAGCCTGTTTTCTGGTAGAGAATCAACGCTTTGGCAAAATCAAGATTACATTAATAAACTGGTGAAATAAGATGAAAAATGAAATAGTTGCAAAGTTCTCTTTAAGATTTGTCACGCGTAATTTATGGTGACGAAAGCCTTGTTGATTTACAGGGAGCATTTTATTATCGTTAATGTGCTTAAAGATTTTGTTCTTAACAAGTATTTTGATTATTTTGCAGGCAACATAGTTAGGTGAAAGAGGTAGATAGTTTTAAGCAAGTCATTCAGTTTTTTTATAGACTTATAATAATAGAACTAAAGTTGGCTAACTTCTTGAGAGTGAGTAGTATTCCATGCCTACTCACTTTCAAGAAGCCATGGTTATCGTTCTGACACAGTGTTTTAAAGTAAAAGGGCTATTCTTTCGACATACATGCGCATTAAACTAAGTTTTTTTTAGTTGTATGCGCGTATTCAAACATAAGTTATTATTAAATGTTTTGACAATTTCACTTAAAGTTCTTGTTTAATTTAACTTTATCATTTTTTTATTTTACAAATTAAATTTCTTTATAAACTCAATTTAAATGAATATTAAAATCTTTTCTTTTGTTTTAAAGAATATCCTTCCAAATCTGAACCCTCAGTAAATGTATGTACAGTGCACTACGCCTATGTCTATTTAAGTTAGTCGATGCATGTACACGCTTCTGCGCCTATGCTTATTTAAGTCTGTCAATTTATGTGCACTCTAAAGTGCCTATCGCTATTGCAGTCAGTATACTCCACTGTGACTACATTTAAATCAGCCAATTTATGTATGAATTGATGCACTTATTGTATGAAACTTTAAAAGATTAAAATAAATAATAGACATAACTGTAAATAAACAACAACAACAATAGTCTAATAAAATAAAACTACTTACAAATAAAGCATTAAAATAAAAAATAAATTATCTCCCCGATAAGGATTCAAACTCGCAACCCTGACCGTCACGCCTTAAAAGAAGAAAAATCTAACACCCATTGCACTACATCAATATCGTATGTACAACAACAATGCATACCTATTTACGAGCAAAGCACAACAAGGCATTAAACAAACAAAAATTTGATAATGATTTAAGTGTTGCTGGGGCGAGAGCTGTTTGTTTAAATAGAAAAAGCAAAGCTTTAAAAACTTTAAAAGACAAAAGTTTTGCTGCTGTATTATCTAGAATTATCACCTCAGACAAATAATCGTTTCACGTTTTTTGTACTTCAGAAGATTTAAAAAAATGTTTAATAATGCGTAGAATTGATGTTCCTAAATCACCTACTAGTATATAGAAGGTTGCAATGGACTTCAGCGAAAAAATTTGCCATTTAATAATTGCAGAAATTGTTTCCCAAAAAAGAAAGTACTTTTCAGTGTCACGCTTGACGAATGGACTTCTTCTTCTCGTAACCAGTGTTTTATAAATGTTAACGTTTATAACCAGGAGGTCATGTTTGGAATTTGAAATTGTCTTGAATTAATTGCTGATTTGCGGTTGAGGGTTATGTAAAGTTGTTGGAAAAGAAGCTTGAAACATGCTACTTAATTATTCAAAATAATACTTTGTGCATTGTGACTGACGGTGCATAAACATTGCAAAAAGTGGGTAGAATACTACCTTGTGATTAATTATTATATTTTTCCCATGCAAGTCAAATTGCTATAGTGAATATATTCTATTAAAAACAAACTAGAGCAGAGAAATATACTAGTGAAAAGAGACCTAAATCTTGAATCAGATGAAGAAAATTTTGCTGTTGACGAGGATAATGTAAATGGATTGCAGGTAGACATGGGAAATGAAACTTATATTTTAAAAACCACTAAAAACTTTAAGCTACGATCATTGATTACTAGTGTGCGAAAAGTTGTTAAAATATTCCGTCGTTCGCCTTTGAATAACGAAGCGCATCGAAAATACATGATGCAAGATCGTATAAAAGAAAGAAACCCTGTGTTAGATTAGAAAACTGAATGGTGCAGCATGTTGTTCATGTTATATTGTTTAACGACCACTTAATTGTTAATTGACCACTTTTGGAAAATATTAACAATAATCTTTTGTGTATTCCTTCAACAAGTGTTGAAGCAGAGAGAGCTTTTACCGCCGATAGAACATTTAAAAAAAAATCAGGTCAAAGCTTAATGATACGACATTGAATAATTTGTGTATGTTAAGAAGCTTTTATAAAAATCCGAATTAAAAAAAAATGTTTTTCATTTGTTATATAATTTTTCTCATTGAATTTGTTTTATTTATTTTACTTTTTCATTGAATTTGTTTTGTATTACTGAGATACTTAGAAAAGTATTAATTTGAATTAGTTTAAAATACTTCGAAATTTGTTTTTCCTATCGAGTTTTGTTTGCAATTCAAGAGTTATATTGGATTTCCGAATTCAAGAGAATTTTGAAAATTGCGGAACCCGTTTTTCAATAAAAATTATATCATCTATTGTGCACATATCTTACATCATGCGTCACAACTTACTATTACGCACATACCTTATATACCATTATACCATATCTTACATCCTGATATAATACTTTATTATTATTTTTTTATCATTTATGTTGATTTTCTTCGAATAATATTCCTTATATTACATTATTCTTTTTTTTAAATACTTAATGTAAATTATCTATCGCACAAAATCAGCCATACTGCACATTCTGTTTAATTAATTCTAGGACATATGCTAACTGTTTTATAAAACTAATTAGTCTATTTCACTTCCGATACTTTAGGTATGTGCACAGTTAATCTTGTTATCTATACAAATTACGAAGCACACATTTGTATAACATACATTTTTCTGGTACTCTACACAATTCTAATATGATTTTATATTATTGTGACAAATATATACAAGTTATTGTTGCTATATTGCTTTCATTATTAATGACATCATTTTTACAAACATGACACGCTGACAATAATCAATGTTACGAGATAATGACATTCTTATTGTTAATATTCTAGATCATTATGTTGTAATAGTTTTTTTAATTATGTCTTAAATGACTACAAAAATTCACGTCTACCTAATTATCATATTTTATTGTTATTCCAGTTTAAAGAACTTTCATCTAATATTGTAATAATAAAAATATAATTTTACCAATTTTATTTTGATACAAAAGAGTAAATCTTAAAGTTTAAAAAGACATAAAAAAATAAAAGTTTTAAAAAAATGTTTTAAAGTTTGCAAAAAACTAATATTCTTTTGGATAAAAAAAAAAATTATTACAAACCGATACTTAAAAGTCCCTTAACGTAATATAAATCTATTATAAAATAATATATATTTGTAATCGTCGTTTGAGGAACAGTCATTTTTAAAAAACTTTTTGAGTATCTGTCGTTTAAAGAAATAAAAAACTTTATTTGAAAAAATGTTATACGTTTGACCCATTAATATTACGTTCAATTTTTTGGTTCGAAATAATTTAAATGTCTTAAGATTCTAAAGAGTTGTACACCAATAAATAACAGAATAATGAATTTATCAAGGTTGTTGTCTTGTAGAAGAAATGTTGACTTGAACAGGACAAAAACAATAACAGCGCGTGTGGCTGATATCTCTTGCCGGAAATAATAGCGCATTTTTAGAACATATATATATATATATATATATATATATATATATATATATATATATACATATATATATATATATATATATATATATACAGTATATATATATGTATATATATAAAAATATATATATATATATATGAATATATATATATATATAAATATATATATATATATATATATATATATATATATATACATTTATATATATATATAAATATACATATATATATATATATTTATATTTATATATATACATATATATATACAAATATATATATATATATATAAACATATATATATATAAATATGTACATATATATATATATATATATATATATATATATATATTGATATATATATATATATATATATATATATATATATATATATATATATATATATATAATTTGTAAAAAACACTTATCTAACTTTTATCTTCGACTTGAAGTTTCACCATTGCTGGATCATCAGGAAGAGTTACTAAATCTCAAAAAAAATTCAATTTATAGAAAAAAATATTTTACAGGAAGTTATAAATTATTATAAAAAATTTTTAATTACTATGTTTTTTTGTTAACGGGAAGTTACAGAAAGTAATTATGAAATAATTTTCTTTGGATGGTGATAGTTTAATTTGGTCATTTGCTTTTATAATTTTTTAAAAGGTATTTATTTTCGTGCCTACATTTAGAAATTAGTTCAGATTTTTTATTTAATAAATTTTCTTGATTCAAATGAGTAATTATTTCAAATTTTTCTTGCAAACATAGCATACATTTTTTGGAAATGTTATTATAGGCAGGGGCAGATTTTAGAATAGACCATTGTAAATTAAAATTTTTATTTTTTCTTTTAAATCCCAAATATATTTTGACAGCATAGTCACTTTTGAATATTTTTTGTGTTTAAACGATTGTTTGTGGTTGGCATAACGGTTTTTCCATTCCCCTCGGTTAAGCCAATATATTGTTTATCAAGGTTGTTTTGTGAGGAACACAGTGAGCCATAAAGACCGCCAGGTTCAACTTTTCCCCACCTCTAATTTTTTTTCATATTAAGACAAGTGCTGGTTAGATATGTTATTTTTTTGTATTGGACAAATCTAAAGTCGATCAGAAGTAACATAAAAACTTATTTTTTACCCTATTTACCCCCCTTCAAGTGATAAAGTTATCCCCTTTATGATGATATTACCTCCTTTCAAAAAAAAAAAATTTAATTAATCTTTCATTATCCTCCTTAAAAAAATCATTACTTTTTCTTACTAATCTTAAATTGAAGTGATTTAAACTCCTTGTACACTATTATACCAATAGTTAAAAGGAAAAAAATACAATAAATGCAACAAAAATAACTCAACTACTTTTATATTACAATATTTACATTTTATATAAGCAAAAGGTTGCAACAGCAGATTTCAATCTTTTAGCATAATCTTTATGTTCAATCCTTCGCTTGTATTGAGACCAACTTGGTTTGAAGGCACTATGAACAGCTTCTCCAGTCTGTTCAGCATATGATCCCAAAGAACAACAATTAAACTTTACAAATGGAAGAATATGACAGATAACTATATGGACTTTCCAAGTAACCTTCAGCTCTGTATTCAAATGCATCTTTGCATACTGCTGTAGGTCACAAAATGATACTTTAAACTCTTCAATAACTGAAGAAGCATTGCTGCCTAATTCGTATCCAAAGGTGCACTCTTTAACCTTTTCAAACTTTCTGAGGCAATGAACTATAGGCAATAAATTAGTTTGAGATGCTAACACATCTCTCTCTAAAATATCTACTTTTTCCAGAAGTTTATTGGAATTGTTCCCATCAAAGCCTATCCCATGATAACCTCTAAGTAAGATATAATGTTCTTTGAGCCATTTTTTAAAAAGAGGCCAATGATCTAAAAGTAGTCTACCAAGTAATGTCACAATCCCCATAAAAAGATGTAACTCTGGTGGAGGGACTAAGTGAATAACTTCATCTTCAGCATTTTTGTCTAAATAAACGAGTCGAGGACTAATAACATTTTTAAAATCTTTCATCTCTAACCGCTTTGCCCCATTTTCAACAAATAAGTTGTACCAATAATCAAAAGAACCTAACGTTCTTGGAGTACCACTTTCTAGGGAACATTCGCCTTCACACCACAAGCAGGCATATTTACCTGAATGAGAAGACAAACCAAAGATGCTGTTAGCACATTTTAAGTCAAATGCAAGGTGATATGTAACATTATCCAGATTTAATCTACTCAAGATTTTCTGCAAATTTCCATTGTCTTCACAAACATCTTCAACAATAGCAAGAATAAAACACCTTTTAACTCCACTGTCAATGTAAATTTCATTTTTATTAGTTTTATCAAAGACATTTACAATTACTTTCAGAAATCCTTGACCTCCATCTATTGATATACGTATCATACTGGAGAGAGGATCCATTCCTCTTTCAATTAAAATACAAAGAATAAATTCAGAAGTGTCATAGATAAGTACTACATGTCTTGTTACAATTTCATCATTCCAAATAAAGTTCTCTTGTTCTATTTTATATTTAGATTCAATTTCTTCTTGTAATGATGTCATCATACTAATTACATTATTCTCCACAACAGTAAATGATCCCAGATTCTTACGGAGACTTGATATCAGTTTTTTTGTTTTATTTTTTGTCAATTCCAAAACAGAAGTTAATTCCATCAGTGTTTGAAATGATATCTGATTAAAAAACTTTCTAGAAGATTTATTGTCTTTAGTTCCAGCAGTTAAAGTTAACGGATTTCCACCTTAAAGATAAAGTATAATTAATTATATGTATCTTTAACCTACCCCTACTCTAAATTTACAATGCAAACATTTTGAAAAATTGTTAGCAACCTATAAAATTGCTTAGTTACAAAAGCCTCATATCTACTGAGTGTTTTATATGTGCATTTAAGTTTTATCTAAACATATAAACCCTTTTTAATTATTTAAAAATGAAAATAAAAACCTAAACACCTGTAGATATTTTAAAAGACTGGCCTCTCTCAATGCCTTCTCGCTCCATTTTGTTTTTTATTATGCCTGAAGCAACTTGCTCACATGATGTGGAATCAAGAGTTTCTGCCAAATTAATTAAATTCAAAACAGCCTGACTAGAACAACAGTTGTTATGACATCCTGAAGAATAAAATTTACTCTTAAAATAATATACGCCTAAAGGCTTTTTATTGAAGTTTATAAATGAATATTTGATAACTTTTAATTTACTTATCAAGTAACTTATAAATTTTTAACCTCTTGCAAGGAGAGTAAAGCAGCAGCTGCACATATTTTTTTTCAGAGATTCAACATCTTTTGTATTAACATGAGATGATTGTATAATATCACTAAGCTCAGTACTACGTCTAATTCTTGGTCTGTCAACCTAATTCAAAATAGCATTTAATAAAAAATCTTTATATGTATTAATCATTTAACTTAAATAAGTTTAAAGTCATATACCTGAGAAACTTTACTTATCCAGTTTGAAAGATAAGTGTTTGATCCCTTTTCCAGCAAAAAGATGTTTCTTCTACAACTTGAACAAAATACATCCGGACAGACATTAAACTCTACATTGTACTCAGGCCAAATTAACTCCTTGATTTTATTTGCTACAGATGGTTATACTTTTACTAAAGATTTTGAATATTTACCTTTTTTTTCCTAACAGACTGCACAAACAGACTGTTTTAAATCAGCCATCTTTACCGTATGTATATTTTTTACTTGAATCATTTCAAAACTATTAAAGAAAAAGAAGCCGAGAATGGCGGATTGCATTATTTTTAAGACTAAATTTTTAGGTTTTTCTAACTTTTAATACTTAAAATACTAACTCTTCTGATCGACTTTAGATTTGTTCTGCACTTGAAAAAGACTTACACTAACTGCATTTACTTTAAAAAAAAAAAAATTAGAGGTGGGGAAAAGTTGAACCTGACGGTCTTTATGGCTCACAGTGGGAAACAATGCACTTGTAAATTACATTTTTCGAAAGGCATTTTCCATTTAGAGGGCAATCTATTTTTTGTTTACAATTACAATAATCAGTGTTTGTTTTCTTTTATATGTTCATTTTTATTAGTTAACGCGTAGTTATGGCCTTAAATTTAAAAATAGTGAATTTTCTTGATGTCACATTTAACCTCTCAGAAAGTTCCTATAAGCCCTACAAAAAACCTAATGACGAATTCTTGTATATTAATGTAAATTCGAACCAACCCCCTCAAATTCTAAAACAAAATCCAATTTCAATTAAAAATAGGCTATACCAAAACTCTTCTAATGAAAATATATTTTTAACTGCTTTACACGCGTTTTTGAAGATGCCCTTAAAAAAGTGGCTTTCAAAATTTCGAGCTAAAATTCGAAAAGAAATTTGCAAAAACGCGTAATAGAAATAGAAACATAATTTGGTTCAACCCTCGTACAGCAAAAATGTTTTAACAAATATAGGTAAAATATTCTAAAATTAGTAGACAAACAATTTTCTCCCTCTTATAAATTACATAAGATTTTTAACAGAAATACCATTAAAGTAAACTATAGTTGTACAAAAAATTTAGAAAGAATTATAAAATACCACAACTACGCGTTAATTAATAAAAATGAATATATAAAAGAAAAAAACACTGATTATTGGAATTATAAACAACATTAGATTGCTCTCTAAATGCTATTAACGTTGAAACAAGTAACATCGCTGAAGCAATTAAAATATTTAATAAACTCAATTTAATTTTTTTAAAAACTTCATGAATTCAATTTCTATTACTTCCTTTTTTAAATATTTGAACGTTTTAAATTTTAAAACGTTCTAAAAGTATAGAGTCAAATTTAAATTATTTTTGTTGTTGTTGTTGTATTTTGGTAAAACAATTAGCGTAATACAGCGTGATTGCAAGTTTAAATAAACAATCGCAGATATTTTTTTTAATAACTTTTACAATATCCAATTATTAAAAATAAGTATTTAACGTTATTGGAAATGATAAAATATATGATAATTTTATGTCAACTTATTCTAAAATGTTTTACCAAAATCAGTCAATTTAATAACTTATTATAGTTTTTTTTTTTTTTGTCAAAAAGATTTATTCGCCGATGGCATAAAAGTAAAGTTTCCAAGTTTTAACTTTTGTTTTGTATTATTAAAACAGGGATGTAGGAACAAAAATTATATTAGGGGGGAAGGGGGGTAGAACTACCCCGAAATAGTTTTAAGGTCATTTTTTTATTATTATTACTTTTTCAGTCAATTTTTTCAAAATTATTTATTTGAAAAATTATTGGAGGAGCAAATGCCCCTGCTGCCTTCCTGGTTGCTACAGGTCTGAATTAAAATAATTTATTCAACTTGATTTATTAGTTTAAAAAAAAATTAGTTTTTTTTTAAAATACTCAAAACTTTTTCAAACAATCATATAAAATGAAACTTGATGTCAAGTATTTGACATTTGTTCTAGTTAATATTTAATTGCTTTAAAGCAAACGAGCAATTATTTTTTATTACATCCGTCGACAGAAGGAAAATATTTGCGCCACCAATTTGACAGCCGCAGCTAGTTAGGTGGCAGAAGCCATTGAAGGCGGCTTCCAAATGGCTTTGCCTCCAAATTTTCATCTGGAGGCGGCCGCGATTGGCTTCCGCCTCTCTATTGGCGCCGGCCTCCGAAAATTTTGTCCCCAAAAAAGAACTCTGGCTTTAGCCGCCAATAGAAAGGCGGAAACATCTGGAGGTGGAAGAAAGAACATTTTGCCCCTAAAAGTTGATTGGGAGGCAGCAGATGTCTGCTGCCGAAGAAAGGCGGAGGCGAGAAGAATTACGCTGTTTATCGACACTGGTCTAAATGAAGGTTTGCATAATTTTTTTTTAACGTGTTTTGACGGCTTATTAGCCTAATTAAAACAATAAGGTAAAGTGAGGTAACAATCACATATCTTTAGTTAGTTTAATTTTAGTTGTGACAAGCTGTATTTCGATAAAGAATTTAACTCGTTATCTGATGTTAGTGATTGATCATTAATTTTGTTGTTGAGATTCCTAATTATACATATAGATAGGTTGCATTGAAAGTTGTATACTTTATATAACCAATTTTTTTTTTTCCTTTTTTTGATTTTTTATTTAAGACAAGTTCGTCATATATATATAATAAAACCATTAACTAAATAAAGCATGTAATAAAATTATAAAAATTTCTTAATATACACTGTAACGCGTTATCATTATTTATAGAAACTTGCTGAATACCAATAAATTTATCATGAAGAACCCGCTTTACATCAGAGCCGACAACAATGGGGAAGCCAGGGGGCGCGCACCCTCTATCTTGCTCACACATACAATTTTTTTGTAGAATACCTTTTTTATTTTAAGAAACTTTTAGATATGGAGGACTTTTTTCAGAAATTAAAGATTGTGCCCCTCCACTTTAAAACCCGTGTCGTCGGCCATGTACATTTTTTCATATTTTTTGTATATTATCTTTACAATGAATTCATTATTATATATAAACATTTCATTATGATACAAACGAAAGAATACAAATATGTGGGTAAATGGTTTTGTTAGGAGCGTTAACATTATCATTAGAGTTTCTATAAGCAAAATAGAATTTGTTTGAAAACAAGTTTTAGCACCAACCAACCAGTTTAAGTTTAAAACTTAAGAGTATAAAAATAATATAAAGTTGTCCTGAAATATAATAAAAAGTTAATATTAGAAGAAATTTAATAAAGTTAATTTCTGGTAGAGTCTACTTGAAGTCGTAAAAAAAGTTACTTACAATTAAAGTTGTTTTAATTAATGTCTAAAAATTATCTAACCGTTAAACTGTACAACCGTTTGTTAATAACTTAATAACATTATATGATAAACCAAAAAATAATTTTATAACAATATATGATAAACCAGAAAGTAACTAGCATTAAACTTAAGTAAAATATAGAATCAATCTAATTTTTTTAAGCGCAAAAACAATGGCTTCAAAATCTATCCTATAAAATTACTTTAAAAATATACGGTTTATAGCTCTGTTGTTCCCACCCTTAAAAATACGGTTTCGAACTAAGGGGAATTATATCAAACTATCAGTAAACCGATATATTAAAATTTCAGTATACTGATATTAAAATTTCCACATATTTATTTATACGATAAAATCGCCTAAGCTCGGTCATCATGTAACTTCGGTCGTAAAGAAAAAATATAAAAAAAAGCATGCAAAACTCAAACTTTACAAACTTTTATTTCTCAAATAATATTTGTTATAAGTTTTTAAATATGAATCTATAAAAAAAAAAAAAAAAAAGTTTATATGCAACCTGCTAAAATTGTCTTTAGCAAAACAACAATTTGAAAAAATGCAAACTATTAAAATCTAAAATAAGCAAAATATTAAAATAAATGATCAAATTTAGTCTTAATATTATTAAGAGTCACCAAATTAATTAAATTTACAAAAAAATATATATATTAATTTTTGAAAATTTACTACTTTTTTAATAAAAGTTACAGAAACTTTCAAATATCCTAACTTCGGTCATTCACGACAATGAGCAGTAATATTGTGAAATGTTGATTAGTGTTGCAAATGTAAAATTTACCGGTAACTTTATCTGTAAATTTACCAGTAAATTTTGGCATTTTTATTATGGATACACACCATAATAGTTTGTTCGAATAAAAAATTTGTTCATAATATCAGTATTAACTGACGGTTCTTTGAGTTCTAAAAAATATCAAGCTTGTTAGATTTTTTTTGGAATTAAAATTACAGCTCAACAGCAATTGTGGATGCGCTGCGAATCTACTAAGGTCAACGATACGTGCAAGAATTGCCAATAAATACACAAAGCTCGTTTAAAGCAAAGTAGTGCTTTTTTATTAATTGAAAAAACCTTTTTAAATTAATTAAAAATAATTTTTAATTTTATTACCCAGTGGCGAAGCAAATGCGATAATGGCCAAAGTAATAAAATAGTTGACTAATTACAAAAAAAATTAAAAAAGCTACTACTCATATTTGAAAAGGCTTTTTTTATGTGCTCCTTCTTGTTTTCTTTAGTGCCCTAAAAGACAGGACAACGCCCTTCTTAGTTACTGGTAATAACTGAACTTAAACCATAATTTTATTATATAACAACATTTAAAAATTAGTTTTCAATAATTGTGACGTTAAGTTTGTGGTTCGTTATTAGTAAATAATAAAAATATACTAAAAATATACTGCGGCCGAACTTATGAGATGGTGTTGAAAGTTCAGTCAAAGTAGATGTTTTTATTTTAAATTAAATGTACTAATTTTTATTTTTTCATTTTTTTGCAATATCAATTATCAACATAATCCTCTGTATTTTTCAGGAAAAAAAAAATGATAATTTTTTTATGTGAGATAAATAAACGTTCAAAGCCTAAAATCGCCTAAGTTCAAAGTGACTGAACTTAGGCGATTTTACGGTATATATCATTTTAAAATTTATTTGCATAATAAGTTAACGATTATCACAAATTTTGAAAAATGCAAGTTTTTTGGTTAAAAAAAAAAAAATCAAGATAAAATAGTCAATATAATATAAAAATATTGACTCCACCTAGATTTGTTTTCAGATTCCAAACTGTTTTCAGATTTTAAATGTTCCGTAACTAATGACCCTAAATTTTTAAATATTTTCGGCGCAATCTCTTTTTGAAAGCCATTCAGACCATTTATTCGCCGTTCAAGTATTGCATTTATTAATTTATCCTCGTAACCAATATACTTTGATTGCTTAAAAATGGATTTTAAAGAACTACTTAAACTTTTTCACCCTCAGTCATACCTAAAAAAAGAATTTAAAACAATTTGTAAATACAAACTTACTAGTATTAAAAATATTTTTACTATTAATACTACTTTAATCAAAAATTACGGTGATTGGAGCCTAGGAAAAAAACTTCTTTAAAAGTTTAATATCCCTATCCCGAAATATATATTAATATATATATATATATATATATATATATATATATATATATATATATATATATATATATATATATATATATATATATATATATATATATATATATATATATATATATTGTTAGATCGACTTAAAGTAGACTTTTTTGAGTCCACTTAACGTTTTCAATAAGTTTTTAGTCGAAGTTAAAGCTGTTAAAAAGTTAATAGACAGTTTTTCTAATCAGGCTATTGCTTCTATAAAGATTGGCGAATAGAGAGTTTTGGTTTAAAAAAATAATTTTGACTTTAAGTGTTAGTTAAAGTAGATCTACTTTAAGTGTAACTTAAAGTAGATCTACATTTTGAGACGAGATTTTGTGTAATAAATCTTTACAATATTTATTTAAGTTTTTTTGTTCCAAAAGACATCATACACCTAATACTAAAATAACTTCAATCAAATGTTAAATCTTTCTTTCTAATGATATAATATAAAAAAAGCAATTAAGGAGGTCGCTAATGAATTGACTTTTATTGAAAAAAAAAATCATTTCAAGTTTTGAATCAAAAGAAATTATTTACCAAGGTAATGGTAAAGTTGCTTTTTTGTAAGAAAGTAATAAAATAATTTGTAAACTTAATTTTCAAGCAATCTATACACGTTTTTTGTTTACACTTATTTTAAAGTCCATATAAAGCAAATTTTTCAACAAGTCACTTTAAACGAAGTTCTAAATGTTTTAAACAAGTTCACTTCAAGTGACGTTTCAAACAATTAAAGTAAGTCCATTTTAAGTGACGTTTTAAACGTAAATAAGTCCGCTATAAACGAAATATCAAATCTTTCAAAATAAGACCACTTTAAACGAAGCTGAAGCATGTTTCAGAAAGCCAATTTAATTAAAGTTTTGAAAGTAAATTATATTTAGTAACTTAACGTAAAAATGCATTTTTATAATAATTGTTTGGCATATAAATAATTGTACAAGAACAATCTATAGAATATTTACAATTTGATTTTTCTAACTTAATTTCTACGTTTTGAGCTCAAACTAAAGAAACAGGTGGTATAAAAGTATAATAGAGGTCAAGAAACGCGCTTTCAATTTGGTTAAATTGAAAAACTTTAACTTTATACAACTAAAATCTCGAGTCATTTTTTTAAAATAAAATCAGCTTCAAGTAGAACGATTAATGGCTTACATCTGAAATACGGATCTGTCAACTGTACGTTAATAATTAAATCTGTAATTTTATCAAACTTCTAAACAGTTTTACTTTGTAAAACTACTGTACTGCTTTGTTTGCTTAAGGCTTAAAAAGGTATTTTACCAAGAACAAAATAAGATAAATATCTTAAAAAAAAGTTAAGGAAGCTTAATGATTTAAGAATTAATTAAGAATTTTAATGTTATACAATGTATATTACAGGTCCTCGTGATCTTATAGATTTCAATTTAGATGACAGCCTATATTATAATATATATGTATAGAAAGTTTTGAAAGCCACTAAAGCGTTTTCGCAAACTTAAAAATGATGCCAAAGCAGTTTTTTTTTCTTTGATTTCAAACTTTTATATGTAATACGATTTTTTAAAAGTATTTGAACATTGTTTTGTCAATTACTGGGATCGGCACTATGTCATGAAACATAAAAAGCAGTAAAAAATCTTAACGAATGTTCTCCATGAAAAAAAATATACATAAACTCTGTCATATAAGATGTCAATACAATATTTCACCGATAAAATATTGTTTTGAATCAAAGCGAAATACAAGCTCTAAAAAGCGGTGTGCTTTTAAATTAATACGGGAGACGGGTTAATCTTAAAAACTTTCAAAATGTCTAATAAAAGACAGTTTTTCAAAAATCCAGTTCTACAAACAAGGATAGGTTATATACCGACTAGCCGGCTACATTCTTAAATTTACCGTTTATAAGTTAAATTATTCCTTGCGCGGATGTGGAGAATATAACAATCTCCATAAATCCGTTATTATTCTCCATAAACTGTTTAAATATGTAAATAAAAATTTATGAAAAGTTAAAGTTAAAAATAAAAAAAAAAATAGTTTTGGAAAAAAAGGAAAAAAGCTCTTATAGGTAAAAAAAAATGGTTAAGTTCATTCGCTCGCAAGTTCAAGTTCATAGTTTTATTTTAGTTTTATAAAAAGATACATATTCTAACAATTCATAACACCGCGGATGAGCATTTAATTCCGATGTTCGCGCCTTCTTCTTCACCAATGTTGCTTACCTCTTCTCTGCCTCACGTCAATATATTAACACTTCACCTGCAATTACCCATCACACCCCCTTTTTTTCGAAGAATCCCCTCTGCTCACATAATATCTTTGAATGATTTTTTGCTTTTTTTTCAACGAAAACTCGAACTAAGGTAAAATTAAAGTAAACAACCTTCGAATTCACAGCTAACGTGAATTGGTTGAAATATTCAAATTACGCTGATTTTTTCATTGAATTATAATAACGTTTTAAAAACATCAGTACTTTCAGATTTTAAATTAATTTTTCAAATTTAACTTTAATTTTTGCTTGCTTGTTTAATCTTTTTTAATAACTTAATTCAGATTTTCTAACATCAATAACTGAGCGCATATTTTCAGCTAGTTAAAACATGGTCTCCCACCAGCTGAGTAAAATATAGTGTCCCACCAGCTGAGCAAAATAAAGTGTTCTACCAACTGAGTGAAGGATAGTGTCCCAACAGCTGAGTGAAATATAGTGTCCCACCAGCTGAGTGAAACATAGTCTCCCACCTGTTGAGTGAAATATAGTGTCCCACCAGCAGAGTGAAATATAGTGTCATACCAGCTGAGAATATGCACTGTTCTTTTCTTATAATTCTTCTATAAAACATACTGTTTTATCAGTATTATCTTATAATTTCTTCAATATTTCGTCACTATAAACTCAATAACTTAACTGATCTTCAGTTATTTGACAACTTTTGAAAATATAAAAATTTTAACAATTTGGAGAAATCTTTAATATTTTCTTTATCCTGATATTTTCGAAATATAGAACTAATTTATTGTTCAATAGATTAAACGAGAATGATCTAAATAAATATTTTTATTTTATGAATGAAGCAACACTGCATTGCAAAGTTGAAGAGTATTTAATAAGTTTCATTAAATTTACTATTGTGTTGTTTTAATAAGTGTTTTTTTTTTAAATATGATATAGGGGAACTTGTTGTACCTTTGACCATGTTGTACCTTTGGTCACTCTACTCTGTCGGTTAACTAGTATTTAAAAAAAAAAAGTGAAGTGTCATTTGAAATAATAGTCCATGACGATTCTTCTTATCGTAAAACATCATACTTGGGATAGATGGTCCTCAAGTAATTAAAAGTTTTGGCTCTTCAAAAGTAATTATTTGCGTTAATCTTATTCTGATTTTAAAAATGTGATAAATTGTTGTTCGATTCATCTACGACATTTTAAACATTACCCAACATCATTTTTTTGTTATGGAAAAGTTTGGATGATTATATCTGACCGTAAATAGGGATTAAGACAATAATTGTTAAAGAAACCCATTTTGTGTACCTTTGACCAGAGTAGGATGTTGTACCTTTGACCAAAAAAAACTAAAGAAAATATAAGACTTTATCTAAATAGTTGTAATAACTGATTTTATTTAAATAAATTAGTAATACTATTAATAATACTGGGTATCGTTACAAGTCTTTGCAAAATTGTAAGAATTAATTTTTCATATTTTTTTTTTAGACAATTACAACTGATTAAAGAATAGATAGATTTGTTTTTTTATTGATATAAGGTAGGCCAGAAGTTGCAATATAATATAAAACAAGCTAAAATATTAAAGAAGTTCAAACATTGGATGATTTTTTAATAATAACATTTCGGTCAAAGGAACAACGCGCATCGGTCAAAGGTACAACGTATGTGTTGTACTTTTGAACAATTGACTTCTTTTTTAAAACGCGGGAAAAAGATACTTCTTGGTTGAATGAAAAAAATTTCCTAAGTATAACTTTTGAGCAAATTATGAGAGAATATTATATAGTTTGAATAGTTTAAACTTACTCAATCAACTATGCAAAAAACGCCTTAAAGCAAAAAGTGGTCATAGGTACAGAAGGTTCCCCAACTACCTTTTTTAATTTTATTTCTGTGACTACAACTAAAACTGTGTTTATGAACTTTATATCTCAGAAATAAAAATAATAATAGTTAATCATTTTATAAATAATATTGCAGAAGTTTATAGCGGTGTTAAAAACTTTATACCTTTTTGAGAACTATTTTAAAACAAAAGCAAATTATTAGTGAAATGATGTAATGATATAGTTTTTAAAAAATATATATATACAAGTTTATCATAAATTTTATAACATTTAGGTCTTACTAACAGGACCGGCGCGAAAATGTATTTTTTATGAGTAGTAAAAATGCCGACTGAATATTATTATTTTTAATCATTAAATGGAATTATTCTACAATATAGCGTTGATTACTAAAAGCCAAACTAAAAGAATATTTACAATAGTAATAAGTTTCTGACTAAAACTTCTTCTTTAAGACTTTTAAAACCTTTTTATTCTCGAGTTCAAAAATAACTTTGCAAACATTAATTTTTCCGTTGTTTTATTGACGCCCATTTTAAACGCTGAATTTTTTAAATCAATTTTGTCCAACATATCTTTCTTAGCATTAAGAAGCATCAAGTTTTGTAATCGATTAGCATGCATTGTGGATCAGAAACAGTTTTCTATCGGTTTTATATTTGATCTGTAAAATGTATGATAATTAAATATCGTCTGAGAAATGGGGTTCATCAAGTACATGATATTTTTCATAAGGAACAAGGATACTTAAAAATCGAGTGTAAGGTTTCTTTTAGACCTTTTTTTTTCTTTTTTTAAATAATTCTAAATATAGAGAACTTTTTTTAAAAATTGACGATTGCGCCGCTCCACTTTAAAATCCGTGTTGTCGGCCCTGAGCTATAGTTCCAGTATTTATATCTAAATAAAGGTGAGTTGATTTTCTGCAAGGGTGTTTATAACTAATTATATAAATACCCTTAAAAACATTATTGGTTCGGCTTGAGCTGTACATCTTGTTTTAGACAAATGACTGGGTTGTATAGAATTTTCAATCATTGGTAAACTTTGTTGTAATTGTCTAAATCTGTATTTGTGCTGATAACGCACAGAAAATGTTTATAATTGATTTTACTTGTACATTTATGTTTTACATTTACTTTTATTCTTTTTCCTCGCAATTTTACCAACGATTTTTATACATTTATTGCTTTGATACTAAAAACAATGAGTGAAATAAAGTTTCTAAATGAATTTATTTGGTATTACTGATTGAAGTTACTAGAATTTAGTGTTTGAAGGATGGAGAGAGGAAGAGGTGGTTCTAATCCAAGTTTTCGTATTATTGCAGATTTCTTATCAAAGCAATTACATTATTTAGTTATTAGATTTAAAACAGAATAATGAGCATTAACAGTTATAAAGTAGTCTGTTTTATTCTAGTGTGACCGCACTAAAGATTAAACAAAACATTCAAAAAGTATTAAATTCAAAACAAAAAAACAATATATAGAAAAGAAAACAATAAACTGGTAAGTTTTTAAAAATAAAAATATTCTGTTTTAAATTTCTTGCTTAACTCTCTGTTCACTTTTTAACGAGAGCCAACCCGAAAAGGTCTAGGGACGGCCCTAACTATAACAAATCTAGGTTAAGTTGACATAAGCCCAAGGGTTATTAAAGAAGTTTTTGATATTATTGAAAAACCCTTGCTAAATATTTTTAATCTTTCATTTAATAATGGTATTTTTCCTGACCTCTTAAAACTAGCAAGAGTAGTTCCAATTTTTAAAGACGGTGAAATTTCTAAATTATCTAATTATAGACCTATCTCAATACTTCCATGTTTTTCTAAAATTTTAGAGAGAATAATGCATAATAGGCTATACAATTATTTTATAAAACATAAATTGCTTAATAATAATCAGTACGGATTTAGAAAAGGGCACTCGACAGAACATTCAGTAATTAAATTTGTTAAAGAAATTTTAAACGGATTTGATAACAACCAATATACTCTTGGGGTTTTTATTGACCTCTCAAAGGCCTTCGATACTGTGGATCATACTATTCTTCTTTACAAACTCCGAAATTATGGTGTCAAAAATAATAATTATAAATGGTTTTTTTCCTATCTTAATAATCGCAAACAATGTGTATCTTATGACAAAACCTGTACGAAACTAGAAAACATTTCTTGCGGAGTTCCACAGGGATCTATTCTAGGGCCTTTATTATTTATTATCTATATAAACAATATTTACTTATCTTCTAGTGTATTAAATTTCAATCCTTTTGCTGACGACACTCAGGTTTTTTATACCCACTCAAACATAGAGTCAATCTTTATCACTATTAATCGTGAGCTTGACAACCTCAATGAATGGTTAAATACCAACAAACTCTCTCTAAATAAAACTAAAAGCAATTATATTCTTTTTTCTAAACCCTCCAAATCTGAAAATTTGCCCCTAAAACTCCCAAATATTTCAATAGAAAAAACTAATTTACAACGGATATTCTGCATTAAATTTTTAGGCGTTTTACTTGACGAACAAATAAGTTGGAAAGACCACATTAATTTAATAGAAAATAAAATTTCAAAGAGTATTGGAATTATGTACAAGACAAGACATATGTTGGATAAAAACTGCTTAAAACTTATCTACTTTTCGTTTATCCATAGCTATATCAGTTATTGTAATATTGCGTGGGCCAGCAATTATCCATCAAAATTAAAGCGTATCTTAAATAAACAAAAACAAGCTAGCCGCCTTATATTAAATTCTAATAAATACACCAGTGCCAATCAACTGCCTAAAAAGCTTGGAGTGCTTAATGTTTATCAATTAAATATCTACAGTATTCTTTTATTCATGTTTAGATTTAAATATCGTATGCTGCCAAATATTTTTGGCGACCTTTTTGTTATTATAAATCATAAATATCAAACAAAGCATTCATTGCATAACTATCAGGTACCAAAAACCTTATTAAAACAGTCTAATTTCTCAATAGCATACCGAGGGCCACATTTGTGGAACTCATTCCTTCCAATTGAAAGTAAAACTATAATTTCACTTCAAACTTTCAAAGTTATTTTAAAAAAATAGTTACTTGATTATAACATATCTCAAATTCTATTTTATTTTTAATATCTTCTTTTTCAATTCTTAACTTTTCTTTCGTTTGCTTAAAAGTAAAACATATATTTTTTTTGCTTGTTTATTTAAATTTGTATTTATTTCTTTTTTTTTTTTTTTTTTTTTTTTTTTTTATACATATATATTTTTATGAATGTATAAATATTTCTTTTTTTTATGTATAAAAAAATGTAAAATGTTTATTTTAAAGTATTTATATTATTTTATTGATATTGTAAAAATTTATGATAGATTTATGATAGTGTAAACGATACAACGGGGCTAGATGATAAGACTTTTGTCTTCTGCCTGCTCCGGTCATATCTTAACTCAAAATATTTTGTAAATAACTTATTATGAAAATGACGAAATAAAAAAAATAAAAAAAAAAAAAAATAAGTTTAAAACTAAGAAAATTAAAAAAATGAGAACGCAATAAGATTCCGTAAATGCCAAAATAAATATATCGGAGACCCGGCACGAAGCGGTTTCGGCATATTTCTATTTTGTACTGCTTTCTGCTGTATCTGCGACATAGAGAGAATGTTTTTTCTTGAAACAAACAAAAAAAGTTATCTTTGATGTTCAGAATATATATTGAATTTATTGGGCTCTTTAACAATCCTTTTAATGAGGTTTTCGCAAATGTTTTTTGCAAAAATAAAAAAAATCTATATATCAATAAAAAAAAAATTAATAAAACATAATTATTTAAAATAAGCTTCAAAATTTCTGTAAATGACATTGGCCGTAAAACAATTTGTCTAGAATATATACTAATCTAAATATTATTACGCTAATAAATAGTGCGCATAGTTACGCCTAATGTTCGTGTTGTTAATGACGGTTCTGTATTCTGTAAAATACACTATTTTTTAGTTTTTAAGTAGTTTCTCAACTTTTTATGCGCGACTATATGTCCCATGCGGTCTTACGAGTAAGGTCAAGAAACAAATTAGAGCTGATATACTTTTATTTTCAAGAAGAATTAATATTATTCATTGCTTAAAATAAAAATTTAAATAATCGTTTGTTTGTTGTTGGTTGTTTTTATTTTTTTAACTTTTATAGCCTGTTTTCATTTTTTAGAAAAAGTTAGAACTTAAAACGACTGGTAAAATAGTTTTTTTAGTACAATGTTTCTTTTTTAGTAAACTGTTTCAGTTTTGTCGTTAGTCTTTTTAGAACATTTTAAGCAAGTATTGTTTTATTTTTTAGAGTAGTTAAGAGGAGCTGATGGCTTTTTTAGTAAGGTCACTTCATTCATAATGAGAATAAAATTTTATTTATGTATTTAATATGAAAAGTTAAATAAAATAAGACTGTTGTTTGTGGTCATGTAAGTGTATGTACATAAGTTTGCGTTTGTTTCAATCTATTTTATATTTCTCTTTATCTATATCTATATTTTATATTCTTAGGAAAAATAATAAGGAACAGAAAAATTTAAAAAAATTCTTCTGGATTTTGTCAAAAGATTGTTGTGTTATGCTTCATTTAAAGGTATCTGAATATGTATTTATTAGAAAATTTTAATTTTGTTCTTAAATGGTTTCATCTTTTTCATTACAATGATGTGAATTGTAGTCTGCATTATTTGTTATATTAAAAATAATTGATGCTAATAAATGTTGTTTTATAGTTGTTAAAGGTTTACATATATGTTTATATTTTGCTCAAAGTTAAAAAGTTTTTGATAAATACGTGTATGTGGTGATAAATGTTATAAAGTTGTTTTATAAATGTGTTTATATAAATGTGTTTTTATAATAGAATGAAATGTATTTTATCTAATGTGTACATGATTGTTAAATGAGGTGTTTTCATATGTTATATAACATTAAAAAAAATATTGTGTTTTTGTAGTTAGTATAGCTATAAAACACAGTATATTTGAGATATAGATCTAGAGCAAATATCATCAACCTTACCAGTCGAGCGGTGTTACTGCTTTAGGTCTAAGTGTTGTCTAGCCTTCAATATAACTATTCTGAAAATGCATAACATTTTTGATAACATCTTTGATAATTTTTAATGCAATGTTTATTACCTTTGGCTTATCTTTATGTTAGTGTCTGTTGTTAAAAATGATTAATAGGTAGTTTCATTACTAGAATTC
Organism: Hydra vulgaris; assembly: GCF_038396675.1. Taxonomy (NCBI): domain Eukaryota; kingdom Metazoa; phylum Cnidaria; class Hydrozoa; order Anthoathecata; family Hydridae; genus Hydra; species Hydra vulgaris. Next base: position 11,834,978 of record NC_088929.1, read on the forward strand.
ACTGAATTTGTTTCTTAATATAAATAGCACAGTGAATATTATTATTATTACTGCGCATGGTTACGTCTATTGTTTGTTATTAGTTACGTTTCTGTATTCTGTAAAATACACTATTTCTTAGTTTTTAAGTAGTTTCTAGACTTTTCTTAACCAAGTATTTTCTTAAAGAAGTCACGACCTTTCATGGTACGAGTTCAAAATGTTTAAGACATTAGATAGATAATGTTTAGTAGCTTGAAATGGAAGGTAATATAAAATCTTTTTAAAATTTTAATAAGTTATTAATTTATTGTAATCATTTTTTAAATTGTACTTTTAAATTTAAAGCTTCGTGTTATAGATGTACATTTTTAAAAAAGATTGATATAATTCTTAGATGGGGTCTAGCGTTAGAAGATATTTATGGGAAGTTTCATGCTTTCACATGCTTTTAATAATTGGGATAAAGGCCATGACAACATTTTGTTATAAATAAAATTTATCTATAATATTGTTAAAAACTTTGCTCTTTGAAAAAAATGTTTCTGGCTTTTTAATAAAGATATAATAATTTCTCTTGCATGAATGAATTGTGGTTTGAGATATAATTGTGTTATTATATATTTGTTTTTCTATATTTAATATAGCATTAATCATTTTCGTACATTTTTTTTTAAGTTTAATTGTTTATAATTTATTAAGATTTAGATTATTACAAAATTCATGTTTACAGAGTTGCTATTAATCATAATCAAGTTGTTGTAATAAGGAAATTGTAAAGGTTTATTTATAAAATATGGTATATATATTATAAAGAAAATTTTGGTTTTCATATGTTTTCACTAATAAATAGTTCAATATATATATATATATATATATATATATATATATATATATATATATATATATATATATATATATATATATATATATATATATATATATATATATATATATATATATATATATTATTAGAAACACTTTACTATTTCTAATAAAAAAGGATATTTGTTTATTTTTGATTTTTTTATATTAAAAACAAAATAATTTTTTTTTTTTTTATAAGTCTTTGCTAATATGGTTGCAGGTTTTTCTTAACTTTAATTAAATAAACTTAAGAAAAAGTAATACAAGTGTATTACTTTTGATGATGGCAAATTAATTTTATTTTGCATTTATTTGGTTTCTTTATTTTGTAATTTTTCGAGTAAGATTTTTGTAGTTATTTATTAAGTTTTTTTATTTTATTGTTAACGTTAGAGTAGTAAAAAAAATATATAATTAGTGTTGCTTTGATAAATATGTTTAATGAAAATGATGACATTGAAGTGGATGATGGGCTAGATGAAGTTATGTATTTACAAGATGATCTAAGTGCTATAAGGCGTGTTGAAAATAATCGAAGACGAAATGAAAGAATTAAACTTAGGCGATATGAAATTAATCGTTTACAAAATGAAAGAAATAGGCTTAATCAAGATGAAGTTAATCGTCGCCAAAATGAAAGAAATAGGCTAAATCAAGGCGAAGTTAATCGTCACCAAAATTTAGGAAGATCTGTTGGACAAGGGCGAATGTATTCTATAGCAAAAAGTAATGCTATTCCAGATTATAATTATTTAGGAGAAATGAATCAAATTTGTCAACACTATAGTGCTAAGAAATCTCCAGATGAAACACATTTTCTATGTTGCCATAATGGTAAGGTAGCTTTGTCTCCGCTTTCACCTTTTACACAAGTTCTACAGGATTTATTTTACAGTTATGTAGATCGTAATGCTAATGATAATTTTTTTAAACATATTCGAAATTATAATGCCTGTCTTTCTTTGGCTTCATTTAAAGCAACTTTAGTTCAACCAATAAATCATGAGCCTCCATGTTTTAAAATATGTGGCTAGATTTATCATTGTGTAGGTAATCTTAGGCCAGATCAAGGTATTCCATTAATATATTCTCAACTATATATATATATGATCCACTTGCAGCAGTGAATTTTAGAATGCATTAACGTGATAATGATCTTTGTTTACGTGATTTAATGTTTCAACTGCAAACAATAATTACTGAACAAAATCCATTTGCTCATGCATTTAAAAAAATGGCTTAAGTAGAAGATGAAGAAATTCGTCAAGTGGCTATAGAAGGTCGCCAAGCTTCTGTTGTAAAAATGTCTTTACTTGAAGGGGTTGATAAACGTCGCTATAATCTACCTTCACACGATGAAGTTGCAGTTGTATTTGTTGGCAAAGATGGTGCTCCCCCAACTTCCAGGGAAGTTGTTTTTTACCCAAGAGGTCATCCTTTAAAAATTGTGTCAAGTATGTCAGCCAACTTAGATCCTATGATTTATCCTCTCTTTTTTCCCAAGAGGTGATGCTGGTTGGCATAATCAGTAATGCATAACCTTAGGCGCGCCACACTGGTTAGAAATCATGTTACATTATCTCTTTTCTACACTGGTTAGAAATCATGTTACATTATCTCTGTTCTACAGAAAAGACTTTCTGTTCGGCAATTTTTCTGTTCATTATTTTATGGCAAGAAACTATTTCAGCAATATGCTGTAGATGCATATGTAAAAATTGAAGGCCAGCGTCTTGATTTTATTAGAAATAATCAAGATAAACTGTGAAGCGAGCAGTATGATGCCTTACATGAACATGTTAACAACATTGCAAACGAACGTAATGTTAGACCCGGGCGAGTAGTTGTTTTGCCATCACCTTATGTAGGAAGTCCGAGAGCTTTAAAAGAAAACTTTGAAGATGCTATAGCAATTATTAAAAAGTATAGTAAACCAGATCTTTTCATTACTTTTACTTGCAACCCAATATGGCGTGAAATAACAGAAAATTTATATGCGGGTCAGACTGCGAATATTTTGTTCTTTTATAATTTTTTTTTTTTTTACTTTTTACTTAATTTTCTACAATTTCCTACTAGCATGGAATCACGTAGCTTTTTTAATGTTTAATCGTTCCATCGATAATAAATATTTTTAATTATTTTAGTATGGTTTTTTTTACAATAGGCATTGCTTGACTCTTCGGTACTGGAGATAGCGGCTATTATAACTCATTTGGAAAAAAGAACCTTCAACATTAATTGTTTTCTAAGAAAAATATGTTTTATATAGATTTTTTTAAAATATTTTTGTTACATATTTAACTATTTATCATGTATATAAATTTATTTTTAAAAAAAGTGAACACAATTTTAAATATTTAATTTTTACAACTGTTTTACATGCTTTTAACACCTCTTTTATAGTCTTTTTAGCTCATTTAGACTAATTGCTCACCTTTATGTGAAAATATTTATCGATGTTGCTCAAATTTGTATTAAGGTAAAGCGTAACAATTACTTCAAAAATGTCGAATAAAAGCAATTGCTTTTTTTTATCAACCTGACTTATACAAAAATTAATAAAAAGTTTTAAATATAACTAATAATTTTAACGCAAAGTTAAGACAAACGCAAGGCAAAATATATTCCGGACATTTTTCGCGATATATTTTCTGCATAAGTATAAATTTGGATTGGATTAATGCTGAAATAAATATGTGTTAATATATGTTAATATAAAGTAAATCGGCAAATTTGTTTACCGTATTTTTTTTTTAATTATTATAATTTCTGCTGCATTATTAAAAAAAAAGATAGCTTGAGTAATAAGCTTTAATATTATAGGAGCAGTAAACAAGGATTAGCCTTATCTGGAATTGCGGATATATTTTTCAACTTATAGTTTTTCCGGATATCCAAAACAATTTCTTTTCATACAAGTTTACAAGTTATATATTAATAAGTTATATTAAGATACAAGTTAAGGTATAATTTTTGTGAAAAATTATTTTTTAAGCTTAACTCATCACTCTATGCAAAATAAAGAAAAGTTAAAAAAAAAATTATAAACTACTCAACTAAAAGTAGTATAAAATGCGGGTTCTGGCACATTTTGATTTCAACCATTTTAGTATCCACATTTTTTTCATATTATTTTAGGTTCATTTCAAACTGTATTTTATAAATTTTTGATAAAATTCAATTTTTTTTCTAATCGATTTGATCGTTTTTTTATTTCTGGGTCAATTCAATCTAAAAAAATTTGATCGCGATCAAATTTTTTATAAAATTTGTCTCAATTTTTTATTATCTATCCAAGAGTTAAACGATTCAGGACTTTACATATTTTCTTCATCTGACTCATTTCCTAAATCTAAATCTGTCATAATACTTGTAAAATTAGAAATCTTTTTAATAGCTACTTCTGTTAATTTAATTTGTATTGATTCAATCATTGAACCGATAAAAATACCTTCAATTTTTAAGCATCCAACGACATTACATCTTTGATTTATATAATCATGACCTGAAGTTTCAACAAGGGATTTATTATTTTTACGATAAAATAGTAAAGTTATTCTTAAATCTTTTTTCTTTTCTGTAAATAACTTTCCATATATTACTGGAGGTGCATTAGGTTTATCTGTATTATATCTTAAAATTTTTAAATTTGAAATATTAACTTGAGATTTCCGTCCACCTTTTTTTATTTCATCTTTATACTTTTCAATTTGTTCTCTACAAAATTCTTCAATAGCTTCAATCATTTAAATAAATTTTTGTTGATTTTTAGTTATACCTTCTTTTTCATCAAAACATACTAAAGAAAGTGAATAGCCATTAAGTTCATTAGTTTTCATATCTTTATTTTCGCAAACACCATATGAAAATAAAGGTAATTTTTTTATTAAAACGGGTCCCTCATTTCCATTAGGATATCTATATGCAAGATGTAATTTTTGATATGGAACAGGTTTGTCAGCTTTAAATACTTTTTTTACAAATAAGTTTTAAATGTTAAACTTTTCAGGAGTTATAAATATTTCATTAGCATTTTTCATTTCCATTTTATATACGCAAGAAAATTATTTATATTATTTTCAAAAAAAAATTTATTTTGTAAAACTTAACTGTAATAATAAAGTACTCCAATGACATGAAAACTTCCAGATTGTCCTACTTGTGCATCTCCAGAGTTTAATGTAACTACTAATCTTCTTCCAGCTCCAACAGCAGGCATTGAATCTTTAAAATGTCTATAAAATGAGATAGTAGTTGTAGATGTAATTGAAGGTGCTGTAACACCATTAGTGTCTACTTGAGCTAATAGTCCAGATTCTTCATTATTAAATGAATAAACATTAGCACTATTCCATGAGGTAAGATAAAAATCTTCTAATCCAGATGACATGAATATACATATACTAGTGCTAGACTGATTATTTGCATCTACATATCCACCAGATATTGAATAATTACCATAATTATATGGAGTCCAAGGTGTTATAGCATTGTTAGTATGTTTAGGAGGAGTGCTACCATCATACATTCGTACTCTTGATTCCCACCAATTTCCAGATACGCCAATAACATGCATTCTAATATTCTTTAAATAGACTCCTCTACCATATCCTGCAGTGTCTAATAAAATATATTCATTACCATAAGATGTATTCATATATCTAAATACAACAGATCGTAAACTAAGATCTGAGATGTAAGGTGGTAATGATGGATTTCTAGTAACAAAAGGTTGTATCCAATAGTTAAGTACAGCTCCAGTAACGTTGTAAAGTTCAATTTTTAAAGTTTGTTTATATGGCATATCAAATGTAAAATATCCTCCAAATTGAGTAGGAGTATTTATATTACATCCTTGTAAAGAGTTAAAATAATATGGTCCACCAAGTGGGGAACACAAAAAATCACAAGCTAGACCATTAGTATCCATTCCAACATTAATTGTAGTATAGGCATGATTTCCTATGCGAAGTTCACCATCTGCGTATATTTTAATAAATACATTACCTGCAACACTTGGTCCAGTAGTAACTGTTTTATATAATGCTAACCATAGTTTTCTTAGAATACCACTGCTATTATTATTAAATGTTATAGTGTATACAACTGTTCCCTCATCACCTGAAGTCGGTGGAAGAGTTTGATTTTTTGATCCAAGACATGTTAAAATTGAATCAGGTACTATTTTTACAATGTGAGAAGCAGGTACTATATGATCGACGTAATCTTTTGTAGCAACATCATTTGGTAGTATAGGATTTGGTAGATTTTCTATTGTGTTACCATTCATATCAATTTTAGCAGACATATTATTCATTCCATCTCTTCTAAGAAATGCGTTATTTGCTTGAGTCATGTTAATCCATCAACTACTGTTTGTGAATTTGAATTTGAATTTGATGTTCTTCCGAATATATCAACAGGCATTTTTATATACATAAGATTTTTTTTTAATTTAATTTATTAATAATATCTTGAAAATCAACTCCTTCATCTAGTTTTTTTAAAACGTAATGACACAAGTGTCCACAGAATGAGGTGTCTCCAAATTGAACTCTTTCGCTATTATAATAACCATTATTTTTAAAATAATCAACAAATTCAGCAGGTGGAGGTTGTGCATAAGAGTCGAAGACATACTTTTTGTCATCGACTTTATACCAACAGATCCAATGAAATCCATCTGTACTTGAATCTCCTTTATTTACTATTCCGCATTCTTTTTTATTAATATTTTTTGGTAATTGATCTCTTACAAATACACCTCTAAAATTTTTTATTTTTAGTTTTTTTGCTGCTTTTTCTAATTGAAAATTTGTAAGTGGTACATTAGGAAGAATTATTCCTTCAACATTTATAAATTTATTCATTTTATATATGAAAAAGGATTTTTTTCATATATAGATTTCAACTAAGTTATAGTATCCTTTATGTGGATCATAATTATCAATTTTTTGGCTGTAGATGATATTAAATTCGACATTGTCAATACATTTTGCATGGTAAAATTTGTAATATTTTTTTACTGCATTTATGAGATCATTTGTTCTATTTTTAAGTGTCATTTTATCAGCATATTTTGTTAAAACTGTTATTTTACCCTTTTTTCTATTCAATAAAGTTTTTAAATTATATCTTCGTTTCATCTGCATTTCCATTTTATATAAAGAAAAAATTTTTTTTTTATTGTAAGTTATAAATTTTATTGTAATTTATAACTTTATTTACTTAATTTTATTATATTTATGACATTATTACAATAATTTTCAATTGAATTAAATTCGTCAATGTTTTCGATGCATAAGACGTCATTAGCTAAATCGTCTTCAACATTCAGTCATTCTCGTATAAATTTTTTGCTTCTTCTATTGCTTCTTCTAATAAATCTTTATCAGAATTATTAATAGCTATTACAATTTTATTATTATTAAATATAGATTTGATTTTTAGTTCATGTGAAGTTTTCATTTTATATTGAAATAAAATTATTTATTCCAAATTTTTCTAACTTTACATTCAATCTCATTTTCTGGTTCTTTCAGGAATACATTTAAAGAATATTCTCTTCCATATAAACTAATAAGTAAATCTAAATAGTCAGGGAAGATGAAAAATTCTTTTAATTCAGGTAAATGTAAATTTATATGACATTCGATTTGTTTTAATATTTTGCGAGAAAAGTCTAATATATCAACATTTTTTAAACAATAATTTTGTTCAAATTCCATTTTACCATAATTTCTTCGTAATTCTAAAATTTGAGTTGCTTTATTATAACTATAATAGAGAGATGAATCATTATTTATTTCTTCATATTCAGATATATCACCATGTACATTATAGTATTTATTATCATAATATTCATTGTATTTTTTGTTATCCATATCCATTTTATATATAAAGAAAAAAAATTATTTTATTTCAATTTTTTTTTTAATTTTATTTCTTTATGTAGAAATAAAATTATTTATTCCAAATTTTTCTAACTTTACATTCAATCTCATTGTCTGGTTCTTTCAGGAATACATTTAAAGAATATTCTCTTCCATATAAACTAATAAGTAAATCTAAATAGTCAGGGGAGATGAAAAATTCTTTCAATTCAGGTAAATGTATATTTGATTCTTTTATCTTTTCATAATCATAAGTGAAAATATTTGGATTTCTAGATAAACTTTTCCAATCTATTTTATCTAAATTATTTTTTAATATCTCAATTGCATTTGGATTTGCAGATAATGCATACCAATCTACTTCATCTAAATTATCTTTTAATAATTCAATAGCATTAGGATTTGAAGATAACATACCCCAATCTATTTTATCTAAATTATTTTTTAATAGTTCAATTGCATTTGGATTTGCAGATAAATAATACCAATCTACTTAATCTAAATTTTTTTTTTATATCTCGATAGCATTTAGATTTGTAGATAAATATAGCCACCTGACTTTATCTAAATTTTCTGTTAATAATTCAATTGCATTTGGATTTGTAGATAATTCACTCCAATCGACTTTATCTAAATTATCTTTTAATAATTCAAAAGCATTAGGATTTGAAGATAACCAAAACCAATCTACTTTATCTAAATTAACCTTTAATATGTCAATTGCATTTGGATTTTGAGGTAATCCCTCCCAATCGACTTTCAAATCTAAATTATCTTTTAACAACATGATAGCAATTGGATTTGGATTTTCACATAAACTTGACCAATCTACTAATTTTTCAAATTCTATAACAATTATTATTCTCATTTTTATATAAAGAAAAAAATTATTTACATCATTTCAAAAAATTATTATTTTTTTAATTTTATTTCTTTATGTAGAAATAAAATTATTTATTTTTCACGTTCTTTTAAATTTATATAAAAAGTTTTTTAAAATAATTTGTTGCCTTTTGCCTAACTGTTATGGATACGATTTTTGGCTTATTAATGAGATTATAGTGTCCATATGCTAATGTATGAATTCCATCATCTAATATGACTCTTTTATCATCTTCTGAACTTAATGATACTTTATTAATCTCTTCTGTAAAAACTTCATGTGCATGTGATCTTATAATATTCATTTTCCTAATGTGTTCTTTTCTATTAAGTAAACAATCTTTATAATCGTCGTGTGTTATGTAGTTCTTAACAACATTCTTTTTTACTCCTTTACATTTTTTGTTTTCTTTTTCGTTAATCTTGTTTGAATACAACTTGGATCTTAATCCTACAAATTCATCAATTTGTTTTCCTGCTGCTTCATCTTTGAACATTCCAAGTACTTTCTTATTTAATCCAACTTTAAATCCATTATTAATTGCTGGGTGATTTGGATCAAATTCACTAGTATCAAATTTACTTTCAATATCGTTTTTAATATCTTCATAAAAATCCTCTATATTTCGTATGCTAATGAATCTGTATCTGTGAATAATAGTTTTGCCTTATTAGAATATTTTTTCTTTATGTAATCGTAATGAAATTCATACATTAGAGTTTTGCTCAAATCTAATATACACATACTTAAGTAAATCGGTTTGTTATACATTAATTTGGTTCTTTTCATGTGAATCGCTATTAAATTTTCATCAAATATTGCCCTACTTTCGTAGTTTTGTCTTGATGCTAATTTAACAGCTTTATCTCTGTTTGTAACTAATCTTACATCAACTCTGTTTTCAATGTTTTCCATTGTTTTTCCAAAGACTGAATTGTTCATGAGTTTAAAGAAATCTTTTTCAAATTCATTTGTTGCTTTAGTCCTTAGATTAGTATTAAGTTAAATATATTCGCTTAACCATGCACTTTCTTCAAATTTTATTCCTCTATGAATTTTTGTTATCTTTAATCCTAATCTTTCATATAATTTAAGATTTGTATAATGTATCACATAATTTTTCTTATTATTCAAGTTTGGAATATATTTTTCAACTTTACTAACTTTTATTCTTTCAGCAGCAAGTGGATAGTCATTATGTTCATCATGAAGATGATCTGGATAATCTAAATCAACTTCAAGTATACATTGAGCTGATTTCCAATTTTCCAATTCATCTTCATCCATCCATTTAAATCCATGTGTAGGAAGTGGTTTACTCAGAGCCCATCCATATAGATTATTAGCATCTAGATATTGGATAAATTTGGATGGTTTAGTTTCATCATAATTATCCATATACTTATTATTAGATTTTCCTAATCTATTTGATATTGTACTGATTCCACCTCTTATTCTTTTTTGTATCATTAGTATCATATCATAATCACTCAATAGTTCTAACTCTACTTTTGTTTTTCTCAATGCAGCATCCCAAGCTAATCCTGGTGATGTATAATATCAAGCTGGATCTAACTTATAATTTTTCATGCAAACATCTCTAAAATTTTCAAAGACATCAGCTAGTAAAAGTACATCTGAAACATTATATAAGTTGTGATAATCTCTAAAAGATTTACAATTAAATTCCTCCCATACAGTTTGTGCATATGAGTAAGCATCATCATTAATTCCTTCATCATTCAATTTAGAAAAGAACGATTCTTTTGGAGGTAGTTGTAAATCATTAAACTTATCAATAGAATCAACCCAATCATAAGAGTATATACCTTTTTTGAGTAATAAATCTAATTGATTCCCAGAATATGATTCTCCAATATTTTTACATTGTTCTTTTGTTAAATTTTTTGATAGAGCATCTAAATTAGATGACATAAATCTATAACTATCTAAGAAACGAATCTCTCGTTTAATATCAACAGTCTTCTCCTCTTTATTAATAGACTCTCCAACTTTAATCTCTCTAGAAAAGCTAATATACTTTTCTTCATTGTTAGGTATACAACTTAATTTACCTCCTAATAATTTCTTTATGAATAAGTGACTATCATAACCAGATAAGTTATGAAATAGTACTGGGAAGAACTCTGGAATTCTATATTTCAAATTACAATCTCTGTGAGCAGCACCTCTGTATTTTCCAGTTAAATGGCAATGATCTCGCACTCTGTCTTCTCCTAAATCTTCTTCACAAATATGACACTTTATTGCTGCTTTAAAGTCTTTCTTATTTTTACTTGTAAATATCATAGGCTTCTTAAAATCTACTTCATTACAAATTTGTATAATGTCTTCTTGTAATCTATCTACAAATATCTTAGCAATATCATCTTCTTCACTATTTGCAGTAAATGTTACTAATTTATCTTTGTATATACTTTGATCAAAACATTTAATATAGTAACAGAATGAACTTGGTATATGTTTTTGATACTGCTTCGTATAGGATTCATTTGGATTGGGAGTACAAGTATTGATAGGTTTAATAAAACTTTCAAAGTCTGCATATGTTACAAATGGTACTCTCATTGATTTATAATAATGTTTAAAATACATTGTTGAACCTTGTTTTGGAAGATCAATACGAACTGAATCATGTGTATTACAATACAATTTATGCTTAGATAATGATTCTTCTGAACTAAATCCTAATAAACAATTTCTACAGTAGTGAGTTGCACAATTTCTTTTTGATGTTTGTGATGAAAGTAATCTACTTAAATTATTTATTAAACAATAATGATTCGTTTCACCATCAGATATTAACAACACATCTATTAAATGTTGTCTATTATTATTCTTTGAAATACGTAAGGGATAAACTGAACTCTCGTATCCATATACATTCACACTTATATCTTGATTATTTTTCTCAAATTGTGTAATTTGTTTTAATGAAACTGGAAATTCTATTTTATACCAATTTATTTTTTCAGCTTGAGTTATAAGATCTTTATCTATTCTTTGAGGATTATTATCTGTTGGATTTAATGCTCTTGCAATACACCACTTGAAGCATTGATTATCTTCATTTTTCATATTAATGATTGCTTTTTTAGCTGCTAATTTTTTATCAAGTGGAATATAAGATTTTGCTTTAAGTGGATTATACTCTATAATATTTATATCCATTTTTTAATAGAAACAAATATCCAGTTTGATCCTAACTGTTGAAACATTGAAAAAGTTTCTAAAATTTTAGACTTTGATGTTTCATAAATTTCATCTAAATTTGTGGATTCTAATATAACAGTACTATTCGTTGCAAATCTAGGAGTTGCAGTTATAGCATCTCCTGTAAAAATACTAGTTTTTTCCATTTTACAAGTGACAACTATATTAACTTTTGATCCTCTATTTTCATTTAGTACTTTAATTGCATTATTTTTAGCAACATTCATAAAAGATTCAAGATCATATCCTTTCATACCTATAGCTGAATATTGTTTTGTCACATTCTTAACTGCTGATTGTGTCAATTTAAATTCCACTTTGCTTGGGTTCAAAGGATTTTTGTATATTGTAGAGTAAACTAGAGATTTTATTGATTCTATTTTTCTTTTAATCTCAGATCCTGTATCTTCTACTTTTTTCTTAATTGGATCTGGTATATAGGGTTTAATCCATTCTAAAACATCATTATAGCTGTTGACGACGTACGATGATGCATTTTTTACAGCTGTAGTCAACTTTGAAAATAATCCAGGTAAAACAGTGGATGAACTTGATGATGGAATTTGTTCGTTTAATATATGGTTTACATGGCTTTGTACAGGAGATGGAGCTAATATATTAGAATTATCAAATGTTATTAGATCCGAAGTGGTATGACGAGCAGAAGGAATGTAAATATTAATGTAAAAATAAGTTGTCGCTATGCAAAATTTAGTACCATAGCAATCAAGTTAAAACATATATAAAATCTGAACGGAAATAAGGGGACAAGCAATCAATTAAAACTCAATTGAAGCACCATATAGCTCAAATAAATATAAGACGCCACATGGCAAATTGTGGTAATAATTTGTTATAGCGCGGCAAAAAATAATTTTCTATAGGAAATTTTTTTTTAATCTGTGATTTTCAAAGTATAACTGAAATAACATGCTATGACAAATTTATTTAATAACGCTGGTTTTTTTGATCTCTAAATACTCTAGAATAACATATACTAATTTTTTGTTTCAAAAACGTAAATGTCATTAAACTAAAACACACGTTGATGTCACCGTTCATTATTTATTTATATATATATATATATATATATATATATATATATATATATATATATATATATATATATATATATATATTTATTTATTTATTTTTTGTATTTCAATATTCAAATGCTTAGAGTCCTGGTAACTATGAGATTTAATATAAATTAAACATAAACTTCTTCTAATATATATAGATACAAAATTAAATAGATTTTCAAGTTTATACAACTAAAAGTTTTCCAATTTCGACCACCTACTGTCCCCCTGTGCGTTAATCCAATTTCAGAAAATTTGTTTGACGATAGTCGGAAACTGACGTTGCAACATTGTGAAGTTAACAGTCAGTGCGAAGTCACAGCTAACCTTTCGCCTAACGTTGGCCAAAACATTGACTTCCAATGTTAGACAGCCGTTGCATTCTTAGTTTGCTCCAACGAAATTTTATTATATATAGGAGTCTTTAAACTTTATCTCAAAAGGTAAACAAGTGCCTACTAATTTTTACGTAATATTCATTAAAAATATTAAACTGCTTTTTTTTCTAAAATAAGGTTTGAATAAAACTTTATTTGATGAACTAAAAATTGGTTTTTATGCTGGTTATTAAAGCAACTTAAGTTTTATAATAACACAAAAAACAAAAATTTGTTGTAATAATTGTTATAATTACGATGAAATGTTTGTAAAAATTACAGGCATATAAAAAAAATATATATTTTTTGACTACTTAACTTCCCTATATAAGCTGATGCTAACCAGAGTTATGCGATACATATATATATATATATATATATATATATATATATATATATATATATATATATATATATATATATATATATATATATATATATATATATACATATATCTACATACACATTTATATATATATATATATATATACATATATATATATATATATATATATATATATATATATATATATATATATATATGTATATATATATATGTATAAACATATATATATATATATATATATACATATATATATATATATATACATATATATATATATATATATTTATATATATATATATATATATGTATATATATATATGTATATATATATATATATATATATATATATATATATATATATATACATATATATATATATATATATATAAATACATACATATGTAAATATATATATATATATATATATATATATATATATATATATATATATATATATGTATATATATATGTATATACATATATATATATATACATATATATATATATATATACATATATATATATATATATATACATATATATATATATGTATATATATATGTATATATATATATATATATATATATATATATATATATATATATATATATATATACATATATATATATATATATAAATACATACATATGTAAATATTATATATATATATATATATATATATATATATATGTATATATATATATATATATATATGTATATATATATATGTATATATATATATATATATATATATAAATACATACATATATAAATATATATATAGATATATATATATATATATATGTATATATATATATATATATATATATATATATATATATATATATATATATATGTATATATATATATATAAATGTTAGTGACGGATCCATAAAAAAACATATATAAATATATATTTATAACAATGCGTGTATATGTATAATTATACATACATATATACATACATATATAAATATTTCTATATATATATATATACACAGGTTAAGGGTAATATCGAGTGCCAACTTGTTGCCAGAGTCCTTTTAGCAGATTTGTCCCCTAGTTTAAAACTGAAGCGCATGTTAAACGTCAGACTTAAAAGACAAGAGCCAACATTTGAACTGAATCCTAATTTGAACGAAATGTGCCAGTATGAATATCTTGATGATGCCAAAAAAGACTTTCCAATTCTTGATTGGTGGAAATTGCATTCAACTACATTGTCAGAAATCTCTTCATTAGCAAGACAAATTTTAGCTGTTCCAGCAAGTTCAACTAAATCGGAGAGAGTTTTTAGCTCAGGTGGAAATGTCGTCCGATCATCCTGACACAACTTATACCGATAAAAAGTAGAACAAATCATCCTAATCAGAGAAAACATTTTCTTGTTGGAAAAGTTTGGCAAAAAAAATCTGAAATAATATTTGAAAAAGTTGTTTACATGTGACAAATGTCATTTGTTTCTATTTGTCAAAACCATGTGTACATTTTTTTTTTATTTGGATTTTAATAAATTTGTTTTCAAAAATTGTTATATTTCTCTCTCGTCTTGTTCTCGGTCTCACGAGAAGTATTAACTTCTCGTCTTGGTCTCGTCGCGGTTTGAAAAAATCTAGTCTCGCTCATGTTTATGTTTCACCATCAGTAAGTTTATCAGAAAGAATGTCTGAATATAAAAAAAAAAAAAAGGAACTTATTTTCATGTCTGCATTAAGAAACTAATTCAGATTTTTGATTCTATAAATTTTCTTAATATAAATGAGTTATAATTTCAAATTTTTCTCGTAAACATAGTATACATTTTTAGGAAATGTTATTATAGGCAGGCGCAATTTTAGGATGGACCAGACAAAAATTCCATTTTTAATTTAAAAATAGAATTTTTGTCATTAAGTTGCTAAATATATTTACACAGCATAGTCTCTTTTGAGTAATTTTTATGTTTAAAAGATTGCGTGTGGTTTGCATAACGTTTTTTCCATTTGCCCTTTGTTAAGCCAATATATTGTTTATCAGGGTTGTTTTGTGAGGAAACAATGCGTTTGTAAATAATATTCTTAGATAAGCATTTGCCGTTCATAGCTTATCAAAAATGCCATTAGCCAATCATAGCTTATCATAAACTATATATATATATATAATAATATATATATAATAATAATAATATATATATATATAATAATATATATATATATAATAATATATATATATATAATAATATATATATATATATATTATATATATATATATATATATATATATATATATATATATATATATATATATATATATATATATATATATTGGTAGAATTCAATAAATACGGCTGCGTATAAACTTTTTTTAAAATAAATATATTATTTTAATAATATATAATTATTTCGATATTTCGCAGATCTATCGTGATCAGCGTCATCAGGTATAATAAATAAAAAAGTTACAAAGAAATCGTTATAGTAAAAACAAACCGTTAAAAAGATAACACTAAAAAGCCATAATATAATACAAAAAATTTTTCCAAATAACTGACGTCAGCAGATTTTATTAAAAAATGGCCCGCAGGTTTTAGTTGTCACGTTATCACCGTCATCCCGATTGAGAACCACATCACCATTTCTCAACTCCTGTCGAACCCTAGCCCTGCTTATTTCGAGTGACTCTCTGATTTTTCGAGTTCTATATTCTGGGGCTACAGATAATGTTTTGGGGTGCAACCAATCAAACTTACCATGGCATGTTTTGGAATGTTCAGTTGCACCCGAACTGGACCATTTTTCTTTTAAACTGTTTTTCTGGTGTTCAATACATCTAGATATCACCTTCTTTTTAGTTTCACCAATGTATATCGAACCGCATGAACATTTAAGCTGGTATACGCCAGGGTTTGTGTTTAGTGGTAGTTTTGTTTTATTGTTGCAGAAAATATTGTTGATGTGAGTTGATGTGAAAATAACCTTTATGTTTTGTTTTCGAAACTCTTTACGGAGTTTTGGACCAACAATTGGTATCCAAGGTAGTTTTATAAAGGGTTGGGTATCTAATGGTTGACATGTGGTGTTTTTTGAACCGTTTTTTAAATAGTTTTTAGTAATATTATTTAGAATATTCTTGTCGTGGTCATTTTCAACAAATATGTCTATTAGAAAATCAATTTCTTTTTGAAGGTGTTTTTGAGAGCAAATTCTTTTTGCACGACATAAAAATCCTTTGAAAACGCCAATAATAATGTTAGGATTAATGTTCGAGTTAGGTTTAAGTTGAACATTTGTAATAGCTTCTTTTCGATGTATTTGAAATTCATAAGCTCCAGAGCCTGTGTTCGTAATATTAATATCTAGGAAATTGAGTTGTTTGAGGTCGTTTTCAAGTTCCACTGTGTATTTTATGGCAGGATGTTGTTCATTAAGGATGTTCAGGAACATTTGTTGTTGTTTTATTGAATCGAAGCGAGCGTGACAATCATCTACATATCTCTTGTAAGTTTTTGGTTCGGATGTTCGGAAAATATTTTCTGCAACAATAAAACAAAACTACCACTAAACACAAACCCTGGCGTATACCAGCTTAAATGTTCATGCGGTTCGATATACATTGGTGAAACTAAAAAGAAGGTGATATCGAGATGTTTTCATCATTTATCATAATTGTTTAATTTCTATTAATTTAAATGAAAATCACCACTGTCATTCAACATCAGAATCATTTAATACTAAAATATTGTTGATAAACACAAACAATGAGCTTCAGAGTTTTCGTTAATCTGCGGAGTAACATTTGTAAAGCTTGAGAAGACAAATTTTACATGTAAAGATATTACAGGATCTGGCAAAAAGAGAAGTCTGTAGAATTCGTCATGCATCTTATTTTTTCTGGAGTTTTTTCTGGAGAATCCTTGCAATGTTTTTTTAAGTCGTTTTTTCTCAATTCCTGTGAATCCTCTTATGGTTGTCTTATGGGTAACATAGTCGTTTTTAAAATTAAGGCTCCATAAATAAGTACTTTGTGCATGTAGACATATTGTACCAAGGACATTTTTCGAAAAACAGTAATATGATTCTGAAAAGTAGTTATTAGGTTTATTTGCATCTATAGGAAAGCCACTAGGTAATACCTGTAAAATTACATGAAATTATTTTATTAGTTTTACATCAACTCCTAGAATATCAGCAGAAACTTTTGATTTTTTCAAAAATTTTCGAGCTGTATATCCGTCATTTGTATTACCACATACTTGTTTTGTTAAATCAACTATTAAGCCTAACTGCACTTATAAAGCTTTCTGGATTAACAATTTTTGTTCTGAAATTATGTTTTCTCATTGTCAAGACATGCTTGCCATTTTTTTATCCCAAGTTTATAACCAACATGCAAAAACCAATCAAAATACCATTAAATGCGTGCAACGTTAATAAACCGTAATCTAATTTGGAATTGTCAACTTTTATTTCTTTAACAAATTCATTATATTAAATTGAGTCGAAGTAGCAGAACACAAACAACACCGCATTGCGGCTTTGTTAATATTTTTGCATTGCAATTTTCGGTCAATCATTGTCAAGACCAATTTTTTATGTATTTCTATTTAATGTTTAACAATGATGAAAGGAACCAGAGATTTAATTTAATCTTCAATAAACTCTTTTTCATTATAGCTTTTCTCAATATTTTTGTGAAGAAATTGCAGTCTGATAGGTCTGCCAAATCGAGGAGATGAACGTGTCCTATTTTTTCACAAAACAACATCTTGATCTTAAACTGAATTTGTTCACAAAAGTTGTAATAGCAAGAGTGAAGCCAGAAAAACATTTGTATGTGAGTTATCCTTCTGCAAAACTATGTTTAAGTTATATATATTTGCTGTGACTGAAACTACAATCAAACCCCTATTTATTAATAAGAACTAAATTTGATAAAATATTACCATTCAAGGAATCAACTACATCTTGTTGAGTTTTTATAATTCTTAAACAAGTGTGATTTATTAAAAATTACAGTTTTACTTCGGCGGTCATTTCAGTTATTGTTATATCTTTAAGATAAAATATTTTCTTGGCTTCTCTAAGTTTGTCTTAAGATGATAAAAATGAAGAGTCGTTAGCAATTGCAGCACTTCTTATAATAAAATATTTATGTTTAGAAAGCTTTGCTTCCATTATAATAAAAAGAGCTGTTTCAGAACATAATCAGTTATTTGTGAAATAGTGGAAGGTAAATCTTTAACTGTATTTGCAGCATTGCATGCTCCTGAAGCTTGACTCATCTGAAAAGCAAATGCTAACTCGGATGAAATAAATGTGAAACGCATTTTTGTTGTTTTTCGCCGTTTCGTTTGTTAACTTGCTTCATCAAAATTCAAAGGTGGTCGACCCATTGCACTTTGGCTTTTTTTATCTTTATTTTGTGCTTGAACAATTTAAAAATATTTAAATATTTAATAACGATAAAAATGAATTAAACTTATATGGATATAAGCATTAAAACAGTTGCGTCGATATTTGAGGTTTTTAAACATGTGTCATTTGTATTCAAGAATATTACTTTTGATTGGTAAATACTTTTCCATTTATTTTTTATTTTTTCAAGACATTTATTAGTTTCTCCCTATCATATATTATAAATTGGAAACAATTTTTTCTTCCTACGCCTAATTATGATTGCAAAACGTCGAGCTGGTCATCTAAATCTAAAGATGACTCGTTTTTCAAAATTTCAAAAATTTCCATGTGGAGAATTTTCAAATAATCTCTTTGCGAACCTTAGAATATAAAAGTTTTGATTGAAAATGTCATTATCACATAACAACTTAACAGGACTAATTTAAAATAAACTAATATAAAGTTATACGTGTTTATACACATCGCCACAATCTATAGATTGTGGCGACGAATATAAATACTTACCATCCGACTTTGTGACACTGCCAATTAAGGATAATACTAAATATTTTGTAGGTTTGATGCATTTTAAAAAATCAGTTTTGTAAAAAAACATAATAACTTTATCTATAAACAATTTGACAAACTTTTCAAAGAAAAGCAAAATCACTACTTTGTTTCCAAAAAGGCATGACTAGCTCTAGAAAAAACAGTTAATTAAGTAATAGGCAAAATAAGTTCTTTTTTTTTTAATCAAATCTTTAGAATACACTTTTATATACAATATCCAAATTATGACTAAGTGGGATCTCGCGGGTTTGCAACTTTTTCGATGCTTGAAAAATAGGTTCTAGAATATAAATAAACTGTATTGAGTACATATTTGATTGCACTTTTCACATAAAATATAAAGTAATAATATAAAACGTTTTTACTAAAATATTGTATAAATTGTCCATAATGAATTTATCACTTATGATAAAT